>NW_028288624.1:1062500-1371142 GCF_059628265.1 Tinamus guttatus | reverse complement strand
TACTCCCTGAACTGTAAGAACTAACACTTCTTGACCCAAGGCTCTGTGTTTTCCTGAATATTTTGCTCATATTAAGATACTTTCATCTAACTGGATTTACAGATATTTTTTTCCAGAACACAAACAAGCCCAGTGATATTAATGATGCTACACAGTAGAATAATATGAATAAAGCAAAAAAGAAGAAAGACTGTTTTGAGAGTGATTCTTCTTGAAAAATTTAATTTAAAATTTTATAATCATAATAGCGATAGAAATTTAAAGATGACTATTGCCCCTTATGAACATCTGAGAAAATCACATCCAGAGATATGCACATTAGTAGAACCTCATTTTTAGCCGACTTTATACAATTGGCTTATTGCTCTTTTTGGCTTATGTTTTTAGTGCATGAGTATGTCAAGTGCCTCTTACCCATTTCGTTGTTATTGTTTTCAATGATGTGTGAAATTAGAGACTGACTGAATTTTCTTTCAGTAAGCTTGCACTGTCGGAGGATCAAAATATTGACAGCCTAATTTTATAATTGCAGCTCAATCTTGTCTCATGCCTTAGAGCTGTCATTTAATTTTTACTTCAGGATTATGTTACACTATTTATAGCTTTTCCTCAATAATACATTGACTAAAGTTACCTTTGGACCCTGTTCACTGGGTGAACCTTTTCAGATTTAATGTTTTTAAATTTAATGTTCTTCCCTGGAAAATGTCACTGTTTCTAAATCTAACCTTTCCCTAGAAATACTTAACTTTCAATAAACTCTGTCATGAGACAAAACTTGCAGTGATGTATTTTGCCTAGGTCAAAAAAATCCTGTTTCCATTGTATGGGAATGAAAATAAAATGGTTCAATTTCTCATTTCCATATCACTTTTTTTTTTGCTAAAGCGAAAAGTTATAAAACTATACTTCAGTGGGAAAGACAAAACAAAACAAATCCTCAACCCATACTATTTAGCTGAAGTAATTTAAAGAAATTAGTATAGTAGGGAGGGGTTTTGTTGTTTTATGCCCATTTCAGAGCAGAAACAAATTTTCAACAAGCTTTGCTGTTCACACACCAGATGGCTTTATATGTTCCATTACTTAATTTTCCACACACGTTTTAACTGCAAGTATCTTCATGTAGCAGCAAGATTTGTATGATTTTTATTAATCTACAAGATACTCAGCTATATGCTAACCCATGTTGGCATCTGATCAAAATTTGGTCAACCAGATGATTCAATGTATACTTCAAGGAGGGAAGAGCAAGAAAAGTGAGATTATGTGTCTCAACTAAATAGTTTAAAAGTAACCAATTTAATAAATTAAAAATGGATATCAGCATCATGCTGAATTCACGGAACATTTTCAAAGCAATGCAGTGGTTACTTCTTTTTTGTACTTTCAAGGAATTAAGACTGCAGACTGGCACTGACCTCATGACTGCCCTCCCTGTGTATCCCATGTTCCTAAACGCCTAATGCCTTTCTTGGCATTAGACTGATCAGTACATGTAGGAATGTGTTTTCAGTTTGCAAAGACACCATTTTGAAACATGCGCTTGCAAACAGTACAGGATGATTCCAGCATTACAGTTACACTTTACAATTACACCCTCCAGGTGCAACTTGGTTTTGCTTCCCTTTGATTCTTATCCCATTCCTTAGAGTCACAGAGATCTTTGTTGCTAGATTTACTTCTTTAGTCCACTTCTTTTTGTTGACTCTTTTGGGAAGAATATTCTTGACATCCACAGTATTATTTTTAATCTGACAGATTGACAGCTATTATAGCTGATGATCTCAGCTTTACTGTCAAAACTAAAAGCACCTGCAAAAGTACTGTAAAAGTACAAAAGAAAAAGGGAGACCAGGGGGGAAGAAACAGAAAAAAAAAAGAGAGAGAAAGGAAGTATTTACGACAAATGGAAATATGCTTTATTTTTCTTAGGAACAGCAACTTGTGAATGTTCTAGTGAATAGCAGTTTACTTTGGAAATTGGGACCTATTTTAACCTCTTTAGAATTACTTCAATGGTCCATTTTACCATGGTAAATGCCGTAATTTTTGTTACATATACTACATTCTCTGTGCATTTAATCTAAAAGTTGTATTGCCAGCAAGCATGCTGCACATTGTCCCTCCATGCAGGGCACTGAGGAATAAATGGAACAGGACTGGAAGGGCTGGACCCAGTATTCAACCCTGGGCTACATCACTCATCACTAATCCAATTAGGCTTTTTGCCACTGATCACAATGCTCTGATCTCTGCTGTTCAGAGAGGCTTCTGTCCACACCAGCGTCTGCTCATCTAGCCTATACTGCCTGCAAGAATGTTAAAGGAGACAGTGCTGAAAGCTTTACTAAAGTCAAGCCAGATGACATCCACTGTTCTCTCCTCACCTATCCAGCCATTCATCCCATCCTTGAAGGCTAAAAACAGATTGCTTAAGCATGATTTTGTGATTGTTTTGTAAATGCATACTGACTACTTCTGATCACCTTCTCCACTTTATTGATTTCTATACATATAGAAAGGTCATAATATCAGCACCTATCAATAATAGAGCCTTTTGATCTCAACAGGAAACTACAGCTATCTGCCTCAAAAGCAATTTTCATATCAATAGGCCTCAACACCAACAGATATTGATTGACCAATAGATATTTCAATACTGACACGCATTGATGCCTGCCCATTTCCATACCTATCAAGGTAGAATCCTTGAGGCAGAGTCCAGCAGAGCAGAGTCAGTCTTGACACCAACTCATTGCTCACCAGGTTGATAGTAACAATTTGCTTTACATCCCAAACAAATGTTTCATAACCTTGATGTAGTGTTCTGACACTGACTTAGTAGTTCTGACAGGAAAGCTGTGATCATCAGCTATAATAGCTGTCAATCTGTCAGATTAAAAATGATACTGTGGATGTCAAGAACACTATTCCCAAAAGAGTCAACAAAAAGAAATGAACTAAAGGAGTAGATCTAGCAACAAAGATCAATATGACTCTACGGAACGGGATAAGAATCAAAGGAAAGCAAAACCATATTGCACCTGACCTCTGATTGATGTCCTCGGAGCTCAAAGAGCAACTCAGTACAGCCTTGGATCTCCTGAGTCCAGGAGTTGGCAACATCTTCTTGAAACACATACAACAAATAGGAGTGGGATGGGGTGGCACAAGGCATATAACATTGCACACTCACACCCATATTTTAGAATAGACAGATTCTAATGCAGAGAGTCTGGGCTTCTGATACCAGAATACATAGAAATGTTAGCTTCATTTTTTTCCTGCAAATTTCCAGTTCCTCTTAGATCTTCTGAATTCTGTACATATTTAAGAACAAAAATTACTTTGGCTAGTTTTTAAACAGTATTTTGGACAAACTTTCTAGATCCAGGGTGGAAATATCAGAAGCTCATATGATTCTTTTTGCCCCCAAGACTTAAGCTTTCAGATATCACATCCTGCTGCTTTTTCTATTATTTCACAATGCTTTGAGATTTTAGAGTAGAGAATAGATTTTGATTTCAGCAAAATTTCTAAATTACATTTTATTTTGAAGATGTATTCCTGGTACGACTGGGGAGAAAAAAAACAAGAAAAGATTTTTAAATGTTTCATCCCTGCTTTTTTTATTATAGTTTAGCTGATAGGTTTAGCAGTCACCTAAAATTATCCTTCTAATCAAGATAAAATATTACCTAGACTCCAGTTAAAGGTGTAATGGTATCCTAGTTACAGGATTTGTTTTAGACTAGATTCTTAAAGCAGAAATCACTACTAAATGAGATGTATTTGAAGACCTAATGATGTCTATGTTCTTTCTTGTTAACACACGTTGGGGATTTCCTATTGAAACATTTTGATGAGAAGTTAAATTTTACTCAAAGTTTTGCATAAGTAGCTTTCATTTCCACCAGATATTCAGATATGGTTCAAGAGAATCTCTTCATGGCATAGTAGTTGGGGATGCACATTACCTGTTTATTCTTTGATGCACTCTACTGGAGAATCCCGAGATGGGGGAAGAAAAAAATCAGTTCCTCTTAAAAAAATGTTTCTGCTTAGTTTCACTTCACATGTGTTGATTATTGACATTTCTTTAAAATTTTACTTTTCAAAATTATTCCAATTTAAAGAAAAAAAGAGTACTCTCCATAAAATAGAAGGATCAAATCAAATGTCTGGACTTTTTCTTGGGATTAATGCCTTGCAGCCATTTCCGATAGAAATTCTAACTCTTTGCTTTTTACATATAAAATTAATAACTTATAGTTCTTTAGAAATCAAATATACCCTTTAACCTGATTGAGCTAATGTTCTTTCTAGATATTTATTATCTTTGCATTAACATAACTAGGATTATCTGTAGCCCAAGTCGTGAACTTAAGGTCCACCACTTTTCACATAGGAGAGCAGGATGGTCACTGCCTTTAAGTCTTCAGCAGAAGGAAATATAATCATCTAATTCCCAAAACTGTAACACAGAACTTGGATTTAGCTTTTCAGAAATGTATATTATTGTTCTTTTGTAGCATCTTTCTCAACAAGCTATGGCAAGCTCTCTCCTTGCTTTTGCTCTTGATACAGTTTTAAGATAAAAACACAGATTATCAAGTCCCTTGTAAACACATCTTGACATAAAGGAGATAATTTAGAGTAAATCGCTGATAATTGGTTTTCACAGAAAAGTGTCAGGGTATTGGGCATTCTTGTGGATGAATTTACCTGCAGAAATTAAGACTGCTTGCCTAGAAGTCTCCATAGCATATGCAAAAGGAGAGTACCTCAGTCTTCCAGGCCTAAGAGGGTGGCATCATACTATTTTTTGCATCCATCTTCCATCTACGAGCGCTGAGCCTCTTAAGATGCAGGTTCTGCTGGATACAGGCATCTCTTTTTTAAGCCTGTTTAACAGTTCCTGGTATAAAGGGGCCTGCTATTTAGTACAGCTTTCTGAGTACGACTTAGTTCAAACTCAATTAAGACAAGAAGTGCCATCTCCCTTCCCAGTACTGAGCCATGTTTCTGGCTTCCTCAAGTTGAAACCTCATTAAAACATGGACTTGTAAGAATGGGGTAGTTTTCAAGAATTAGACTGACACTCCTGCCTCAGCATTTTTATTCCTACTTGCCATAAACAAGGCAGAAATTGACTTTAATGGGGAGACTTAATGTCAAATTGTCACAAATGCTAATGTTTAAGCATCTGATTACATTACTGAGAATTTGCTCTATCTAGGAACCACCATTTCACATTCTCAGATCACCTTCATTAAGAGGCAGAGCGAGGCAGATAAAAAGATTACAAATGAAATCTTATTTGCCAATCATATAATAAATACATTAGCAAGTACTTGTATGGTGTCATTGGCCTACTTGCTGTATGACAATAAGGAGGTAAAGATTTCCAGATGAACACCACCTTGCTTTAGTCTCCCTCCCCTCAGACAGCATTGCAGGAGGCTTCTGTGTTTCTTGCAAGAGACTGGTGAGAATACTGATGGAAAGTTTAAAGTGTAATGACCTAACACATATCTATCTGCCATTATGTCCACCGCCATCTTGTTTCTTTGGGACGCATTTTTCAAAGTACAGTCACAGAAGATCAAGAGACTGCTAAAAATATTCCTGGATTTTTTAGGATGCTATGCTACATATAATAGCATAAAAGAGCATTTATGTAGTCATGGTGAAGTAAAATGAGGGCTAGATTTTTTTTTCTTTTTTTTTTTCTTTTTTTTTATTCATATAAGCAATTACATCTAAACAGAAGAAATAATACAGGACTTAAATAATAAAACTTATGGCACTTACTCTGGTAAAATGACTCCAAGAGTAAGCCTACCAGTTTAAAAAAATATGTATGTTGCAGCACTCATTTTGGTTGCAACAGCAAGTTAAATGTTTAATTGCCACTTGGAATACTTCTGTCTAGATAAAAACTATACTTAGAGCCAAAAGATTACTGAAGATAATCTGAAGATAGAATGCTAAAGCTCCCAAGCCTGCCACGGCTCTTATTTCTATGCTATGTTGAAGTAATCCTTAAGAGGCTAAAATGGGTCCCAATTTCCAAAATAGACCGCTATTCTCCAGAACATTTACAAGTGCGTTTTGCTGTGTAGCCTGATTCTAAGAAGAATTAAGCTTCTTTCAGTTTGTTGCTGCACTATTGGAGATATTGATAGACTGAGTATAAGGACTACTACAGTGAACCAAATATATCTCTGCGTCTTGAATACCAAATAAAAAGGGATCAGGTCTCCTCCCATTTTTGTGATTTCTGGATTCTAGGCACATTGTTTTGAACAGAGAGTGCACAAGATTACATCACAGGACAGAAACGTTACTCAAATCTTATTTTAATTTTGTGGTCATTCTCTTTTCCTTTTTTCATATGTTCTCCATCTCACTGAACTCATTTCCCCAGCCTACTCCTGGAGACTGCCTGTCTATAATGAGGCTCAGCCTTCAAAATGTCAAATGTAATGAAAAAGAAAAAAGCCAGAACGAAATCAGCCGTAGGGACTTCTGAAGGCCTTACGGTTAAACTTCAGCAAGTCTGCCAGTTCTCCAACTGCAAAGACAAATAGCATCTCTGCCTACATCAAAACAGCAATTCAACACTACCACAGGATCTGAATAACCCAAGATGACAGTGCACATACAGCTGAGTGGACCAATTCTTCAGTTACCTGTCACTCAAGCAAAATGAGCAACACTAGCCTGTCAGTCTTGGCACCAAAAAGTAACAACCTACAGTGAGAAAACCATGCTGCGCAAGGGCCTACATTCCTGATTTGGGCATCACACACTGTTTATGCAAAGAAAGCTTAAAACCAGAGTTGTTCTCACCAATAATTCAAGGAACTCCTGTAGTTTTGCTTTTTCTTCCTACCTCTTTCTCCCTCTACAGACACACCAAAGTGACAGTTCAAAATAAACAAAATGCCTGAGGCACATTGCTGGTTTTATGCCTGGCCCTCTTGGACCTCAGAAACTGAAGTGGATGATGCGAAGTTGGGAGAAGTCAAATGTTCCATGTGCTGTTTCAGCTTCAGGAATGGCAGACTCCAGACTGATCTCCCTGAAGGACTTAGATTCTCTCTTAGAAGGAAAGAAGATAGCCTATTTTACAAGTTTATAAGAAAATTTAGGAGACACAGAATAAATGGATAATAATACCTTGTGAGATACACTAAGAACCTGACATTTAATGCTTGCAGTATGCAGGCTGACTACATAACGTCCCACTTTCTCCACTCTTAGTAACAAAAGACCACAAGTAGACCAATAAAAAGAATATCACAGTGAGGCAAAAAGGAAGATTACATATTTTAAAAGTGCTACTCTAAAAAGAGATGTTCTGTATCACAAACTAAAACACCAATGATATTAGGTTGCACTAAGCACTGGCCAAGTGTAGATCATGGAGGTTTATCCATGTTTGGTCTCACTATAGCATTCAGTAGGCGGTAAATTAATGCAGTAAAAAATAAAAAGAATACTACTCATGAGAAGAGTAGGAACTAAGACAGTTTGCAGGAATCCTTCTGCAGAGCCAGCACTTTTTGTTCCTGAGCAGACACTGCCTCAGCACTCCATCACCTCCCAGGGACACTTACCAGGAGGGATTTGTGTTACTTGTGCAAAAAATCTAACACAGGAAATCTTTCTCTTTTGTATTTTACTGTTTCTTACTTTGTTTCTCATTTCGTGCTTGTGCAGACACAGGTGCAAATGAGTTTTGAGAAGCAGTTTTACATTTCTTATTATTAGCCAGTAGTTTTGAAGAACAGGACTAAAATAGTCTGGTACAAATACTTTTTTTCCATCAGTTCCTTCATACCTATTGAGTTGAAGACAAATGAAAGTAGAAGGAAAACGGCTCATTAATGAACTTGCTTATGTTTGGGGGAGGAGCACCCGAGATTAGCAGGAATCCCTATCATCTTTAAATAACCATGAATATCTTGTCACCTCCAGTACAGAATGTCCTTGTTGGTGTGTGGTACTGTTTAGTTCATTGTGATTAATTTGCTAAGACATGAATGGGTATTGAGTAGAACGAAAAGCCTTTCAGACAGGAGGAGACACTGAGGAATTAAGTGTCACAAGACACTTGAGGCGTCAACATGCAAGTGGCTCTGGCTTGTGATTGTGACCAAAATAATAAAAATTCAGTGAACACAGCTAAGCAGAATCTGACAGAAGGCAAGCCCACTGATTAATGGGATATGATGTAAACTTGATTGATTTTAGTGTATATTTAGCGTAGTTTTCACAAATGATTTATCTTAATTTTGTATAAATCATCAATACATTCAGCTTCACTAGAGAAATACTACTGGTATTACTCATCATGAAGGGGAATGTTTTTTCATAGGAAAGCTAATTTTATCTATAATCCAGTTTAGTAGTAAACTGTAAGGAAAGCCTCCTTTTATTTTTCTCAGTATCAAGTATAAAATGTACAATGCCATCAACTCCCTAATTCTTTTAGTGGAGCTGCTGGAGAGAGTCCAGCGCAGGGCCACAAGGATGATCAGGGGCCTGGAACATCTGCCATAGGAGGAGAGGCTGAGGGAGCTGGGCCTGTTCAGCCTAGAGAAGACTGAGAGGGGATCTAATCAGTGTCTATAAGTACCTCAAGGGAGGCAGTGAGGAGGATGGTGCTGGCCTCTTTTCAGTGGTGGCCACTGACAGAACTAGAGGTGATGGCCACAAACTGAAGCACCAGAAGTTCCACAGGAACTTAAGGAAAAATTTCTTAACAGTGAGGGTGACAGAGCACTGGAACAGGCTGTCCAGAGAGGTTGTAGAGTCTCCTTCTCTGGAGATCTTCAAAACCCGCTTGGATGCAGTCCTGTGCCACGTGCTCTAGGTGACCCTGCGTGTACAGGGGGGTTGGACTAGATGACCTCTAGAGGTCCCTTCCAACCTTGAGCATTCTATGATTCTATGGTTACCTAACTTCCAATCCATCTCGTGTTGAAACCTATGTGCTTACTCATCAGCAGATGAGCACAATATATTGAACTGAGTTTCAAGAATCATGGGCAGACTTTACCGAAAAAAAATTAACTGGGAGCTGAGAAAAGAATTTGTTAATATGGTAGCTCCCTTAGATGCTCATTTCTGGATGAAGAAGGCTTAAGTGCTTTCTTCAGAAAAATACCATCAACTATCTCTATTTTCCTTGTGATGTCCCTAGTCTCTGTGTTCTGTTAAAGACCTGGACCAAGGATGGCAAGAAGCTCGACTGTGCTAACATTTGCTTTTCTGTAATGTAAAAAAGTTGGACCAGTAAGAGACACCAGTAAGAGAACCACATGCAGCAAGTGCTAAAACAACTCCAGAGTAAAGGAAAGTGAACTTGATCTTAATATTCATTTAAATCATGAAAATAATTACTGAAACCATGAATAATTATAAAACTATTTTGAAGTTTTGAAGGAATTATTTACTTAAAAAGGAGCCTAAAATCATAGAAAAAGGAAAGAAATCTGAATGTGTCAATTACAGTGATGTTAAAAAGATCAATATTGAATCTGGAGTTAAGTCATAGCTGACAGCACATTTGGTCTAAATAAAAATGGAAGACACGCTTGAGGGAGGATGATTATTTTTAGTCCCTGTGTTCTTGTATAGCCTCACTGTAATGTTTGCACATTAGAGTCTCTGATAGATGAAGACTGTACAATACAGCAATTATGGAAATGTCTCCCCATCCCAACAAAATACTTGTTCCCCATGGAACAGAACTGTAGCAAACACGGCACGACCGAGGCACTGAAAAGGGCTTCTACCTGCCCTGTCCTCTCCCCTCCCTCTCCCACCCATGGTGCTAAGGTTGACTAATACGAGGTGGTGACGGGGGGAAGGGGAAAGGTATCTAGGAATTACCACACATTGGTGGGGTTTCAGAGCAGTGCAAAGTATCTGTTGCTAGTACTCCCGTAAGTTTAACCCATTTGAAGAGCTCCAGTTATTCAGCTTGTACTACAGAAGTGAGCTGTAACACTGTCCTGTCTGCTTCTCTGACTGCTCACTCGTCTTTGGGGAATCCTCTGCAGACGACGTCTTTCTGCTGGCTCAACAGGGCCAAACTTTCCCTATATGCAGATTTGTCCCTCAAACCCATGCAGATACAACACTTCAAATGATTGCAGGCCATATGGCACTGTCATCTGACCAGGCCTTGCCTGGTGACAACCACCTAAGGTCAGGAGCTGTCCCCACATACATGGGAGTATTTTTAAAAACAAACCCATTTAAAAAAAAAAAAGTTGCAAAAAATACCAAAGCCTAATTCCTTAGAACCGTGTTGTGAGAATGTTATTTGTTCACTCTTGAGCAAGGAGGACAATGCTAACTCTGCCTCTGAGGGACACGGTTATTCATGTTCACCATCGGCACACCATGGACACTGTCACAACATAAGCACGTGCGTTGTGGGTGGCCATAGCTGCAGGTCGGAGGCAATAGACCATAACTGAGAGTAGGTGCGCTCAGGGCCCTGACATTTTCTAAATACTCTGAATTTTTAAATTCTGCTTCTAGATCTACATACATCTGTGGTAATGCAGAAAGTGAAACTATACCTATTCATGCCAGCTGAGGCACCAGTTCCGTAAGCTACAGAAAGCTCTCTTACTGCTTGTAATAAAAATATTCACTGAATACATCATTTATTTTAAATATTATAAATAAAAAAGCTCTGATTAATATTACATAGAGCCTTTTTTTTTTTTTTGCTGCAATTGCCTGTACTTTTCCTGACAGCAGTAAACAGTGTTTGATCCTCTATTATGGAGCAAAACTAGGGATGGCAAAGCTTTTCATGCTGCAATGCAAGAGTTTCGAATAGTTTTTAATACTGAAAATTATTCAGTTTAATGTGCATGGTTTTCTACCACAGTAATTAAGCCCACAGAGACTGCCATTAGCTGCTAAGAATAAAAGCACTAGTAGCAGTAGAAAACTGAAAACATAAAAGGTCATTTTGTTTGTCAGGAGATACACTGTGGTTTATTAATAATGTTCAAGGTGGACAAGCTCAGGCAATGGCAATCTCTACTAATAGTCAAACATCTCCGCTTTATGGAGGTTCAAACTGTATTTTAAAATAACATGCATTTGGGACATTTAACATATTTACATTGTAAATAGACTAACTAAGGCTAGCTCTTCAGAAAATTTGCCACTTCTTCAACTCAACCTTGCAGTAATTTTAAATGTGTTATGATCTAAGCCTGCCATAAATGAAACGCTGATGGGCTGATGTCAGTGTGGTTTTACTTGAATTGGGTTCAGTTCAGTCCCACTGTCAGACATGACAAACTTATGTAAAGCTGTTCTGAATCAGCGAGACCTTGGACCAAGCAGGCTAGAAGATGAGTTGTGGTGATGCTCTGCAACTATGTGTCCATAGGGAGCTGGAAACGCTGTTTGATTGGCCATGCCTAAGGAGTCCAGGTTTTAAATTAGAGTTCAGCCCCCTCTCCAATCTGTTTCATCTGTTTCTGGAAAAGAATAAGTCTTCTTTGGTAAGGGCATATAATGAAAAATTAATCCTTTTGATGACTTCAGTTTCATTTAGCAGTTTTAGAACCACATTTTGTGAAAGAAATAGCACTATTTTCTCTCCGAGGTGTAGCAAACACATTTATCATTTAGGAAGAAAAAACCTCCAAACCCTTCTTTCTTTAAAATACAGGAAAACATTTAGTGGGAAAGAACTTTTATGTTTTGAAATAATTATTCCCAGATGTGAGAAAGTCAAAAGTATGCAAATTTTAAAAAGTTTCTAAATGAGAACCTGCAATTTAGATTAAAAAACAGTGAAAAAAAATGGAAGAGGTTCCTATTTTCAGAGGAATGCTTCATATTTTTTACTCATATAAATACACCATAATCATTGCATGCTAAACCGATGTTTAATTTTGGACATTACACTTACATTCATAATTTCACTGCTGTGAGTGGAATCTCTTCTGATACTCACTGGTTAAAGACTGTCACAACTTTTGTGGGTCATTACATTTGTGTGATTGCAGCAATTACATGAGTAATTACATTTATACTATGACATAAACATTTTAAACCTTAAAATTTATTTGCAGCTCAGGAGTATTAAACACACGTGACAAGACAGACTGATGGAAAAAGGAGTGGAACAGAAGCTGAAGTGAAAAATAGCTGAGAAGGGGCTTTTTAAGACTCCAGATTTTGAAACTGATGCTATTGATTTTCTTTTTTTTTTTTTTTAACCTCTGAGACAACATAATATAGTTCATGCTCAATAAAAACAGTCTAACAGGCTGCGCTGCCCTGCTACATGGCGAAATACATTTTACCGTACTTTTCAAGACCCGAACTAATTATTTTTATGTCATATAACATCTGTGAAGAAAGGAAATAGAAATGAGGAAATATTTTACCTGTAAATTATTGCATATGTGGTATACATACCAACATGGGCAAAAGTGAAATTTTGTGTGTGAGCAAACTCAGACCACAGAATTCTTGTATCTAATTCATCTACTTATAGTTAAGTTAACCCCTCATGTTCTAGTGTTCCTGCTTCCATCTCAGATGAAAATCTTACCATTCCTAGGACAAACTTTTCCAATAGCAAGCTATCTTTTCACTATAAATATTTTATGGTTAGTTTCATACTGGTAATAAGTTTGCTTAGAAGATAGCCTACTTTGAACTTATTTTACCTTCCTTTTAGACATGTATTTGCTATGCCAGCATGATATATTCTGAATCACAAGCAAAACCTCTAGCTTGGTAAACAGGGCTTTCTACACAGCTAAGTGAGAAGTTCTGGAAGAAGAAAACAAGAAAAAACATTGCTACCTTGGTAGCAAATAATTTGGAATAAAAGCATTGAAGAACTATTTGGGAAACATCTATAGCAGTAGGTGAATGCCACATTAAAACTATAAGAGATGTTTGATTTTTGATAAAAAATGATGGCAAAAAGGATATCAGTAAAGGATATACACCTCATTTTTATTCTAAACAGAATAAAGAAGACAGAGCTACATGCTTTCATAAATTTCTGGAATACAGACACAAGCAATTGCTATTCAGTAGTTTCCCATACAATTGAATTTTTTTTTTGTCTCTACCCATAGCATATAACAGCAACCAGAAAGGCACTGAATCTTTTCTAGAATTTTTAAGAATTTTTTAAAAGAATTTTTATTATAATTATAATAAATCAATAAATGTCATGCATCTGTGAACCAAATGATACCCTTACTGTTTTAATTGCTACACATAAGACCTAATTTTATAGAAAAGACTACATCAGACTGCTATAGTGTATATCACATTGATTGGAGGGACTCACGACTCATGAGTGCCAGAGCTACCAAGTAATACGAGATTGGTCCTGCACTGAATATGCAATTTTGTTTAACAGAACTCAGGCAGTGGGGTATGAAAGAAGCACACTTAGCAAAGCTGAATGAAGAATAATTATCTGACAAAATTCAGCTCCTTGCGTAAACATCAGCATTTTAAACTAAACACTTGCGATACTATGTTTACCTGCTTTTGAAATAGTTCATATCCTCGGTGCAATTTGATTAGGTTTTACAGCACAGCTTTTAATGTGCATGACATTTTTTGAATATTTGTGTAACCTTTACCAAGGAAAGTCCACACAAGAAGTGTTTCCTGTAGCTAGTGAAGTACTTCATACAAAGCACATTGATAAGCTGATAAGCAAAGCTGGTAAGCATTTCTTAATGAATAAAAGCTATTCCCATGTATTTATTTTGTTCTTTTTTATTTTTAAGCATGAGAAACTCTTATGACAGTAACCTAGGTATTTAGAGCCTTGCAAGAGGATTTTCCGTACTGCACGGTATGATTTCTGTAAACTGAGCAGCATAGGGTATAAACATGTGTCTTGGTGTTTTTGTGTTTGTAAGAGAGAGAGAGAAAAAAAAAGGTTATCTTAAGTGTGGCTCAAGGAAGATAGGAAAAAAAAGACATTGCTAAAAAAACCTTAACAATTTTAACATTTTCTATTTATTTTTCCTTCTTCAACCACAGCTCATTTATGCACCTTTACCCCATAACAAGAGTAAATAACTTCCTGTCTCATCCAACTGGACAGGAAAAGAGAGGAAAATAGTTTACATCTTCCAAGACTTCTGCTCCTAAATCTGTATCAGTAAGTGGTAGCTTTTTCTCCTTTCCCTTTTCTCCCATCCCAAACTGAGCTCAGGGTAGCTCTGATCTAGGTTAAAGAGACCATTTCTGCGCTTAGCTCTCCTGTAAATGTAGACACTAAGTGCTTAGGTATATTTTTGATCACTGTGTCCACATTCTAAAATACACTGATAAGGAGCTTTTCACATGATGGCTCCCCAGATGCCTCCTACAGAGCCGAGCCAGAAGACATCTTGCTTTCTTCTTAAAAGATCAGAAGGACACAGATGAACTGCAATACATTCAAGAAATTAATATTTGATTTGCTGAGAACACATAGTTCCCAGGATGCTGAGAGAAGTGGCTGATACTGGAGCAAGGCCATTCTCTATCATCTTTAAAAGAATATAAAGACTGGGGAAGGTCTCCAGCAATTGAGAAAGGCAGATGTTGCACCATCTTCAAAAGTTGCTAAAATAATAATTCAGTGAACTAAAGGCTGGCCAGCTTCACTTCAGTCCTTTGGAAAATTATGAAAAAAGTCTTCTTGGAACAAAATTCAGGACACATAAAGATTAAAAATTCTATTGGGAACAGTCAGCAGAGATCTAACAAGGGTAAATCATGCATGAACAACCTACTTTATACAGAAGATTGAACTGGAAACCTCCTGCAGTCCCTTCCAACCTGAATTATTTTGTGATTATGTGAACTTATTTTCACCAGCGTACAGATCTCTGGATGTAATTAATCGCAGTTACACATTTCCCCATTGAGCTAAGATTTTCAAGGCAACCTTCATTTGTCTATTTTGCCCTCTCCCTTACACACACACACTTGTTGCCTTGGGAATTTTTTGCAATTTAATACCCTAGGTAAATACTTTCAACTGTGTATATTGTGCTACAATGAATTAAGGGGAAGAATATAAGATATAGAATCAGGGATATAAAGGTCTAGTATACTTCAAAGTGACAGCAGAAACATTGCAGAGAGGATGGTGGTGGCACCTGCTCAGCAAGACTAATAGAAAGTCACATGCAATCTCCTGACCTTATTTGAGATTTCCATTGGAGAACCAGAACTTTCCTTTCCTTTGCTCTTTCATTTCTTCAGTAGACTGGTTGCACACAAATGGCACTGGCATTTAGCATTTCAATCCTGAGCCAAACAGTGAAACTCAAAATGTTTTTCTTTGCTTTTCCTGTTGCTTGTGTCTTGCTTTAGCCATCTGTCTGCTTCCCGTGACCTTCAGAATAGACATCACTACACAGAACACTTCTACATTCAGCTTTGGAAGTGTCCAGGCAAGATTTCTATGCATAACAAAAATTAGATCCCAAACAACAAAACTGATCCAAAGCACTACATGATATTGATAAACATTGTCATTGATGTGAGGTACTAGTCAATGAGAAGTGATAGCTACTCACTTAAAATTGTTGTTAAAGTTCCTCTTGGACTCTCACAAACATCTTATGTGGTCCTCAGAGCATCATGTGAATCTGTATTCCAATTAAATAATTTCCAACATACTTTTGACTATCTACCTTTAAAGAAAACATCTCCATGTTATTCCTGACACTAATTCTAAGCTCTAGTTGGATCCTGTAACTATAAAAATAAATGAGAAAAATCCATTATAATTACAAGTATTTATATATTTTTCCACTCCAAAATATTTCACAGTACTTGATAAAATTCTTAACCCGTACAATAAGAATAACTCTAGATCAATATGAGTCTCCATCTATAAATTGAAAACATATCTAAACACAAAACCAAAGTTTTGCCTGCTACGGAAGTGCAGACTAGAACTTGTCTCATTAAAGTGGTCATACTCTCATTCTTATGAGCATATGTACAATTTATTTTAAAAAAAATGTGTGAACTATTGAGTAAAACTTGTAAAATATTAATGAACAATTCATATTAATATTAATGAAATTCATATTAATAAATTAATGATTAATTAAAAATGAATTATATTCATATTAATGCATGCAATGTAGTAAAAAACAATAACGCTGGAGAATGTGTGACCTAGAGAAAAAAACTGTTAAATTTAGCAATTATAAATATGTATCATTCCCTACGTGGAAGCCTTACTAGCTGCCTGCCATATATGATTCCTTCAGCAATAGAAAAATTCCCAGGTTCTCCACTTTTTAGATTCCATCTTCAATTTGGAATGCCTTAATGATTTGTAGAGGCCACTAGGTTGCATTTCTGCTTTTCTGACTACGGGAATCAATACTAATTCACTTTATTTTTTAGGTGGCTAAAGAGATGTAACATCAACTTCAAAACCAGGCAAAGTTACTGCACATGTAAGAATACTAATAAGAATAGGCTTAATGTAAAAACTCAGAAAGAACTATGTGTTAAAGTAAATTATTAACCAGGAGTGTGCTCGTTTTAAAATTAGATGTTTGACAGTTTTAAAATAAATTGACAAACATAGCCTGATGACTGAAATCAAACCAAGAGAGCAATAAAGTTATGTGAGAAAATGAAAAAAAAAACTCTGAACTTTCAAAATCTGAAGAAATTTAAGTCCTTTTTGAAAAAAACTCTTGAATTCAGATATACAGTTATGGAATAAGCAGGTTAGAGAGGAGAAAAAAAAATAAATTAAAAAAAGGCAGACTGAAATTTCTTTAACATTGGTAAGTGATTGGACTCTGTTCATTTAGTCAAGTCTGTTGATGAAATGCACTTGACAGGTTATGCATTTGGAGTGCCTTAATGATTTGTAGAGGCTACTAGGGACAGGACAAGAGAGACTAAGACTCTGCATTTACAGAAGTATGTGCTTTCCTTCCTCATCTTTTTTGTCCAAAGACCTCCAAGGGCTGAGCACACAATTGAATAATCTCTCCTGTATAATCTTTGGGACATAAATCAAGCCACAGAGAAAGAAACATCCTTTACCCACAGTCTCAGAGATAAGACTCACCTTATTCGGAAATCTTATCCATCAGAAGATGGGTTGCTTTTGTCTGGATTAAATTCCTTCAGCATGAATGTTCTCTAAAAATCAAGCTCCTTTAACTTTGCAGCCAATGATATCGCAGTTTGTTGTCAAGAGAACTGCAGAATAACTCCAGAAATAATTTTCATGCTACTTTTCTTAGCATTATGCAACAGTTTTGTAGCCTTAATGTCTATGCCATTTTCTCTAACGCTATTCTACTATATAGTTTCTCCTGATCTCATCACTTTGTTTCTTAAGGACTGAAGTTTCTTGTGCAGAAGTTTTAGTTGCCTGAAGTTATTGATCGGGATAAGAAATCAATACACATTTAATATTTAAGCTGCTTGCAGGCAACAACTGAGCTTTAGATGCAGCAGTTGTGCCCTAACTACAGAAGAATATTTGAAAATCAGAATGTCAGAAATAGTGAAATCTCTAGTTGACTACTAAATATCCCACTTACAGGATAAAGGTTTTAATGATGCCTTACCATGTCTATTTCTTTCCCCAATTAGTTCCTCCTATTTCATTTTGGATGAGGGAAATGGTTCAAGACTCAAGACAGAGCATCAGCAATAACTTTTAAGAGAAAGCCAACCCAGAAGTCAAGACAAGTCTACGTGGCAAGCACTTCAATTACATCTTTCAGTAAACCAGGCATTTATCTGCAATTAACCACATAAATGCAGCAAGATGTTATGGACATACTAGGAATTCAGTAGCAAGAAATCACATGCTGTATAATAATATAATCCACAGGGAGTGAAAGACTGCAAATACTATATATGCACACACACACACACACACTCTTTTCTCCCTTAGATATATCAGTAGCACAAAAGATAGATGAAGCAGAAGGCTAAGAGGGTAAAAGCACAAATGACTGAGGTAACATACATTCTAGCTTTCCCCAAACTCTGGATTGGTTGGCAGGGTCTCTTGAATGACAGGAGCATGTTAGGAGTAAGCTGTGTCAGTTATTGTAGATAGGAAACAGAACTTTTTCCATACTTTGTACTAATAGGTCCTACACTTTACCTTCTTTCAAGTAAATTGAAACTCTAGGAAGAGATGCTACTGGTTTGGGCTTTGTAGCTACAGGAGTTTACTGGATTCTTCCAGCTCCTTTATCTTTTGCTGGATTATGTGAATCTAATATAAGAAGCCATAAAAGCTGGAGACTTTCACCACTGCAGAAAGACTGGGTCTAAATATGAATCCTCTACTTTGGAAGAACCCCTATTGTTGATGAAAACCTAAGGGTGGCCTTCCTCCTCTGAACTCTACATACCCTTATTTTCATGTAATCAAAAGAATTGGCTTCCAAAATGATTCTTTTTTCCAAATACACTTGCATTTCCAGAAAGAAGTATTTCCCCCAGGAACAGGTTAAATACATTAATATATACATACGTTATTTGACAGGAGAGATATCTTTTCACATTGGTATGGGAAGGCTTAAAAGCAAAATAATCCTCATTCTTTTAAAAGGCAATACTTTAGCAGAGAATGCATTCTTCAGTTTTAAGGGAAATCAATACGTTTTTTATTCCAAATCTTTAAGAAAAGGTAAGATAAGGAAAGCAGAGTTTTATAATACCCAGTTTACTTTTTTATTTTGGCAGGGGGAGAGGGAGAAGCACTTACTTGTTGCAGATAGTTGTTTCTGTGTGAACAACAGTAATCGGTTAACTGAGTGAATAACCAGTAACGCCCGACCTTGCAAACAATGCATTTCCTTGAAAATTTCCATTATAAACTATTCTTGACATCTACTAGTGCAATGAAAAATTTGGTGCAATGCAGTGAACTAATAAATTGGTACTGCCTTTTGCAGATAGTGATACTGCTTGTTTGCTCAAAGTTCCTTCACAGCAAAGCCCAATTGACTGGAGAGCAAAGCAATGTGATCTACAGTTCTCTGATGTTTTCTTCATTTCCTCCTCATGCTTTTTTTTCTGTAACTCCTTACTATGCACTTTGGAGTAAGTTACTCAGAGCAAGTTCTCTAAAATGGATTCCTGTTTGATACTAGCCTATGAAGAACCTTTCATTCTTAGTAATTTTTCATTTTTTTTAAGTGATGATCACTTTGTCTAAGCATTTGTTACCTGTGAGCTGCTCAAGATCTGCAGGTGAATGGGTGCCCCTCAATGACTCTGCCAGGGGATGGCTTTTATAGGCAGTAAAAGAGCAACACCAGAGACTTCTGCTGTGCTCAGGGGCATGGTAAAATGGCAGCTCTTTGTTTAGCATTTAGAGAAATGGAATAAATATCAGCAGCCTGTGTAACCTGAGCAAATATCCAGTTTGGATAGGATCCAGCCCCTCTCACCTGCTCTAAAGGTACCAGGCCAGAGAGGCCTTCTCTTGGATGGTTCGCTCCGTTATGAACAAAATGACAGTTATTACAAACAGTCATAATGACTGCAAAGTCACCAGCAAGCTCTGAGAAGGAAAGCACTGCATATAGCCATTTGGTAACTTTAGTACACACTTCTACCTGCAGATGTAGAAAACAGAGACCCAGGCCCAACTTGACATTTCTTGCATAGCAGCCATATGAAACAATGAAAACACATTAGATATGAAATACCCATAAAAAAATTTCCTGATTGCATTCCCCTACATCTGGATTAAAGAGGTGTTACTATATATACTATATGTCTGTATCTTAGCACATTCTTTCGTAAAACAGCCTTTAGGGGCACATTTCTGAGCTAACAGGGCAGAAGTCGCAGGCTCTACGACCTGCATTGACATGGCTGGACTTACACTCTCCACTTTTGAAGGTGACAAACAGCAGGACATCCTGCTACTGTCTTTTAAGTATAGGCTTCATATCACACCTCCCCATGGATCCTCTAAAAGTCCACATCTTTGGACACTATCAGTTCGCGCTGTCTCTTGGCCCTTTCTGCCATCATGCCTTGGACTCTGCTACTGCTCAGAAAAGACCTTGACAGCTAGTGCAGTTCACATTAAGTATAGCTAGTCTCAAAAATGATATAGCGAGTTCTACTCTGTATGATATTTTTGGTGAGAATTTCTTATTGTAGAGATTTACTGGTAAAGTTTTCCTAGAGAAAATATGTTAGTGTCAGGTTTACTGGTCAATTACTGTTAATGAAAACAAATAACAGTTATTTAAAGTAATTACAAACCTCATGCTAAGAAACTGAAATTAAGTTAAGCAAGCACAACTCATTTCTTTACTTCTTCCTCCCAGCAAAATAACTAAATTACATTTTGCAATTTCTAAGCATGCTTATCATAAATTATTGATTTTATTACATCACTACTGAATAGTCTACTTTTTCGTGACTTGCAATCTTTCACAATAAGGTTCCAGATATCAATAAACTAAACAAAATATAAACAGTGAAGAAAATGCTTGGCATTCAATCGACTGAGGAAGATGCAACTGTTGGTTCCAACACACAGCAGAGATTCTTGGGCTGTACTGTATGGTCTTCCCTCACCATCGCTGTCTGCCACAGGCATGCAGCACCTTTGCAAAAGGGAATGACATATGCTAGGAACAAAAGGCAGGGGATGATAACAGAGAAGTGTGAAGAGAGAGGAGAGAAAAAAAAAAAGAAAAAAAGGAAACAATTATCTGAATTATGTTTGTGCATTTGTGGAGGCAGAAGTTGAAAGTCCTGTAAGGGTGTTTGCGCCCATGGGACAAGAGATTAAGGTACTTTCTTGAAGACTTCGATGGCTTCAGTTTTTTAATTTTCCAAATTCCATCTAACTTAAATCTACTTTACATGGGCGCTGATGCAGCACTTCATGGAGCCTAGCTTGTATTTTATGAACATTTTGAGGAAGTGGAACACATTTTATGAACTTACTTTTCATTATATTAGTTTCAGTCCAATTATTTTTTGGAAAAAACAAAGATGGAAACATTTAATAAGATTAGTTACTTTTGAAGGTATCTTAGTGATTCTCTTTCAACAGATAATGAGTTCATAGTCAGTAATCTAAAGAGGAAGGTAGTTATGCCATTGCTGTTGAAAGCTATGTAAGAATGACATGATGATAAAAGTAACTACATTGCATATAATTAACAGGCATTTCTTAACCATTG
Organism: Tinamus guttatus; assembly: GCF_059628265.1. Classification (NCBI taxonomy): domain Eukaryota; kingdom Metazoa; phylum Chordata; class Aves; order Tinamiformes; family Tinamidae; genus Tinamus; species Tinamus guttatus. The sequence continues at coordinate 1,349,891 of NW_028288624.1, read as the reverse complement.
CCATTAATGCTCTTGGCAAGATGATTTAGCTAGTCATTTGCTATCTGACTTCAGTCGTATTTCTCTTACGATGAACATCTTAGAAATTTTATGTGACTGAAGGAGAAATCTCAGGAAATAACACAACCTTAAATCAGTGGCTTCTACCTAACCCATTTCCTTGGCTTTCTAATACCTACAACTAACAGATAATTTCCATTCTCTGCCTGTTAAAAAAGATCCATTCTAAGGTACTTGCTATGCTGTGTTAAACTCAGAAATATTTTACTTTTTTGGCATCATTTATTAATTTTTCTATAATCTTTCATTATTTCCATCATGTAAACTACTGAGCTTACTTGCAACAGGCATCAACCTAAAACCAATATTTCTATCTTATACAAACTTGATTATGAATTTTGATTACTAAGTTAGGGGTAAAATGCTCCTCTTGCTGCAACTACTGTTTTTGAGATGCTTTTCTGCCAGTGAATTGAATGTTAAGTCTATTTATTCAGCACATCTTCTTTGCATTAATACTCCTGCCATGTATAAACCAACTCACATGGAATTTTCTGGGGTGAACTATTGGATGAAACCCTGTTAAACATCTCTTATAAAAGCCTGATATTGGCTTTATAATCCTGGAAAAAGACACAGTGTTGCATCAAAGCATTTCCCTCACTAAACACTGAAGGGCTGTTCCCCAGAAGATGGTGCTCTTTCCCTGAGGCTGCTGATGGAGACCTTGAAAGTGAGGTATCCTATAAAATCTGGACATTCTTGTGGATGCCCATGAATTCTTCTTCTCGATCGGAAGAGAAATTTTTCTGAAAAAAAGAAAGAGAACTTTGGAAAGTTCTGAAAGAGAACTTTTAAGAATCTTTTATTCCTCAGTAATTGACACCTCTTAACTCTAGCAGTGGTGCACAAAGTACATGCAGTTATTTAAGCTTCAAATGCCTAATTTGCTGCCTCCTCTCCCTCCCCACCTTTTTTTTTTTTTTCTCCTTTTCGCTCCCTCCCTTGGAAGCAACAAACAGCTGCTTAGAAAGACTTGGATGTTAATAGCTTTGCAATTTCCTTGTGGCTAATCACTTGATTAGAAAGATGGTGGTTTGTCTTATTGACAGCATTCACTCTTTTTTTCCTTGAAGCAAATCCCTTAGTCTCCAGGGTAAAGGCAGGTATTTATTTTTGGGGTGCTTTGGTTTCTAACTTGGAATGATAAGACTTGGAGGAACTTGAACTTGCCAAGTGAAAAACTAATGAGCACAGAGAAGATCTAAAGAAATATATAGGTATTAGTTTCCGATACAGTAAGGATAGTTTGTGTGAACCCACAAATTTTTCAAAAGGCACATTCCTGTGTGTTGGGACCAGAGCAGTAGAACCATTCTGATATCAAATAGTGCAGTAAATAAGTACAGTGGATTTAGAAAACATTTTTAATATGCTTCCCTGATAACCTCCGTTAATCTTCCTCATCCTCCTTCCCTTCTGTATCTACCCCCAGATTTGGTGAAGGGCGTTGGTCTCAACAAAGTCTGAAGGAGCCCCATGGAATTAGACAAAATATTATTGTTAATTACACCAAATAGCTAGCAATATCTCAGCTTCAGGATTTTGGACACTGGACATTTTACTTGTCATTTCATTGCTCTAGATCAGATATTTGTTTTTCACATCTCATGTGAGATCTAAATTGCAAAAAAGATTATGAAGGGAAGTTTTGCAAGCTCTGACGTGGTTGTCATGGCTACCTAAGCCACTTCACCAGTATGCAAGAAGTTATCTGTCTAGCTTTTACACAAACACTTTCTTTTTTCTTTTTTCTTTTTTTTTTCCCCTCTTCACAAAAATGAAGGAACAAGGCCCAAGAAAGATTTTTAAGAGCAAATACGTAGGTTTGCATGATATCCAAGTGAAGTTAAGGTTCTCTTCATTTGATTTCCAAAATCAAATAGAATATGTGTTAGGTGCCTTGAGATTGAGAGAGAGGCAGAGAAAGAAGGCTTCTCTTACTTATCATTAGATTCAGGCATCCTCTTTGAAACACTGTCAGCACTAAAAGAACAATTTGAAAATTTTAAATTCCTGCCACATTCCCTCTTTCCTTTGCACTAATTGGGATATTTGCAAAGCCTGCCCCACCTCTTCAGCACCACATTTTCCCCTAGGATCCAAATCAGGGGGGTTTGCCTTTCTCTTTTGCCAGCTAGAAGAAAGGAAGGGAAGGGAGTGGAGCAAGAGCGCGGCATGGGGCACTGTGCTTTGAAAGTTCCTGTGCACATCATTAAAACACCAAAGAAGCTGTGTTCTAGTATCAAGCTATACGTATGCCACAGTCATGGAAATTTGCTGGAACTAGGCCATAAATAATATTTTCCATTTCTTTATCTGTGCCTCTGCATTCTCAATTGTTATGTTTTACTGTAAAAGTGGCCCAGAGAGACCCCTGACTTGGTCCAAATGAGAATTTCACTGTGTTGTCCTTCTAGATTCAAGAAGGATCTGTGAATGTTTTGTGTTATTACAGATACCACTAATACTACTGTTAATATCTTTGCTAGCTTATTCAGCATATGCATAATCATAGAAAGGAGAACATTGGCTCAAATTAGGCAGCTGTTCTGTTGAGTCTTCAGAAGTAGCCTCTTTGTTGACTAGGAAGGAGCCCAGAAAGAAGAGTCATTTACTGCGGTTTTGTAAAGTTGGGACAGATGGGACACACAAACATCTTCCTGTCACATGCGCTCAAAAAAGTGCAGTTAAGCCGCCAAACAATTTATTGCCTTTTCTTTAAATAAATGACTTGTTAACTGACAAGCTCATGGAACATTTGCAAGGAAATAACCAGTATGAATTATGAAGTATGAATAGAGTAAGTCTGTGACTAAGTCTAAGGAACGTTAGCATATTCCTGATACTTTATTTCAGACAATATCATGAACATAAACCTGACAGGTAATCAAAATGAAACAAAGAAAACTACTAAGAGCTTGAGAAATTGAAGAGACCGGACAGGCTGTAGGCAGAGGGTCTCCAGAACAATGAGGGCCAGTTTAAGATAAAGTTTTGTTGCTAGGGAACCATAACCATGAAATAAAATGCTGATTGACATATGAAAGAGATGATGAAGAAAAGACATCTTAGTGTCTGTGTTGTATCAAATTCATTCAACACAGCTATTTTGGAAAAACTAAACAAAACACAACAATATAAATTCCAAACAAAAGTAAATCCAACTCAAGTGCAAATAGCCACTGACTCTGATTTAAAGTTTAATTATGATCATCTAGCAGTAGGTCATTTCAGGAGGATGAGGAAGAAAAGAGAGGTTAAATCTACACAGTTGTATCATTTTCTTTATTTTCAATAAATCAGCACAAACCTATTGGGCAATGGACAGCTCAGGAGACTAGAGTTTATGAAATCTCAGCATACATTGCTTTATGTTTTTCTGAAGACCTTGAAACTTCTGTCCTTTACAGCACAAAAAGCATTTTTAGTTCCAAGTAAGTATCTAGAAGGAAAACTTGAAAAGATGTCTGAAAGATTTTGGACAAATCTGAAAGAAAATGAAACTTAAGGAAATAATGCTATAATTTGAGAAGGTCCAGTGGACTCAGTGCTCTGCTACCACTGAGCAAACAGGCAGTTCAGACAGCCTGTAAAGTTCTCTAGCTAATTTGCAATGGTCATGAGGCTAGCAGGACCCAGCAAAAACTCTTCAACATTTTGTAATCTGATATCAAAAGCATTAAAAAGAAGACTATAAAAAGCTGTGGTAACTACAATTTCAATCATTGTAGATGGTGCCTGTTGTCCACCTTGACTCATTATGCAAGCTTCATGAGAAATGCTTTGAAGAGCATAATAGAACCTTGAGAGCTGGCCTGTGAAGTCCAAGAGTGGGAGTTGCTGTGAAGCATAGGTTGGCTCTACCAATGGATTGATACTAAGACTACAAGAAAATTTCCTTAAGTAGCTTCCTTTGTAAGCTTGAGTGGTGCAAACATGACAAGTGAGGACCAAGAATTAGTCTTACAAAATGCTCATGATAAAAACCTGTCTATACTAATGGGTTTCACCTAATTTCATTTAGATGTAAAAGTTATCTAATCATACCAATAAGAGAACATGTACCATCACTTTTCATTAAAAAACAACAAACTTTGCACTGTGATGGGTAGTTTTATTTTTAGTACACTGATTTAACTCATGATGAAAAAAGCACAGTGAAAAATCTATTTGAATATTTTAGCCCTTTTCTGATTGCAGAATATCTACGAGCAGAACATAATGTCACCAGATTCATTTAATCACAGGTACTGTTTTGTGATTTTTTTTCTGCTATGTGAATTGAATGCACTGTGTTGATCTGCTGAACCACATAGGAGATTTCCTCTCAATTGAAGGCAGGAGATAAAAACTTTATCCAAGTAGACTTTCAAAGCAACTGTAGAATTAGTAAAGAAAAGGTTTGTCATAAGCATTGCCTAGGTTCCCTATATAAGCAAGAAACAAGCAACAGAGCAGCTTCACTGTACAAAGCAATTTCCAGTCTCCAAAAGACATGAGTTTGTTGATTTTCTGCCCATTCCCCTCAGCTTCTAGAAGCAGTGCCAGACATTTACACTTACTTTAAAGTGTCTTCTCTAGTTCCTACTTAGGAAGCATTATTTTCTCCTTTTGCTGAATTTGCTATAATGCATCTAACCTCCTGGCAGATAGCATGAGCTTTTAACATCTACGGATTTCTGACCGATTCTCTCTTTCTATGCCACCTTCAAGCTTTACTACAGCAACTACACTGTTCATGAAAGGGCCAGACTGAACCACTTTTTTATTAATCATTTCTCATTCAGGGGCTTTAAAAAACAAGAGAGAGCAAAGAAGAGATTTGCTTACATGACTGCAAAGACTTCCTTTCCCATTGCTCATAGTGATATAACACATTTGAGTAACTTCAGGTCTTGATGAATAATCTGAATCGTATCAAGGGAATTTGAATAGTCCCCTTTCCCCATTCCCACTCGGGAAAAAATGCACATGCTTTGTCTCTCTATCCTTTCAAGGGAACCTCAATGACAGCTCAGGAAGACTGCTCAGAATCTGAGCAAGGGCAAACAAAAGAAAAAAAAAAAAAAAAAAAAAAAAAAAAAGCAGCATTAAACATTTGCCAGCCCTGTGGAAACCACCACCCAGAATGAAAGGCTGTTGACGTCTCAGTGTTTAAAAGTGTGCCAAGTCATAAGAAACTGCCCTAGAGAGAAGGGGAAGTTCAGGGAGAAGGGTAAAGGAAAGAGATGACAAAAGACTGGCACTGTGTGTGCCAGAACACCTCGCGCCAGCACCGCTGTGCTGCCTGAAACACTCTCCTTTAGCTGATACAATGGGAGACGGTTGTTCTTGCAGCTGATGATGGTGCTGACCTCTGACCAGGAGCACACTATGACTTGGCTCCAGAAATAGGCACCCACTGCATGCCACTAAAGTGGCTCGCCCAGCCTTCATCCTCCCTGCCTTACCTGTGAGGCAGAACACTGTCCTCGTTTGCTGCTTGTTACGAAACCAAGCGCAGTATCATGCAAAGGCTTTGGATTTCTTAAGGCTTTCTTGCCTGCAAAGTCAGGAAGAGGTCAAAAACAGTGAGCTTTGCATTTGAGAGCAACTTTTTGCTGAGCTTTAATCAATGAACTAAAATAGATCTGATGGTCTGCACTGTAAAATAGAATTTTAGAAACTCATCCTGGATGCAATTGATTCTAACATGGATCAACAATGAAAGCCTCCACTCTAACTCCACTATAATGTACATAAATAGCATTAGCCACTAACAAGTGCTTTATTGGTAGTCCACAGCAATGCTAAAAGGTTTTTGCTATGTTTCTAGACATATATATGCATGACCACACAACAGATTGCTTTGTTTATTGTCCATGCGGGCAATGCAAAAAGAAGAAAGAAAACGGGGGGGGGGGGGAACTGTCACTAACAGAACTTTATTATTACATTATAGACTAAGTTAGTGTTTTCCTTCACCTTTTTACAGCACAATTTCTTGGACAATGTAGCTCCTGAGATGTCATGTTTAATTTAACAGCCTGTGTAATAGGTAAGACTGTGTTACATAAATAGCAAACAAAAACATAGAGCTTTTAAAATGACAATTCACACTATTCCTAGGGATTTCAAATAGTTCCCTCTCTCCCCCCCTTTCAGAGGAAAAATTACTACCTAATTAACTTCTCCTTACCAGTTCATTTAGCTTGTACTTAACTAAGTATATTATGTTTAGTGATAGCATTCCTTCAAGTCTGGAGCCCAAACGGACACAAAATTGTGCTTGTGCTTGGGTATATGAGGCCAAGCATATGGTTTTGAGCCTCTTCTTTTCCAGGAACTTGGCTGTGGAAGCTTCCTCCACCCAAACTGCATTCCTGCTACAGCAGCTGGAGCAGGCAGGCACCTGCACAGAGGGAGGTGATAGCTCTGCCCTCCTGTCCTAGCTTGCCAGAGCCCCACATGGGCCCTGTGCCTGCCAAAGCTGGATGCTCTCCTCCACCTTGCAGTCACTGGGGAGCCCTTACAGGAGCCTTGCTACTCAGCAGATGTTAGAGTCAGGTGGCAATCACAAAAAGTAAAATATCCAGCGAGTCTGCCTAGTGCCAGCTCCTCAAGGTATGCCATGTATGATTTTAAGATAAGGCATTACACTAATGCTAAAAAGAAAAGATAACCACAGCTGTTTCAAGTCTGGCACAACAGTAACATGCATGAGAAGTGCAAAGGGGAAGTGTGCCATATATCCTGCAATACCTCAGGTATTGTATCAAGAAACAAAGGCAGCATCCCACTGATTTTAAGATGGAGCTGACATAAGGCATATTTTGCCTCCTTTGAGAGTAATTTCATTCTGTTTTCACCGAGCAGTTTTGTTTGCTTTTTTTGAACATGGGTTTGGAAGAATAAGTATTTTTAAAATTGGGATACTATGGCATACTTTTCAGCTTTTTTTCAGAGTAACATTAGGGGTCTATACTAAAATAGACTCACTTTAGTTAAATATAATTAGGTATACTGCCTCCCATTCCAGAATACCAGAAAAGTTTTTCACATAGGGTATGGAAAATTTAATGAAATGAAAGGTCCCACATCACACTTAGATTGTTTCTTTTATGACCCCACTATGTTTCATATGCTGCTTACAGAGACTAAATCCCAGAGCTCCCTATTTAAGGAGACAACACAGAGGAATACTAAGAGGGAAAACTGAGGCTCAAGGAGGCAATCTGACCTGCCCAAGATATAACAACTGAACAAAGAACAGACCGTAAGTCTTTTGGTCACTACCTACTAACTAGCATATTCTGCATCTCATATCTAAGCACCACAAAACCCTCTCTGAAGAAAACCTTTTCCCCTTTATTGAGGAAACACTTGGCTTTAAGTCCCTACAAGGTACATACCCCATGACATTTTGCTCATAATAATTTGCCTGAACAAAACCTGAACTGCCTGAAGCAAGAGAATTACAAATACCCATTTTTCAGGCCTATGCCATGACCACTGGGAAGTATTAGATCTCCTATCTATGATATGTTCCAAAATCTTACTATTTTATGGCCAACTTTGCAAAATTAAGAATTGCAAAGCATGCAAGAATGCAACAGAAGAGCTTTTTGCAGAATGCTGAAGAACTCTTCCCATAATTAAGCCTCTGCCTGATATCTCCCAAACGATGCATCATGATTAGTTCTCTCACCATTGGGATCCCTCACTGGGGATTACAATACAATGTGTGCAGTGCATCCGTTTTCTAAGTGTCCTGCAACTCAAATGAGTTCCTAGCAGGGACAGGTATTTAAGCATCCTGTTGCAGCAGTTTGAGGTACTGCGTATCCAAGCAAGGAAGTCAAGGACAAGAAAGATAACAAAGAGTTGTCTTCTGAAATATAAGTCTGGGGAAAAGCTGAGGAGACTATGCTGAATAATGGTCAGAGTCTAGGCAAATAGCCAAGTTCTCCCTATTTAAATTAAGGAAAAGTTGAGGAGGACATGCTGGTTGGGCTGTGCACAGTTATGGAACAAGTGCAGGGGATGGGGAACATCAGAAGGCTCCTCACAGCATGGCTATCTGTGTGGTGCTTCTAAGCAGAAGCACCCAGTCTTGCTCTCTTGTGTTGACAGATCCATGGCTGAAGAAGCCTTAAAGTCAGCAAAGTGAGGAAACTTGGGCTATAACATTGCCAATACCCAACCAGGTAAGCCCTAGTGCAGACACACCTGGGGAACACATTTTCATGAGCGCACGGAAAGATCCTAAGGCCTCTGTTCTATTCCTGTGATGCAGTAACTCCCTTTATGAACATTTCTATCATTTCTAGTTTTACTATTCTGCAACTATTTCTACTGACTGTAAACCACTTCTAGCCTGAGACATTATGAAACGAATATTAAAATAGAGATGATCAGACTGAAGCGCCAGAAAATTCTCATTGTACGACTGCATGAAAAGTGCATGCTAAACACACAACCCTCTTTGCGTCTTCACAGGAGTACATGTCAGGGGTGTACACCGGGGTACCTGTCAGCTTTCACTGTGATGCTGGTAACAGTGCTCTGAAGGGTTTGCTTGAAGTGCCATTGCAATCCTGGTCATGTTTGTGTGCCCCAATAACAACTGATTATTTTTTTCCTCTGCAAGTTTTGTTTCTGATGCTGTGCTCTTAGATTGAACATTATAGATTGAACCATGAGCCACTGAGAGTGGCAGAAGTGTTGGTATTGACCCTAAAGCTACACAGTCATACCTTCTACTCAGTATCATGTGCAGATAAAACTGTGTTGCACCCACCAAAATCAATGGCAAGGCTTTCCCTTTTCAAGTATCCCATGCCCCTACAAAAATCGACAACTGATGGCTTCACAAATGAAAACATAGGATGTTCTCTCTCTATGGAGAGAGAATGATAACACTAAGGCTATAACTTGAATTTACCTAAAAGTTATTTATAATCTTATAAGGTTGTTAGCAGGTTGATATGAATGATTCATATTTAGGCTAGCCTATAAGCATCCATCCATATTCATTAGAATTGTTGTATTTTCTTAGAATTTTAGAAAACTCTAGCCAGAACAATTATATATTTTTCCACAGCAAATTTCAAAGTCCTTAACACCTGCAGATAAGTAAAGTGAGCTGTCTATCAGCAGAGTCCACCTAGAGAAGAAGCAGTACTTTCTTGCTATTTCTTTGGGAAAAAATATTAATGTAAGTTGCAAGGTATTAGAAAGAGTAAAAGAAAAGAATTCAGACAGGCTGGCTCTTTTGGACTATTGAAGATCTATGGGCTACTCAGACCCTGTGAAGTTTAAATACCCACTGATTTTGGCAGCTAAGAAAAGTACTGCATTTCTGGAGAAAAGTGCTTTCAGTTGCTATAATTGACACACTGGAGGAAGAATTAATCATGCACAGTTGAATACAGTTCTGTAAAGTGAAAGAATGGCCATTGTACAAGGGCTGCATAGCCCAGCTCGGCTGCTCCCTTTGTGCCCCTCTCCTAATCGGAACAGCAGAAATGCCTGCAGCTTTCCGAGGGAGGCAAGGAGATGGTGCAGCCCACACCTCCACGTGGCTCTTGGGAGCAGGGACATGGGCAGCGTCACTCCAGGCATTATCCTCTGCTGGCCTTGCTTGGAGCACCAGCAGCAGAAATGCAAAGGCAGGGCACAAAGAGCATTTTTTTCTCATGCTTTTCTCCTTTTATCATCTACAGAATACTTATGTAAACCTTGGACAGAGCTTGCTGCTGAGCTCCAGCTATTTTCTGGAGAGGGTACTGGGGACATGTCCCATAAAAGGGAGCAGCAGAGATTAACTGATAATGGATTTGAAATATTCCTTAAAAGGCCAAAGGATCTGGAAAAAAAAAAAATCATGCAAGGTCTTTAGAAAAATCTTATGAGAATTTCATTTTTTCTCTCATTTTTTATGCATTACAAAGAACAGCTTCCTAAATAGAATTTGTAATGAAAGCAGAGAGGACAGATAAAACCACAAGAAACACAAATAGTAGTGCTGATAGATAAGATTGTCTAGTACAACCCATTTGCTCAAGCAGCGTTACTCAGAGCAAGTTGCCCAGGACCATATCCAGTTGTGTTTTGAATACCTCGAAGAATGAAGACTCCAGTCCCTTGGTAACCCATTCCACTGTTCAACCACCCTCACAGTAAAGTTTTCCTGTGTTATTTCATATTTTAACGGGCATGACTTGCATCATATTATAGCCTGGAGAGAGCCTAGCAAATATATAATTAAATCCTCAGCTCCCATTGCTAATCTTCCCTGTTAGGTTCCTACTCATCTAATTGATGCCTAGTGAGACCTCATGATGAATTAAGTTTGAAGAAGGAATAAAATACCGTTATGCTCTGATGTCACATCTGACTTGGCACTTTAGGAACTCCAAAGGGACTGTTCAGCACCACCTAATACTGCATAGGACAAAGTTGAGTCTTCAACTTGAATTTGGTGAGTGGATCAAGGAGACATTTGGCAGCCACAATCTTCTCACTGGCACAGCATTTTAATATTGGGAATAGTCTTCAAATCCTGCCGCAAAATAAGGATTAACAGTATGCAAAAATGAACTGATGATGCACAAAAGAGTCTAAGGCTCTAAGTCTAAGACTCGTTATGAGTCTCTTAAGTTGGTTCTTATTCACAGATTCTGTTAAAACACATATTTCCACCAAGGACATATACTGGGAAGAGACAGTTGGTTCCAGTACTCAGGAGAGGTGGAACTCAGAGTAAAAGCAGGCAATGATAGGAACTTTCTGGTACATCAGGCACTTTTGAAGCAGAATTAATCAAAGTAATTCAGATATAGCTTATAAGGTTCTAAGCTCTACACAACCTATTTTGCATTAATGTAGATTATTCAAGCCAGCATAGGATAGCATCAGCACTTTAAAAGGTCATTTCTACTGTACAGGGTAAATCTGGAGTCACTGAGGCTTGCGGTTAACAGTTCCTGTGTCTCAGTCACCACCTACCCAAACATCCAGTCACAAAACAAATGGGTCTGTAGATCTATTTAAGATGATGATGACATCATTCACATTTCCAGGTGCTACAGGGGAAAAGTGCTATCAATGATCTGGTGGAAAGGAATTAATTGCATTTTGAATCTAAACAGAACTCAATATGCACTTGAACTGAATTTTTCAGAACACCCTTACATGGAATTCAGATAGAGGTTATACTACAATAATCTAAATGTAAAAACACCTTCCAGAGATGCTGTAAGTATCCTTCATCCTGAAGCCAGAAATAGGATTTTATTGTGTTTAAACTGTTAAGTACTATGGGTAAAGAATTACCAATTTTGTAAAATAAAAATTTTGCTCTGCCCCCACAAGCTATATAAAGTATAGTGCAAAAAAAAGTCTCCTGCTAACTTACTGATTTAGTTGGACTGATCTTCGCTCATCAGTGATTTTAAGACTTTCACAAGGGGGACCTAATAGCACAGCTTCTGTGGTTGGTGAAGCTTTGTTATGATTTTTTGAGCACTAATCTCCAAGATAGATTCCTTAAAAAAATTACGTAGGGGCAAGCAAACTAAGAACCCATTATATGTGCAGATACCTTAGACAAAGTAGCTTTGGTTGTTTAGCCCCTTGTACAAACATTAACCGCATTAGTAGCTGTGGTCAGAAGATAGAAATCATCACATCTGGTATCCAAGTGACAGGAGCTAAGTGTTACCTGAACTTCTGAAATGAACATTTTGTGGCTGATACAACCATCCATGTTTGACACACCAACTATATAATGAAGCTGAATTACTCCTTGATTTCTCCACAAAAAAAAATTATACCAGATTTGTCACTTTTTTTTTTGTTGTTGTTGTTTATTCCCCCTCCTTTGTTCCAAAATAAATTGGGTGTCCATTGTGCTAAGAACTGAACAATAGGTATTGCATGAGACAACGCTATCTGAAAAGCTTAGACTCCACAGTAATATATGGAAAAGGGAGGGGGGGAAAAAAAGGGAAGAATAAAGCCATCTAACCAAAGTTCACTCACATCCTCCTGCCTAGTCCTCTCAGCTGCTTATTAAGCCAGACTGAAGACAAATGCATTTTTAGAGTAAGATGCTGTAAACAAACACTTTCAAATATGGGTTAATTCACTGCTGTTTTATTTACTTGAAAAGTAAATTGCCTATGAAGAGTAAGCATTACCTTCACCACTGATGTGTCTAAACAAACTGCAGAATGGCATGCTTTGAAGACTTATGTAGCTAATGTTATTGCTAATGTTATGTAGCTAATGGTATTGCTTATACACTTACAAGCAAGGAGAGACTTTCTCTGTGTTTTAAAAGTAATATAATTTGAGGGCCACGTATCTCCTCTCCATAACCTTTATCAGTACATACATTTCTCCAGGGAAGCACAAATCAAAATCTTTGTGTGTCAAACAGCTTTGTGTCAAAAGACCAGTGAATCACGTGCTCTAAGCTATATAGAAACTCAGGAGCTTTGTAGAATGGGAACAGTAACAAAAGAAAAAAAAAATTAAAAAGGACATAAAATTTAAGATTTTCTTGCTCAACCAGTTCATTTTGATAATTAAATGGCCTCACTTCAGCTCACTTGTCTTTTTTTTCCATTTACTTGTTATGAGAGTTCTGACAAAAGAGTTTTATTGTCAGACAGACAAAGTCATTAAGTGGCTATTGGAATACATTCAGAGAAAACACATTTTGGATAGTCACAACATGCACTGCCACCAGACAGTAAATTCTGAGGACTTACATTTTTACATTTTGTGAAAAACCTATTAGTAGTCAACTCTGTATTAAGGAAATCAGATGGTCTGTTGAAATTTCTGACCAAAATACTTTGGAGTGACATGGAGGGCAAGAGTCACATAGAAGCATTTGGTGATAACTCTGAACAACAAAGAAAGTTACAGTAGTGGTTAGATACCTGCAAACAATTTATAGTAGAAAGGATAAATCTCAAGAAAAAGTTTTTCAGTTTCAAATGCATATATATTTACTGAGGCTTGCTTGAAAAAATGTACTTTGCAAGGTCTGTAGTAGTCACTACAGAGTATACCAGGTTTGTGAATTGTTTCAGGTAAAATGAGGAAACCCAGTATCATTGCAATGGCTTTTCAAAGATCAAAATGGGATAAAATGGGATATTTTTCTGTGATTAACACCTGTGCACAAGGAAGGTATGATTTCACAAGGCATTTCAATCAGCAAAGCCCTGTGCTGTGAGTTCATGGCTGTAGGATTTTGCAGGAATCAGTCATATTTCCAAAAATACATTTCTAATTTATAGAAGCCTCACAGGTAAGTCTGCCTCAGCAATAAGGTGGCATTATCTTCTGGATTAACTATAGCTTCTGAACTCTTAAAAATGAAGAGAGTTGTCCTGCTCTGATATTCTGTATACTTTCATTTTCTTTTCCCTTAAAAAAAAGACAGCTTATCCAGACATTCACAGGTCAATTTTATTTTCCCTCAGCTCATCTTCTATCTAAGTACCCATGTTACCTACCATGCCAACTCAAACTTAAGCAACAAGGCCAAACATCTGGGATCAAGAGAACAGACCCTACATAACTAACTACAAATTCAAATATTCAGTAACAACACACTGACTGTAACTGAAGGCAAGTGCCTCATACTTTTATTAACATTCCCACCAGCATTAAATTAGTACTACTTGACTACATGATCTAACTTAAGTCTTCCAGGAAAATAAAAGAAATACCTCCAAACATCTCACATCATTGATCCAAAAATCACAACTGAAAGCGCCAAATGGGAGCCCTGCAGAAAGAGCAGATCAGAAGTCTGGATGACTTATCAAGCTGAAAGTTCAAAGTCAAATGCTAATTTTTAAGTAAACCATAGTTAAATAGTATTAGATCAATTTGAAAACCAAGCTTCAAGGTGCATAATTAACAAGACGTCAGCACCACGTTTATCTGCAATATTTTTAGCTCTCCTAATTGCCTCTTCCTTATTGTTAATAGGCATGTGCTCCTTAATATCACCCAGAAGGACCTCTTCTCTTGCCTTCTCTCTTGAGTGTCTTGAAATGTAAACTTGATTCCTGTCCTCTCCCAGTCAATAGGACTGGTTTTGAACATACACTATTCTGCTTTTAACCACAAATTCCCTATCTGCACAGACACAGCCACATCTAATTCCCTTTGTATCAGAAAAGCTACTTTGAGCATCACTCTGAGGATTTCCTGGATGCATAGCCCTCATTAATGCAATAATGCTATTCAAGATTGCCAGGTAATTACCAGTTGGCTCATGGTTGAGCTACCCATTCTAAGGAAGTTAAAAATACTGGATGTTATCACAGGTTCAAAAGTCATAAAGCAGTTAAGGATAAGTTTCAAGTCTTCTCTATGCAAGTGTCCATTTTCATAGTCACAGCTATTTAGGTACAAATAATTGAGATTTTAACCGATTATTTAGATATCAGAGTACCTGGTCTACAGCAATAGGCAGATCCTTAAGTAATCTAAACTGTACATGAAGATAATTTAGGCAGTATAGATATCCTTAGCGCTTCATTGAGTAAAATAGCTGCAGGAAAAAAAAAAAAAAAAAAAAAAAAAGAAAAATAACCCCACACACTTGGAACTTAAACCCATCCCATAGAGAAGTTGTGGTTGAGCCTGAAAAATAAAAATTATTTTTCAGACTTGTTTTAATAACAGGACCTATTTTCCCCTCTGCTTCCCCTTGGGCATGCCCCTGAGTCAGGTGTACTCATTTAGTACAGGATGTGCAGGGTGAAACATCCGTGTTTTGAGCAAGACTCTCAGAAGAAACACTAGAGCAGAAGCAAAACAAAGTGTCTGGATCACTGCAACTCCACAAGTGGTAGCAGAAAAGAAATCAGATTTGCTAATGCTGCTTCAGGGGGTGACCCTGTCTCATGCAGGCAGCTCTTGCATCCCAATCAGTCCAGCTCCTGAGGAAGGAGCAGAGCATTTCACAGGTCACCTGCTCCTATATCCTTCTTCCAAAATACACCTAGACAACTTCAGGTGAATCCTGTGTTTGGAAAACAAGGGAGGATACTTAAAAACAAGATTTACCAGATCCATTTTTGCAATCTCTCACCTCAGATGTGGATTAACACAACTGACTTCAGCAAAATCTTTGCAAAACTTTGGAGATGCAGGCAAAATGTCTCAGGATAGACAAGACAGTAGTATGCTGTGGTTTTGGAAGGAAAAAAAAAATCTAGCAATGCTATTTTTTTTCTCGACTCCAATAAGGCAAGGACTTCAAAGAACAAAATGTACATACATGCTTCTAGGATGTGATTATGCCTCACAAAATCCAGTGCTGCTAAAGATACATAATAGGCCTACTTTTAAGCATAAGAGTGAAGGTTTTTCCTAAAATGTGCTGTAACCCCTGTTACTTCTTTCTGTATTACACTTATCTACAGTTTTCCAGTGGTCATCTTTACACCCTCCCCACTAAAACCTGGACTTCAGCATTCTCAGGAACATTTCCTTATAACAGCATACAGGACATACATTTGTCCACAGATGTTGTTTCCAAAAACTCTTTTTTTTGTGCTGCAAAAAAGACAGGAAGCCCCTAAAACATCACAAACACTGTCACAGATCCATTAATAGAGTGGAGAGAATAAGGGAAAGACGATGCTTCCCTCAGATGAAGTAGCAGGGTCCCTCTCTCTGCTCTGCCATTTGAGGAAGTGCTCTCCTCCTAGTTGTAATCCCCTCCTCACACACTGAGGTCTGGCAAATATATTCACAGGTTGTAACCATAAGTGACAGTGGGAAGGAACGCTCAGTCTGCAGGAGTCACACTAAACAGTGAAAACCAAAGACAGGCATAGCCTTGGCCACATACTGGATGACTCCTCGGGTCCAGGTGTGCCAGGCCCAAGCTAAGGTTACCATAAGTATATTCCCTTCTCTGCTAATATTTTTGAAGAGCTTGGAATGTTTGTTATATTAGGGAGGAGGGGAGAAACATCAAAACTAAGAGAGAAGATGACTAAGACAAAAGATGAGAGAAGCTATTACAATTCAGTTAATCTTAACTCATCCTAGTGGAAAAGTCACCTAGATCCCACAGTCAGCTCCTCCGGTGTTATAAATCAGAACAGCTCCAGTAATTTCTGCAGTCTCAGTTTACATTAGCAGAAGACTTGGAGTTTACTGTTTAACCAGAAACAAACAACACAGCTCAACTAAGCATTTGCTCCGTTGTTAGCATTGGCCCACTTTAAAGCCAGTCTCACCAAGAATGATGTACATCCCCCTCACAGGGCAACTATACACTCAGGTGTGTCCCACTGTGAGTGTTGACACATATTCAAGTAATAAGCAGTTCAAGACGCAACTAACTCCCGGGTAGCAGCTTGCAGCATAAGACATGCCTTCTTCTGAAGAGCAGCACAGCAAATGTGCTGACTTCAATGAAGCTGACAGGGACAGTGGACTGAGCTGCAGATGCTCCTCCTCCCTTTGCATGCCCAGAGAGGCAGGACCTGTGGCCAGCAACCCCATACCCAGCCATGACCAGAACTGCTAGAGGAAATCTAATGGGGTCCACAAACACTCTGAGATATGTAGCGTACAGTGTTTGTACTGACCTTCCACATGCTGCTAGAATCAAAATTATGCATGCTGCTCTCACATCATGAGCAGAAAAATTATTTCCTGTGAATTATTTACCCAGTCGAGAAAGTAGAGATGCAGAAAGGAGGAGGCTGCAGTAGGTGGAAATGAGTCCTCTACAAAAAAATAGATCTGTAATTGAGGGATTTATCTTTGAGTGTAAATTATAATTCCCCACAGATGTGGGAATTTGATTTGTACAATAGCTTTTACTTGTCTCATCCCAGTTATACAACTTCTCTCTCTCGAAGTAGGGCTATGGCAGCTCTGTGTATGGGTAATCTCCTCATTCTTAGTAGTCTTAAAAAATCAAGTTTGTGACTAACGATAAAAAGCACAGTTCCCAAGGCTAATGTATGCCCTGTTCACAAACTGAACACTACAGACACTCTCCTTATTCACATTCCTGTAGAGTCCATTAAAGAAACAATACCTATATCAGCAGATTCCCTGGTATTCTATTTTCTCCTGGAAAAACAAAACACAACGATGAACATGACATGAAAAGTGCATTCATCAGAAAAATAAAGAAAAAAAGTGCTTGCCGAAAAGGTGCTATCATTATTACTCTTCTAATCTCAAGTATTACAGGATAACTCTAAGAAGCAAAAGGAAAAGCACACACAATTCGAGTCCACTGAGATAATGCAATTCCATCATGCTTTAATTTAGCCAGAATAGTTCAACCTATTTTCAGCAAGATACCAGAACACAGGACTACAAACAGGAAAAGCAGCATGTTCTTCTTGCATTGAAAAAGCACCCACCCCCTTTCCACTCTTACATAGTTTTTGATACTTCTTTGATACAGAACTACCACTATGAAAGTGGTGGCTCCAGGCTTGATGCATCCTACCATGCTGTTGTAGCATCCTTGACACTTCTCTAGGTCTGTGTTGCTAAATTGGAGATTGTTGACTTCTTGAAAAAGCGTTTGCATCTCTCTCCCTCTCACACACACAGCTTTTTCTACCATTTTCCTGACTGTCAAAACGAAGTTAGGACTATCAAAGTCACACTGATGTCCTTGCCGTGTTGCAGTCACAGGAAATGTGTAACCTATGCAGAAAAAAGCTGTGCATATATGTTAACATATACTAAAATTTGTACCAACAGGCTCTACCTATCAGTGATCAGACTACTTCACATTTCTTTTAAGGACAGAACGATTTTTTACCACAGCACTTATTATTTTCTTCCATTTGCCCTGTTGTGCCTATTTTGAGCAGCAGCTTTAATACCCTTTCTGACCCTCAGCACACCTTCCAAGAAACACGTTTTGTCTGAGCTTTTCTAGGCCTATGGCAACCCTCCCAGACCTGCAAAACTGGGCATTACTTGGAGCTGTGAGATTCTCAGCAAGGCCAGGACAATTCCTGTGGCCTCACACTGGGAAAGATCATAACAACACTGATATTTATGATAGTGTCACAATTGTTACTATTTTAGGGAACATATTATGATTTGTGCTACAATAAGTCCTACGCTTCACCTGCTGGTAACTAGCTCCCCTGACACATCCACATGCTTTCCACATTCTTCAATTTATTCCTTACCATCTGCTATTCAGATGCTCCAACTAAATAAAATTTTAGTATTTCAGTTCTCTTAGAAATACACTACTTTGCCCTTCTGCATCTCCTTTGTTCTGCTTCAAAGCATTTATTTGCATGCAAACACCCAGGCTGTTATTTAAAGTGATTGCTCTGATTTAAGTGAATGGCACAGAAAAGTCAGTCCATCTCTGATCAAACAAGGGAAAAACAGGTAGTGCTTCCAGACTATTGATCAAGTGTCAAAATCACAGACTGCAAAACTGCTAATATAATTGGCACCTATCCCTGCCCCAACCCTGCCATTTATTACTGAGCCAAAGAAAGGCTCTTGGTTATCATTCTTTCTGCTTCAGATTTACTTTTTTCAGGTCAAGGAAGGAGAATAAACTTCCTCTTTTTATTCAGAAATCTAGTTTATGTCATTTGAAAGAGATGGAGTAAGTGCTGTAGCATCAGTGTTATCACTGGAATATATAAAAATCTGACATGTAAATTTAGCCTAGCAGAATGGATCCTTAGCAGGTGGGCATAACTCTTGCTCCTTTGTTTTTTGGCTGAAGCTCAGATAACTCACCAGGATTTGGTCCCTACAGGGCACAGGTCGTTTTCAGTTACAAGACCAAGCTCTGCAACCCACTGCAATTCATAGAGATTGCCCAGAACCAAAGCAGCAGATTCTAGGGCTAATTACAAAGAATCTATATCTTTTCCACAGTTAATGGAAAGGTTTTCTCAGAATACAGGACGAAATTCTGCTTTCACCTATGCAGTAATTGGTACAAAACAGCACAAGTAGGCCAATTGCAACAGCAGTTTAATATGAGTGCTATAGGAGGCACTCGAATATGCATGTTTATGAGACATACGAGGGTATGTCTACAGCACAGAATTCACTGAAGTTACTGCTTTGGTAAAGCATTTGCTAGTCAGCTCCTTTCACTATGATTTAGCAGTTTTGTTAAATAGCTCCTAATGCTACAACCTTTGGGAGATGCATCCACAGCCCTTAAAGCATTGACAATCAAAATCCAATACCTTTACCAATTATATTTCTTATGTGTATTAAAAAATAAGAAAAAAAATATTTTTAAATCTGTTTAGTTTTGCCTTTCACAGAATATGGATGTGAAAACAATACTGATTACTGGCAAAAAAGTCAATTAAATAGTTAAGTAAAATTATTCATAGGCATCAGGAGACCTGCTTTCTGCTGCTAGCAAAGCTAGGTACTTGTACTTTGATGCAAGACAAATCTTTTCAACCCCCACACTATGTTTCTGTTCCCAACCTGAAAGTCAAAATTGGTCCTGTTACTAGCATTTCTAGAATGTTAAATCCCTGTTGACAATACACTCATAACAGCAAGGTGTTTTAACAATTATATTTCCTACTTTTTGGAGAGATCTTTCCTCTCCTTCAGAAGATCTGAGTCACTCTCCATACACTGGTGTATAGCATTGTAAAGGAATGTTCAAAAGCCAACTCTCAATTTCTCTTACTTATAGGATTTAATTTGAATAAGATAGTCCTCTTATTTATAGATTTTATATAGTGTACAGCCTGGGTCTAATTCAAGGTAGCAGTATCTTGGTGTTTTGAGCAAATTCTAGACTTGGACCTTTGCTGGTAGACATCTGATCTAATACATACACCTTAAGCTAGCCACTGAGAATTTTATATTCAAGATTTTTAAAAGGTTCACAGTTATGCTGCTCTTAGGAGACCAGCCCATCATAGTCCTATTCTTTCTGCCCTGTTGTGATCCCAGCCAGACATATGTTATATATACAGTGTCAGAGGCAAAGCATTTTACCACTTGCCCTGTTAGATTTCTCTCCCTTTCTTGACAGGAGGTGACAGAAGTCTGACCGGACTCTGTTAGTTGCCAGTCATAATTCTCCCGGGTCTAGCCCCCATCTTGCTCACTGCTCTAAAACTCTATTTCCACAATTATTTTATCTTCCAGAACCTACCATTCTGGACCCGAACTCATGAACACAGTCTAAGAAGCTGCATACAAACACACACCACTGCGGTCTGCAGGAAGCACATGCAGAATTGAACATGACAAGTGTCAGTGACTAACACAACTCCGCTGACAAGCTGCTCATGTAATTAGCTCTCATGCCCTTGGTATACTGAAACCAAATCCACCTAGTTATTTTTATTGGAATATGTACATTCTGCATCTATGCTTGTTATATCTATGCTATCTGCATATATGCTCATCAGAGTATTCACGATAGTGCTTTCCAAAATGACAGCTTGTCTTTTCATCTAAAAAAATGCTATTCAAACAAATAATGGATTAAGGGCCACAAAGTTAGATGGTGTGTGCCATTCCAGCAATCAATGCTAGCCTACCAAACTGAACTACCTCAGCCAGGGTACTTTGGAGCATTTTCCTTGGTGCACAAGCCCTTGAGGGAAGGTAGTGAACTAAAAGTAAATAAATAAGGAAACAACCAACAACCAAACCCAAACAAAGCTCTTAACTGGAATCCGTCAGGCAAACATTTCCTCACCACACTGTTTCCTAAAAGGGCCTTGATATATTTTCCCCCAAACCCTCTGTCCTCACTAGTCACTGCTTCATTTCTTACTTGCTCTCCTGAACAGGCTTTTTTGATATAATGCAATAGAGAAAGACTAACATCAAGTAGGTAAATCACAGGCAAATGACATTCATAATAATCTTTCCTTATACTGTCTTGTAAAGCATACAGCCCTTGCAAAAATTCAAAAGAAAGATACACACTCTGCTTCTGGTTTAATTTCCATTTTCTTTAATAGCTGTGATATGCCTCAGTCAGGAAAATAAAACAAGTATAATAACCTAGTATTCCCATAATTTCAAGTAAATAGCTGTCTTATGAAGAACTTGTTCTGGGACTTCAAATTAGCATGCAGGACCTATGCTAGAATGGGCAGAATGGTGTCAGAAGCAAAATGTGATGCCAAAAATCAGATGAACTGGACACACCTGTTTACAGATGCAAGACTGCAGAAATTTCAAATGCTTCTTTGATCAAAGAGTTCTTACAATGGAGTTTTAAATTGAACCTGATCTGCATAAAGGTGAGAGCAAGCCCTCTCAGTCTGCAGCTTATCATGTTCTAGCAATCCCGAGAGTCACTTGTCATTTTCAAGGAAAAGGATACTGTATTTTACAAGCTCTTGATTAAAAAAAAAAAACTTAAAGAAAAATCCTTTCCATGGTATTCTGCAGGTGCTGAAAGCCCAGTGTTGAGTCTGGCATAGCAAAAAGGATCCTAT
The DNA here is from genome assembly GCF_059628265.1 of Tinamus guttatus. Lineage (NCBI taxonomy): Eukaryota > Metazoa > Chordata > Aves > Tinamiformes > Tinamidae > Tinamus > Tinamus guttatus. Next base: position 1,328,352 of record NW_028288624.1, on the reverse strand, counting down.
ACTGAGCTAGTTTTTCGAGGTTTCTAAAACTGCTGCTTCCTTTTGGAAATGATGCTGGTTTCCAGCCTACAGGATGGAAGCAGAATCTGCAGCACCCAACCAATTTACTTCCTTCAGAAATCCCCTTTTTTTTTTGCCACATCCCCGTGTAATATCTATTCACATGTAGTTTCCCAAACATGCCTGCCCCGAATGAAAATGGAACCACACATTTTTTCCATTTTAATACTTTTCCACTCTATTAAAAAAATATTATAAAAGTAGGTTAACCTCTAAGTGTACTTATTTATATAAATTGATCTCTGCTCTAAGTGTCCACAGGTATTTCACAGAAATAAATCTAGTATCACTTGCTACCAAAAAACAAACAAACAAACTTGACCTATACTCAACTTCTTGTACTTTCCTACTGCAAGGGGTCAAAATCCACTCAAAGAGCTCAGATGAGTTACCTGCTGCACCTCCCCAAATTAAGTTTTCCTAAAAACAAAAGTTAATGTACATATAAGTAACTGTATGCCACAACTGGGCAAATATATGAGTTAAGTACAAGATAAGAGCTGAAGAGAAGTTACTTTGAAATTTAAATTCCTCGCTTAAATAAGGGTTTTGAGAACACGTGATCACTTGTGCCTTTACTAATGTTGCATTAGTCTTTATAAGGGATGTCAAGCCCTTTCATCATTTATAAGCTGTTGATAGATGCACAGAAATGTATAATCTCCCTAATCATTTCGTACATTCAAAGTTGATTCTCAGGAAGACAAGGCCAAGAGAAATGAAGAGGCATGATTGGAAAACAGAGGGTGTCTCAAAATTTTGGTCTTCGACACAGGGCTGTCACAAGTCAACCACACACATACAGAATGCAGAATTTGGGTGGCAGCTATGAGCAGGCAGGCAAGTACAGTTCTATCTAAAGATTTAATTAATATCTGTGATGCATCTAATTACGTGCTATTAATTTGAAGGTTGTTTGATTCTAGTGTTAATTCAATGGCCTTGAGTGATTTTTAGTAGTAGTTGCCTGGATATATGCAATGTGAAACCCATACAAATCAAACAACCTACTGTATTGAGAAAGGCATGCAGATCTAACTGAACATCCATAAGTCTGTTATACATTTCAACAGCAAATGGTACTGCATGGAAACTTCAGACCATGACATGCAGGTGGCACTGACTTGTGCAGTTCAGTATTTGTGCAGACAGTCTGGAGATTTTAAGTCACTTGAGGTAAAGTTCAGTCAATTAAGTCTCAAATTACTCAAACCCAAAGATCCATAAAATTTGCTCCTAAAAGTTAATCTAATATTTGTATTGCTGTATAGGGAGTTATTAGCAGAATACATTTATTTCAGGTTAATTGGTCATCTACAGCATACCTTGCATATTAGTTAACCTGCCTATGTTACATGCAGGGAAGGAAAAGAAAAAACAGAAAAAATATTCTACGTGTTAATGGAATGAATGTCAGGAAAAAGTGACAGCTGCAGAAAATCAAGGGCACCTTTTATGTGTTTTAACTCAATGGAGTGGGATGCACAACAATTTTATTGTAGTAATGAAGCCGAAGGAGGCTTTGAGACTTAGTGTGATCACAAAGATATTAATTCCTCAGCATAATGAAATGCATTATCCAGACCTCTTGAAAACAGACTTTTTAAACTTGTGGTAAACATCTTTGGGCATAAAAAACTGGTATCATCCAATCCTCCCAAAGCTCCCTCCTGCTCTAAAAATACATTCATAAAAATTGCTGCAAAAGGACTACATTTACAACTCCAGTTGAGGACCTGGTCCTTGCTTTTGGTCCTGCTGTTTAAAAAGCTGCAACTTAGACCAGTGCTGACCCACAAATGCAAAGACTGCTTCAGGAGAAAAATAAATAAGAAAGTTTAAATGCTTAAGTTCAGTTCTCCCACAAATAATTTTGCCTTAAAACAAAGTGACTTAAAGCAACTTCTAATTTTAAAAGAGTTTTGGAAGAAAAAGGGTTTGTTGGTTGTTTCTTTCTACCCAGCACACAACAGGCACATTACTCTCTTCCTACCCTCTTTCCTTGTCCCCGTTCTTTTTAAAGCAGATAAAAACTGCAAGAGAAAAATCTTTGATATAGATTTTCACCTATTCCAAATGTAGTTAGCCTACAAAAGGCAAAATTCTGTCTAGTTATAGAAGTCCAGCAGCTAAGAGGAAATTTCATCTTCTATTTCCCTATTATTGAGATTATTGAAAGGATTTTGCTGTGTTTCTGTTATCCCTTTTACAACTTGTTGGCCATAAAACACATCTGAAAATCAAATGTGAAGTTGCTATTTTTTGAAAACTTCTTTTATCACCTGTAACATCTAGGCTGCAGAGAAATATAAGACAAAATAGGTCCTACAGCTTAATGCTTTGTATCAAAGCTTTTTTTTTTTTTTTTTTTTTTTTTTAAGAACTTTAATTCCTGGATTATGTAGCATACACAATATTCCCCTTTCCTTGTCAATTCATCCACTTTTCTCATGAAAATTATTTCCATGTTATTTGGCTGATGTGTAAGAAGAAAGAAGATCTCAGGCATATCAAAGGTCTCAGACATATCACAATCTATATACTACTTTTCAGAAGTATCTTATAAATATTGCAATTTTATTCTGCCCATTTTCACTCCCGTAATCCTTCCAACAAGAAATCACAGAATACTTACCTGAACAAAAGCGGATTTTATTAAAAACACCACCACATAGATTTCCCAATATATGCTATAGTTAAAGGGTTAGAAAACTCATGGGCGTCTGAGTTGGAATATTTTTCTTTTGAGACTTTCTCCAAGTCAGAAATATCTACCAAATTTGGGGGTTCCATTTGGAGAATACATTTGGGGATGAATTCTGAGAGAACACTCAAGTAAGGCTGCCAGAAAGCAGACACTGTAAAACCCTAAACTTGAAAATAATCCAAGCTTAGGAGACAAATCTCAGAAAATAAATCTTTGATTAAATATAGGTACAGAAGTTAAGGTTATCGCTGAGGTTTTTGAAATGCCTGTGACACTTAGCTGTGTGGATTATGAAACTCTAAAATCATATCCCCAAAGCACTAAAATATGAGAAAATATTTTGGTTGTTTTTAAAGCAAACAAACCAATCCACAAACAAAAGACATCTCCTCTTCCTCTGTTACACTCTATGCAGTCCCAGAGTCATCTATTTTATACCTTTCTCAGATTTTTTGAGCAAAAAGTTAAAGACTTTATTCAGGCAAGTAGATCACTATGTCAAATACCTGATTTGTCTTCATGACTAGAAGACTGCTGGGAGTTTAGTCATGTTTACAGTTTAGTTTATTTGATGGGTGGAAGCCAAAGCATTATTATTCTAGATTAATTTGGAAAAATGGTTCTACATGTGCTGTTAACATAGCTCAGAAGTTTTTTTTTTTTTTTTTTAAAAAAAAGTAGAAAATACCGGTGTAAATGAACAAATATTTCCATCATTTTCATAAGATATAAGGATAGGTCAAATCAGTGAAAGCCTCCAGTTAAATATATTACTGCTTGTCAGTCCTCATGGGAAAGTATCTCAGCTTGCAAAAACTTGAAGGAAGAGTGACCTAAAATTAAACTATTAGCTTATACTGTCACCCTGTTTTGAGAGGAATAATTGTCTTGCTTTTCATTTAGGTTGTCTAATTACTGATTTTAATTTTGCAGTGCTTTTTTGTCAGAATAACTTTTATGAGTACATAAGAACTTGACCTTATTATATACCTTTTCTGAGTTCCTCCACCCAGCATCTGCTTTCAGTAGCTGAAAAGCCTCTGAGTGTATATCTGTGTATTCTAAAATAGAATCTGGCCTTTTCAGCCACCTCAAGCAGAGCTTTCTCCAGAGGTAATATACTTCTTTTTCTCTCCCCCTCTCAATTTTGCCTGGAGAAACAGCAAATAAGCAGAAGTAGCAACCTGACCAATTTTTTTTTCCCTTGGTCATGCTCTTTTAATCCAATATCACATCTCAATCCTCATTCTCTGCAAAGGATTTGAATTTGACATCCCTTCAATTACTATTGTTATTGAATACTCCCGTGGCACAGGAGAGGTTTACTTTGAAAAATAAATTCATTCTTTGGACCTGTTTCTACCAAAGTTTTGTTCTTTCCCTTCTGTTCCAATTTCTGCCTAGTTAAAGTCAAGTTGGTTTCATCTGAAAACTATGAAGAAAATATTAATAGCTACAGAAAATATTTTTTATAAAAAAAATTATATCAGCCTACCATCAGATTTGTCTGCTTCCCCTACTTCTGTTATCTCAAATTATTCAAAGAGTGCTTTCTCCAGAGTACTTTTAGCAGGACTTGTCAGCTTCTGGTTCTCTTTATTTCAGCCTAAACTTAGAAACAGCAGGACAGACCAGGATGGGATAGAGTTCAGTGTTACAAGAAGCAAGTTCACACTCTGGTAGTAACAGAGTGCCCTGATAGAAGCTCATCAAATGAGGCTCAAAAGCAACCAAGTTGTCTCAGATTGACTTTAAGGTTGTCAATGCTGCAGTGAAAAAGAAAGCAATATTCAAAGGCTCAATCTTTCTCCATTCAAACCACTGTTCCAGGGCTTGCTTACTTTGTTTGAAACACTGAGCAAGGGTACCAGAGATGTATAGAAGGCAAAAACTAGAACTTTGAAAGTGACAGCTGGGGTAATGGAGGAACAGAAGGAAATTAGGGCAATTAGGCTTGATTAGCCCAAATAAAAAATGAGAGAGATGATTGCTTCTGTAAGTGTGAGGGAGGTAAGCCCAGAGGAAGGAAAAAAGCTCCACAAGATTGAGTGATCTAAATATTTCCAAGTGCTCCAAACCACTACTGCAATCAGATTGCAGAATAGTCTCCTGCAAGGGGACTATGTAAGCAACAAAGTGCACTAACTTCTTTTCAAAAGCCTTGTGTTTATATGATGTACTAACTGAAGTAACAGGAGACAAAATGCAATGATCCACCAAGTTCCTCCAGCCCCTACAAACACAGCATGTTGCTAACTGCTCTGAGCTCATTCCCAGTAAATGCTATTTTGTCAGGACATATGAAGTAAAGCACAAATTCATCAGGCACTCAGCTCTGTATTGTCAAAATACCTTCAGTGTCATTAATCAGAGGTCAGCATTTTTCATTTTTCCCCATGACCAGGCAAATATTTGCAGAGTACTTAAACCTCCCACTTCAATATTTCAGGATGATAAAAGTCAGGTCTGCAATAGGAAACTATTGCATGGTTGATTAATGCTTTGATAAATGATTCAGAAGTCATCATCCTCCTACCCTTAGCACTATACAAGTCTTCAAATAATCCATTTTATGTACATGCCATCACACTCCACATAGATTCTCTGAGAAGATGCTTTTTTTGGTAAGTTGAATACAAAAGATCAAAGAAATGAATTAATATTTTGAATGTTTTAGAACCCTAGATGTTGGCCTGAAGGAGTAGCTAAGTTAGTAAAATAATAGTTAAGAAAACATTAATATACCTGGAGCAAATTTAGATAGGAATTAAAAAAAAGATCTGGTAAGAAAATGGAACTTCTGTTCCATGGGAAGTGACAGCTAAAAGTTTAATTTTTATTAAAAAAAAAGTTTTGGGGCATGAACTTTCCTTCTTACACCAAACAGCTTAGCTACAAAACAACACAAAAAGAAACTGCCTTACTTCAAGGCATAGATTGTGTCTGTATGGGGTACTACTATTCAGAAAAAATATTTTCTACTTTAATTTTTCAGAATCTCTGTCTTCAATTTTCCATTGCTTTGGTCTGTAATTTCATAAGGCTTGCACAAATTAGGCCAAGCAAACAGCGAGGTTAGCTAGGCATTTTCACTTTCTCATAATGTCAAAAGTTTGGAAGGCAACTGCTCTTTGAGACCGATAGGATAAATACGCGCCCATTAGAAATCATTCCTAAGACATAAGTACTCATCCTAGAAAAGCCAAGAAAATGCTAGTAGAGACAGCTGAACACCTTACAATGCATATATATATATATATATATATATATATGTATTTTAAACTGTAAGGACATTCAGGCACTTCTTTGTACTGATCTTTTTCTTCTGATCAGTTGCTATTTTCAGTGTCCCCTTGCCTATCTCTTTAAAGGAACATTATTTTACCCCAAATTAGCATTCCCAAGGTCCCTTCAGAGACTATCCTCTCAGATCAAAGTGACTGAGATCACATTCAGCTGTGTTTTGCTTTGGCCTCAGGTATTAGCTTACATAAAGTGAACATGCATCTTTGTGTACTTGTTTTCCAGAAAAGCAGAATGGATTTTTCCAATGAGTAAATCCCTTTAGTTTTCTCCTGTTATGAAACAGCATGCTCAAAGGGAGATAGCACCCCCTTTAGAACAGCAGATACTGCTTTTTGGGCAAATAGGTCTTTCAGCCTATAAAGCAACAGCAATCTTCAGGTGAAATACAAGTTAGAGACTTATTCTTAGCTAATTGTATCAAACCACACAAAGGCTACTAAAAAAGCCGTAACAAAAGTACCACCTACAAATGACCATACAATATGGCCCGTCACAGACTTTTTTCTCCCATAATTCTAACACCTATAGAAAAGGTTAAGAGCAACCCAAAGTGCAGAACGCCTTGGTCTTCACTCTTTTCTGCTAGATCTTCATCCCAGGCAAATTGAAAAGGACCCATCAGTTTTAAAAAATATAATAGTCATTCCTAATTACAGTGATTATATTTCCCAGTCATTTATAAGTTGCTTCCTCATTATTTCACTACGAATAACGATGAAACTAGCACTGCTGTAAATTATCTAGGAATAATTCCTACAGCAGTCTGAGCTACAATTGTTTCCCCAGTTCCACTAAACCCCAGTGTACTACCTGCCAAAACATACCATCACTCAAAGCACTGCTGTTGATAATACTCCCGCTAGTCTGATTCACCAATTCTGTTCAGAGGAACTACAAGTGACTAGAAAGGCGCAGTGCTCCCTGTCTCCTCACAGTTGACATTTTTCAAATCTCACAGAAGTCCCAGGAATGTATTTCATGCCTAATGTCAAATTAAGCACATTTCTTATACCAGTTGAACAATCAGGGCCTACAGGGACATGGTTGCTCAAGACAATTATGAGATTAGAGCAGATTTAGAGTAATGTTAAAATAACATAATTGATCATTTGAAAACCAATTTTACTTCAAAAGTGAAATGAAAACAATTTTGAGGCAGACACATTTGACTGTGCAACACAAAGGACTAATTTTGACAGAAATAATTCTTTTGTCTTGACATATAGCATCAGGTTCTTTACAGCATATCCTGTCTACTTGGAAAATTGCAGGCAATTGGACACAGTGACCAGTTAGTTCACTAAGTCTTTGCCCACACATCCCTTTTATCGACAGGCTTGTAAAAATTTTATTTCTCATCTACCTGAACACTCAAGGCCTCACCCTTTAGATCTTGTGCTTTTTTGTAGAGAAGAAGCCCAGACAAATATTCACAAACTTTACAAGAACAAGAGTTGAAAATCCTTTTAGAAGAAAGATGAACTACAAGGAGCTGCTAGCATAACATATGTAAGTTGATGAAAAGGGGGCTGCTGAATGTCTGAACCAGCAAGTGCCAGAAGGAATTTAAGAGTAGAGGAAGATTTCAGCTTGCTGGATCAAAAGTTATAGGCAAAAAAAATGCAACAGAAAATAGACTTAATTCCAGACATCTAGCATCCTCTGAGTCATTTCGGAAAGTGGCATGGTAATAAATGAAAAAGATCAATGATTTTTTGGGAGCTGCACATCTGGAAGTCGTTCCATGACCTTCCTGACTTCTCCCACTTCACACTCAATTTCTTTCTGTGAATATCTTCACTGCCCTTCACTCAAAATCCTAAAGCTCTCAAATGCCTTCATGCCTCTGATTCCTATGAGCCTCCCAGAATTGCTTTGTGCTTTGGCTAAATTCTCTTCCTTCGGAACTTGATTTCTTTCTCCTCTTACCTTCCTCAGTCATTTGCTCAATCATTTCTCCTATCCTGTTTGCACCATGCACTTCTATGGCAGTAAACATATACTACTTTAAACTGACATGTAAAAATTTTAATATCCAGAAGCCTCTTTTTAAAAGGTCCATGGGAGACAAAAATCCACATTTTTTTAAAATTGAGTTATACATCAAAAACATTCAATACCATTAATACTTAGGTTTTGAAAACATGTCACCAAAACCCGAGGGATCTATTGCGAGGCTCTGACATAATGTTATATAACTCACATATATATACACACACACACACACACACACTTTTTAGTAACTGATTTCTACATTGTCATGAATAAACTAACAACAGGAAGCAACTCTTGAATGTTACTTATTTTTGCTGTAGCTTCTACACTCTGTTCGTAGAGATCTTATGCTGCTTAGACATTCTTTTCTATCGGGAAAGATAAACAGATATTAAATAAGAATTCAGGCTACTGATTTTATAATTACAAAAATTATATCTATATTATATCTAGAGAGAAAAAAATCACAAAAACCTTTTAGAAATTAATTTTTGGAAATTCAATGTGAATCGTCTGGTACCTGGATTATGAGAAACATGCAGAATCATCTACTTGTTTATCTAATCCCATCTATCATATTCCAGATTGTATATTGCTGCGAAATAAATGCAACTACTTGATTAAGATGAGCAGTATTTGGTTTGTAGCCATTACTACGAATTAATTTAACTTCAAGAGTGGGAAAGATGCTGAAGGTTAATGAAAGGATTAAACACAGCTGCTTTCAAAAAAAACAAAACAAAACAAACAAAAAAAAAAAAACATACACACACACACACAAAAAAAAAATACCACCACCAAGACAGGGGTAAGTAAAACAAGAAGAAATCGAGCTGAAGATGCAATTTGAGACAATAAAATGTTTGGAAAAAAGTTTAATCTCTTTTCTACTCAAAGAGAATATCATGATATTGGATCTACTAATCTTACCACAGTTATTGCTCTGTGCTGAGACCTGCGGGACCTGCCAAGGGTTTGCTTTAAGGATGAGCACAATGCGGAGCTGAAGCTGTGCTGTTTTGCTACATGTGTTTGAAGGACAGGTTAGCTCCCTGGATGACCAGGGAACATCCCAGAGCCCACTGTAAAGTTTGTTTCCATGGATACTGATACCTCTAACATTATTCTGTGGAATAAGAAAAGTTCCCATGAAAGTCCCTCTTGCAAGTGTTTGGCTGAACAGTTTAAAAAAAAATTTAAAAAAAGATCAATCACAGCAGATATTTGTACAAGTGTCTTGCAAATCTGAGCTGCAAAATTGAATAGTACAAGATGAAAAAACAATGATTGTTGAAACAGTCACAATTACTTTACTTTCAAAGATACAAACAAAAAAACAATTTGCTTGCTGGGCTAGGAAAGAGTAAAATGCTGTTAATATGACTAAAACAGTTGTTTATAACCATGACATTTGAAGGTAAGTAATCTGTGATAGCTGATAAATACATTAGCATGCTGTAGAAAAAAAAAAAAAAGTAAAAAGCTTTACAAAGTAAAGTGGGAAGAATAGATATAGTAAGGTTTGTTCTCATGTTAAATAATAGAAATTATCTTCATTAATGAACTGGAGAATAAATTGTGTGGACAATATATTGTGGAGAATAAAACATACGGATGATCCCAAACTACAAAGCACTGAACATTGACTGGAAATTGAATAATCTTTCTCAGACAAAAGAGATGTGCGTTAACTAGATCTGACACTATAGACAAGAGTTAGTGCCTTAAGAGAAAAAACTCACTTGTCAGAAATGTTGCCAAAATAATGGTTAGAAAACTCTGCAGTAACATCATACTTATTTTCCATGAATGCTGGAGCAGGGGCCTGTTATGAGCAGCACATTTTTCTATTTCTTCTGTAATGGACATGACTATCTCTAGTCTTCCATTCAATGGGCATTACAAGATTAGTATCAATCATTTTAGAATTTAATTTTATCTTCTGTCCAATTTGACAAAGATGCTATTATAGTTCTTTTTTGGAGTGCCTTCTGCCTCACCACCCTTGGCATGGATATTTTTAACATCAGAACAATCCAAACAAAAAGAGCTAGAAAAGAAATCAGTTCTTCAGCCAGTATAGAGAGAGATGCAATAAATTAACAATAAAAAAGAATATTACCAACTGTAATTAATTTTCAATAATTCCAATGGAAGACTGAAAAGCATTCCATCCGATTAAAAAAAGAACTAACATCTTTTGTTTGTTCAACCAGATTGGAGTAACTCTAAAGTCAAGGCACAATGTTGTACCATTATTCTCCACTTTTAAAACAAAGTTGCATAGGGGAGAGGCTGGAACACAGCACAACTGCCACAGGCTGGCACAGATCAGTTACTTCAGAGACAGGAGCTGCCATTCTAAAAATTCATAATACAGAATATGCAGGCAAGAAAGATATTAAAAACAAATTCACCCCAGGCAGTGTTTTCCACCAGCAGACCTCCACCTTAAAGGGCAGGACAAGAAACCCATAGAGACAAATACAGTGGAAACTTTACATGTAGCTTGGAAGCATCGGGTCTGAGCACAGATAACAAAGTGATGGCCTGTGGCCAGCTCACATATTGGCACAAAGTGTATCAGAATACACAGAGGACATGCAATGGTAATAGATCTGGATGCTCGAAGCTACCTGTTCTTCTTCACTTCACAACTGAGGAAAGGAAATCTTCATTTTTTTTTTTTTGCCTTAAGTAATAATAGAAAACAGGAATATCAGCTTAGGGCATAAATCAAAATAAGGTGGTGTACCCTGGCAGTAAACTTGAAAACAGAATTTTCATGGAAACATTTTGCATCTTTAATCATGGCTACAAGGCATACATTATAATATACTAGTCTTAAGTTATTGTAATGTTACACTTAAATTTAAAAATGTGTCAAGACATTTAAGAAACAATGCCTGCTACCTCATCAGGTCACTCATAACTACACATATTACCTACAGGTCTATATCTTTCTAATCTGATTCCATTTTCTTTCCAGATCATTTAAAGGAAGAAAAAAAAAAAAAAACAAAAAAAACACTACAATACACACAGTATAAATAACCTCATAGACAGCAAAAGAGAATTGTTCTCAACAGCATTGGTTCACCCAATTTTAGATACCTACTATAGCCAATTACAGTTATTCTATGGGGGCAGCCTGGGGCTTCCAGTCTCACCCAGCTCTTTGGGGAAGACAAAGGAGCAGAGATAGCCCAGCAGCTCCTTCTAAGCCCAGGGTCCAGGGTATTTCAACAACCTTCCTAATCTTCCACAGGTGGCCTCTATTTCCTCTCATCTCTTATCTCTCACAGGTGACCCTTATTAACATTTAACTCATCCTATGTTTTCCCATATTGGTTGGCTTCAGAAAATCCTTTATCCACCAAATAATCAGACCATTGTTTTCATCCCTGGCCACACCAATCCTACACAACTCCCCATCAAAAAGATAGGCTGGAAACATGGATTCTTCACTGGCAGCCACACACACCATCAAGTCAGAGCCTCATATTTATTTTCCCTTTTACATGCTTGTGATAGGGGACAAACTTCAAAAAGATACAAAAAATGTAAGCACGTACCAATAGCTTATTCATACATGCTAAGAGTAGTAGTGTGGGCAGATACTCATGCACCAAGCAACAAGCTCAAGAAGCTTGTAGCCTTTGGTTTGTTCTTGGGGGGGGGGGGGGGGGGGGTGGAATTTTGATGAGGATGGTCAAGAAAAGCCCACTGAAACAGAGACCATGCCCAAGAAGCGATGAACGAGGATAACGCTAATGCTGTTTAGAATGAGAGCTCCAGAATTAGAATGTTTTGACATATGAAATTAATTCTGTTTAGAAATACTCCATTAAAAGTGATGCAGCAGATGCAAGACACAAGCAAAATCTAACTGATCTTGTCTTCATGTTTGCATTTTTCTCTTTGATATATGACAGCCTTGGGGATTCCAAATTTTTGTCCAAATTCAGGATATAAAAAAAAAAATGCAAGGAACCTTCAACAGAAAGACACAACACCACCCATCCCCATACCACCACTGGAGAGGAAAATTGCTCTCTGCCTCAAATTGCACCGAGTGAACTATTTTACTTTGCAGTTTGCAGGCCAAGTAACTTCCAGTCATTGCTGCAGCATCAGCCCTGGCACAGGAAGGGTGACAGAGTTGGGGGGACACTTATCATAGTTGGTTTTAAAAGCTGCTATTACTTATTTTGGAAGGGAGCCAAAACAAACACTGCTTGTGTCACCTATAAAAGACATGACAAAGCACAGTGATCCAGCTTTTTATTTAAAAAGTGCCATTACAGCCTGACAAAAACACTACCAGAGTCTTCTAGAGTTTTCAGATGGGGGCAGTGAGGGAGAGAAAAGCCCATCTCTTAATTAGTCTTAAGTCTCAGGTATCTTACCCTAGGCGATACAGAGCTCTAAATTGTATTTTATTTTATTTTATTTTTTTTAAAAAAGAAGGTGCAATATTAATGTGCCTAGATTCTTTACAATTTTCTTTCCCTTGTTTTTCCATCTTGTTTAATTGCCTTTATTTATTTTACTTTATTATGTTGTGCTTTTCATTGCTATTGGAGACAAGAAAACATGCAAGTTTGTTCTTTTTTTTTTTCCAAAAAATTTAGTGAGATGAAATATATGAGTCAGGAGTGTATCAAACAAAACTACCAGTGAAATGATGGATATCTACTGAAGAGCTAAAAGCAGATGACCTTTGTTTCTATTCCAAACATAACAGCAGATAAAACTCTATTCTCTATTTGGATGATTAGCCTATAAAAATCAGAATTATTTTAAAAGCTGTTTCATGTAGCAATTGGACAACATCAATCCGAAAGGGATTCTCAGCACCTGCCCTGATTACACTGAAGATTTCTTACTGCTTTACTGCTTTACAGTCAGATTTATACTAGTTTCACTCCCTCCGAATTGTGGGAGGGAGGGGACCCACATAAACCAGGCTCCAAGAAGTCCTGCAACAGTCCCCAGAACACAAAACAAAGTTAAAAATGAGAGAAACCAGTAACAATGTTTGTAATCACTTAAGTAACACTTGCTTTCCTCCTTTCCTATTATTGTCCTGGGCAAAGAATACTTCTTTTCCAAAGGAGACACATTTTCTGGCATCTCTAAATAGAAGAACTAGCAAACATTTCCTTAATTTCTTGAAACTACGAAGACTACTGAATATTCAAACAGAGTAAGTCTAAAGGACTTTGAACAAATGACAACATGCAGGGCAGTAAGATGAAAAATTACTCTTTTTGTTGTTATTTTTTCTTTTTTGCATACAAGAGTTGGTTCCTAATGTTTGGAGACTAAGAGACACCATTATAGCCAAACAAGTCAGAAAATTCATGAAGCTTTCAAAAGAAAGAAATGTACTTACATCCTACTAGAATAGTAGGAAGTTACAGCATTCCAATTGTATTTGTTTTTCAGCAACTGCTGAATTAATATAATGCTACAGTAATAGTTCTTGAAGATTTATATGCCTTAGATGGGGAAGGAACATGATGTTACTGTCCAGAAAGCGATCTCAAAAAGCTACAGAAAAATCTCTTGGGTGAACTAAGAGTACTAGTTTTGTAGTTTCACAGACTAAAGTGAAATTGAGAACAGTTCATTCCCTATTCTAAATAAAACAGTGAGCCAATAAAAATGCTGGCTCTGTAAGAATTCTCAGATATGTACTTTCTGGTAAGCAGGAGTGGGATCGCAGGCTGACACACGCACACAGCCCCCCACTCTTAAGTAACTTCATTTCTGTATATGCTTCCACTAAGGACATAAATCTTTTTATGCACATCAGCATTTACAGTATGAGAGCCTGATGCTGTTCCTATTCACTAGGGAGCCAGACAAAAGTTGTGGAAAGAGATGAGTTTGACAAGACTCATCTTGCAACAACTTTCTTGAAGAAATTTGAAAGCACCCTTATTATTTTAATTTCCCAAATGATAACACATAATAAAAGCAAATGCAAGCCAATTATATTTATGTACATATTCTTTGATATACACTTCCAAAAAAAGTTGATATTCTTACTCCAAACTCATTTACGCGCTTCACCGGAAGCATTCAAATTGCTTCTATCATGTAAGTGTCACTGAAATTATTAAGTGCTCTTGAGCCCCTGTGTATTGGGCTGTTTTACAAAAATTCTCTCTTTGAACACTGAATATGTATAGAGAAGCTATGTAATAGGCACTGACCAGCGACAACTTTGGAAACACTTTTTAAAAAATACAATATTAGAAATTAAAATCATAAGTTAATGTGACTGATTCATCTATTACCAATCACTTGCTGTCTTAAGTACAGTTCATAACAAAAAAGGCTCATCTATCTACATTATGGTTACCCTATAATTATTCTTCACTACATGTTAAACTCTTTGGCAGTATGAATGAGTAGTTATCACAGACATGACATGCATAACTAAAAGATGATTACATTGCACTTGTCACCCTTATCACAAAATGTTTTTCAGAGAAATTAATAGCCTTGTTCAAAATTTGATAATGCTGCTCATGTTAGCAATTCTATTGACACATGTGAATTGAAATAAAAGCTGAAATCCATTGCTTAGGTAGTCAAAAGTATGAAACTGTACAGAGTATAATACTGCTTACACAATAACACAGTATTAAACACTTCTTACATATGGATGGGGCTGAAAGAGCAGAGACTAGCCCAATAACTCAGTATGTAACTTATGCTCCTATGTTTTTTTCTAATTAGAGAACTCTCCAAAATTGAAGTAATTAACAGACTGTTTCCCAATTCCCATGAGCTAGACTGTTCAGATGTGCATGTTTCCTTGTTTTTTCTTAAAAATTCAACACAGATGCAAGATAAATGACTACTTTACACCACTTTTTCAATCAGCTTGAATAAGTGGTATGGTAATTAAAATGGCTGTTTATGATTATGTCAGTTAAAAGTCACCTACAACTAGTGCTCAGGATCCTAACAACTCTTCAAGTTCTCCGCATTAATCACTTGTACATAGTTAGCTCTTACTCTTGGGTACTGACTGTTCCATTAACTTATTATTTGGGCGAGCTGGCATGTATTCTGTACTTGGCTACATCTCTGTCTTGGTTGACACAGAATCTACTCAATATCCAGCTAATTTTAACTCCCCTCAGAGAACTGAGGATAAAAGCAGAACAATCGAGAACTACAAAACTTAAAATATCTATAGCTAAAGAATAGGGATATTCTTCATCCATATAACAGCACAATTGGCTGACCATGAAGGACTTCAGCATGGTAGTAAGGAGAGCGGCTGTCTTCCTGAGACTAACAGTTATATGGCAGTTTCCACCCAGAGAATCTGACAGCCCTTGCAGGAAGGCTGCATTTCACCATCGTAGCAGGGTGAAGCTTATGCAGGCCTATAAAAATGAGATGCAAGAGGATCAATCTGGTGAGCTCATTTAGCAGAGGATAACAATGGGAGAACATCCTTGGATTCACAGCTAAGCATACTGTAAGGATAGGCACTCACTTAAGACCCTACTATTTCCTTTCTCTCCCGGACTCCTGTTTACCTTCAGGTGCCTTATCTAAGCTCTATACAGCCCCAAGGCCTGTCCCAACTTGAAAATTATTGTAGTGTTGCAGGTTATAATTTATGAGCAATATTTCTTAGTCACATGGGCATTTATTCTATCCTGTAGTTTTCATCACACTGTATTTCTAGGCAAGAGACAGGATACAAATATGCTTTGAAGCTATAAAATACCTGTTCTGATGTTTTACTCACAGACTTGGTGTTCATTCTGTGAGACTGTGTAATTTAAGGTTAATTACAATGATATCAGTATATTTCACTGTCCAGAAGGGACCAGAATTTCCAGAAAAAAAATATTTAAATCATAAAAGTCAGAATAAAATCTTCTGGATAATTTATTTCTCCTAGGGCACAAACATAAAAAGCACAAACACTATAATATTACACAGATCATGCAGTTCAGATTTGCATGCTTGTTCCAAAATTTAGAAAAAGTCAGGTCAGCCTTGGAGCAAACAAGTCATTTAGTTGCTTAGTTATGAGAAAGTGTTACAAGATCTACTATTGTCTTATGAACCAGGCAGATTATACTGTTTAAGCAGTTGAAAAGGTGCTCATGATACAGTCAAAGTTTTTGGAAGCCACTATATGACTTCCAGGAATATGTATCCACAAGGTCTATCTGTCCCAGGAAAAGGTTATCCTCAATTTAAGTAGAGTGCCAAAATTCGGTCATTTGGGATGGTGGAAATCAGGAAATACACTTATGTTACTTGAATTACCCTCAGAAAAAGTGGGATATGACTCTTGAAAAGAAGCCTTACAACTGCAGTATCTAGATAACATTTCTTCTTCTGTTCATAAGTGGCCAAAAAAAACCCACAACAGCCTGATTTAATTTACTTCAACCTAAGGACTTGTCAATAGCAAATAAATTATTCTGCCTGGAGCTCTGTTCAGTGAGGTATAGATACAGTGAGGTATTGATACAGTCAACAACTCATCAGTAATTTTAATTGCAGTAACTCATCAGTAAATTTCAACTTTTCAAAGCTCAAGTGGAGCTTTTGGCTGTTTAGACCACTGTCTTGTAAAATACCTGTATTTTCTACATAGCTTGAATACCTCATTTGGGTGGATCTCCAAGAGCTGTCAACATCAACATAACCTGCCTTCAATACCTGCCACTCTAGTTTTAAGCACAGAATTCACTAGTGCATTTAGGCCGCTGTTAGTGTTTGTGAGTTCAAAACTTCTCTCCTCAAAAGTATGTCTTACCATTGGAAAAAAAGTTATATTTACTCTCATACTCCTTGCAGCACTGTGGCAAAAGGTGACATACATTACTGCCTGTCTGTACATAAATCGTTTTTCTAGCACATGCAAAAGGGGAACTGTATTCAGCCTCCTACTTTCTCAGTAAGAGAAATTATATATTTGGTCATTATATAATGACCAAAAGGTTCTTTTGATCTGCTTTAGAAGACAGGAATCAATTGTCCATAAGCAAAAACATGTCAGGTGTAACAACTGAAACTGTACACTACAGTTTTCCAGCATATCCACCTCTAGCTGCAGGCAAGTATTTCTACTTAGGAAAGAGGCAAGACTTCATATATTTTTTCTTGATTATTTTTGTTTAGTTGATGAAAGTCTCCCATCTTAGACAAGCAGGATGACACAAATGTGGTTCTAATGCCTCCTAGAAATATTTATGAGCCTATTGTAGCTTAAAAAAAAAATCCATATTAAGTAACATGGATGCCTAACTGAGTATTGTGAACATGATGCCAAGGGTTCAATTAGGGGCCACTTCTACCTTCCAATATCATAAACTATCAAAATCCTCATCTTCCAGTACACTGCAGCTTAGGTAATCAGCGTATACAGGAGGAGGCTTTAACACCACAAGGCACATTTGCAGGGAATCATGCCATTTGATACATTTAGATTGCCATTTAGCAAAGAATACAAATGCATATGCTAGATAATATACTGCCAGGTATATTGCTGGTGCCAGCAACCAGAGTCCAACGATATTGACTTCTGCAAAATAATGATTTTGTCTAAGGTCTTTAAGGTTAGTCAAGTGAAAAAGCCTTGCTCAGTCAAAGCATCAGAGATGAAAACCATCCATCATTTGTGTGTCTCAGGCTTTCAGATCAACTAATCTTTCTCCAGAGCTCATGTTCTGCACAGGAATGCACCTGGGTGGTAGCTACCTTGTGCTATTTCCCTTTTATAAACAGAAGTGACAGAAAGACAAATAGCTTTGTTTGGTTTATGAGGAGATCCATTTCCTTAAGTCTTATCCACAAAGTTTAGAATTTTAGAAAATGCTGAGAAATCACTTAAAGTAACCCCAAATCTATTGGCATCCAAAACAATAGTTATGTTTTAGGCAAAAAATATACATATATGCATTGTTTAACCTTTTCCTTCCTTGCTGAAGGAAGCATGCTACTGCAGCATATATTCTATACTAAATACGTTTCAGGCTTTCAGATCAGTGCCACGGAAGTTGATAATCCCCTGTCCTGTGTACAAGAACAAAATAGAGAATCGACATCAAAACAGGAGATGAAAGATTATTAATCAACCCTTTACAGGTATGTATTTAGTCTCTTCATAGAGGTGCAAGAAGATTATGCTCAGGTACATTATAACGCCAGTGAAATATGATGGCAAACACAGATGCTACTAGGAAGGGAATTAGCACTATGAATAGAAAAAGAGGACAGAATAGTTTTAAGGTTGTTACTTATTTTCTTGACACACAGGCTTGATTTTTCAGAACTTTAAGTGGCAACATAATAGATGAAGTGGTGAATAAAGTTAGAAGCTAGGCTGAGCACGTACAGAGTCAGGTGCATTTCGAGGCAACAGAAAGAGAAACCAAATTATTTGAATGCAGATGAACAATCCCCTCCCTGCCCCCCCCCAAAAGAAGTCATTATTTTCAGATGAGGGAAGTGTTTTAAAGCACAACTTCTCTGCAATGCAAGTATCATGTTTGTGGACTTGCCTCATTTAGGTACCACACAGAAAGTAATCAGTTCATAATTAAGTTCAATTTAACTTCATCTTAACTAAAGACCTAAGAATTTTAATTGCCTGGCATTGATGTTAAAATAGCAGTGCTCTACTTCTATAGCAGTAGAGTAAGAGTTAGGATTTTCTTTCAAAAGTGATTTTAAAGGACTGCTAAGAAAAGAATGAAAGATTAACCGTGGCAGAGGGCAACTATAGATAACAGTGAAGTTTGCCCATTGCTGTCCTTGAGCTGAGACAAATGGATGAATAGGGCTGGATTGCCACCAAAACAGAAAGAAACCAAATAACTAAATATTTGCATTTTAAGTCTATGCTAGTATTACAAAAAAAAAAAAAAAAAAAAAAAAAAAAAAAAAAAACCACACATCAATCCAGCACTAACTAGATACAAAAATCACTAAATGCCACATCAGATATTTTTTCCATGCCAGTAATATGTGCCTGCAATTAAGATAATTCCTCTCAGTGTTAAATTTCTGATTCTCAACTAATTTAGCTAGCTAATGCAAGTAGTATCTTGACTGTTTGAAGCTTCTTAGCTGCGTTCACAGAGGCTAAGCGATCACTGACAGGAGCTCTACAGCTTCTTAAGTTGCAGCAAGTCTTTACATCACTGGGCCCAGAGACTTGATCGTTTGCAAAGTTAAGAAGTTAACATGGAGTTTAGCAGAAAGTTAAAGTGGATGCTCAGATGAACTCCTTTCATATCTAAAAATTTGAAATCATACCTTGGCTCTAAAGGTGACTTCCTTCCAAAGCTGGACTTTCTTTTTACCCCTGATTGAAACAAAGCTCCATCACTCAACCAGAAGCAATCACAACTTTCAAAAAAAGCTGTCCTGAACACGCTGCAGACAGGTCTGTTAAATGCTAGCATTGAAGCCTCCTTGTACTGTGAACAAACCACAAAAAATACTGTATTGATCAACTGCTATGCGACTTATAAGGTCTATGCTTGGATTTCTGATGACTGTATTCTCTCTCCTTAATAATTAAAGAAGAGAAACCATGATGTAGTTTCTATTGGTAATTACCTTTTTTTTTTTTTTTTTAAAGGAGGTTTTAGGTCTAGCATGCCTTCAAAGTATGCCTTCATTACTGCTTGATTAAAAGACTCTGAATGGCATTTGAAGTATTTTAAAGTAATTATTCGTGCTACTACTACTTCTAAAATACACTACCTAAGGGTTTTGAAAGCTGCTTAGGGGCTGAAACATGGTTAGAAATGAACTTTTGTTTAAAACAGCACAAATGTAAGCACAAAAGTTAATCCAAAATGAAAAATATATCTAGTAATTGAATTGAATTCTTTGGGGGCTGCTTTTGCTTGTTTTTATACTGGCATTGGAAATTTGAATACTGTGCATTAAAGAGCTGCTATATTTAGGCAGAAACCTGTCTTGATACCTCTGCCAGTTAATATTGCTGTTGAATATGATTGTACTAGATTTGCCTACTTTTGCTGTTCTCCGGATTCAAACCACTTAGGCCAAAAACTCAGATTCCTGCCTCAGTCTCAACCAGTGAAAAATGCTAAGGAAATAGCAAAGCAGCTGTTGCCAAAGAAGCCAGTAGATAAGAGCTGCTTCCAACTCCTGTCCCAGCTTCTCTACCAAAATAAACTTGTAAGATTTCTCTTATCTCTTTTGTACCTCTTCTGGGAAAACAGCCTCAAGTGTAGCCTGGAGGATCAGTAGATATCCAGAATACCATTCCCTTAAAATATCCATCCAAGCTTTGGCCATAGTATAAATCTTGAGCAGGTATAAATTCAGAGAGATTTGGTAGAGCATCACAACTTTTTTTTTTTTTTTTTTTTTTTTTTGAATATCATTTTTGCTGACCCACAAATGATGAAGCAGTTACCACATGTGGCATTTCTTACCCACTTGCTCCAAATGCACCTCTACAAAGAGAAATGCACACCTAAAGAGAATTGGGACCACTGGAAAACTGTGACTAAAGGTAGGCAAGGATATGTATGAAGCACAAACAAGTTGACAAAGCAACAGCCTTGAACTACCTCAGCCAGTACTGGGATTCAGAGACAAAGGGAAACTGGAAATCAATGAGCAGGCAGTCAACATTCTGCACCTGATCACAGTTTGCCTAACACCAGCTACATAAGAAGATTGAAGGAGTAAAAAAAATCATCACAGGAAGCAGGTGAAACAAGGGATGTTGGAAAACAAATCACAGCCATACATTGTAATACAGCCTTGATTAAGGTTGAATGCTTCAATTCTTTACTTGGCAAGCTTGACAATTTTCTTGTAGACTATTGTGTAATAACAATTTATCTAATCATTAGTTTCATCTACAGCCTCTACTCTTACTAATGCCAACAGCAGGATCTCCATTTATCTCCATGGAAGCAGAATCCTGAGTTTCATTGATATTGCATGCAGAATAGTCTTTTGTTAGAAATAGTTTATTGTAAAAAGATCTCTTGCACAGGTATTTCATACTAAAGATGAGCGGAATCTCTTTGCTTTTGGTTCTGTGCATTTTAATGATCCAGAACTAACTGGTGTGTAACTTTTAGAAATAGCACAGATTACAAGTTTTAGAAGCAACTTGAGTCTAACAATGCCTTTAATGAAAGCCACTGAAACTGCTAGCATCTACCTAACCCTTATGCTGGTCTCCCAGGATAGTTGTCTCCTCTGGAGAGTGCCTTGTTGCTCAGGAGGACACATTGCCAAATCTCTCAAGTCAAACCAACTTCATTATATGCTTATGAGTAAGACTCTCTCCACCTGTCGCATTTCCCTCTTTATATATAAAACTGCAGGAGTGCTGTGAAGATTTATACTATATCCTTGCAGCTCCAAATGTGAAAGAGTGTCTATGACTCCTATGAGTTAAAGCATAAAAAGGTCAATTTGTTAATGATGTTTTTAACACCACACATTCGCTTAAGTTTTAGGAGGGAAGCTACTCCTTGATCCAGCTATGTCCTTCAGAGAGCAGTGAAGCACACTGGCCTCCTTGCTCATCTCACTCTTTTACAGTCAAGCTAGGCCAAAACCTC
Organism: Tinamus guttatus; assembly: GCF_059628265.1. Classification (NCBI taxonomy): domain Eukaryota; kingdom Metazoa; phylum Chordata; class Aves; order Tinamiformes; family Tinamidae; genus Tinamus; species Tinamus guttatus. The sequence goes on along the minus strand of NW_028288624.1, from coordinate 1,306,665 downwards.
CAGCTAGAAACTAGGAAAAATTACTCTAGCCCTGCTGTTCCTCAATTAGGAGGAAAATCAGCCATGGCTTTAGAATATTTGATTATTCCCAGCATTGTTGCTCTTGTACGCTAGACAGAAATTTCATCCACGCTTTTAAGAAAGCAGCAGTGCTGGAGACAGAGCAACGCTCTAGGCCCTGCAGGCTTTCAGGGCTTTCTAATTTTTCTAATGCATTTGCTAATGCTTACCAGTTTGATTACAGCCACTATAGCCACACTTCATGTTTTTCCCACTCCAGCAGTTCAGTGATGGAGCCGTTCAGTAAAGTTGAACATTAAACACCTAGCTGTTCTACATAAAAATTAATGCCAGCTTTCTTCCATTTAGTGAAGTTACCTCACAATTAAAGGTAATTTAAAAAGGACTTTATTCCTGGCTGCAAGTCTATTCAATCAGAAATTGAATTGTTGTTATTAGGTGACAAAGACTGAAAAAAACAGCACTATGCAGACAAAAGATGAGCAGTAGGAATTCCAAGAGTAACTTCAGGCAAACTCAACTCATTTTTACCACTACCATGGTCTTGGCTCTATTCTGAGCCAACTGTTTGAGAGAGAGGAGAGGATGTTAAAAACAAAACACCACAACAACAACAAACACTTTAAATTGGGCAAGTCAAACAGGTTACTGCTACAGCTAATTACCAACTCCTCTACACTACAGAAAATTACAGCAAGACTTTTCTATGATTTCAATAACATTAGAATATGAGGGGGAAAAAAGCAAGGAAAAAAGCAAGGAAAAAATAAAACACACCCCACATTCAGCAAAACAATCCTGAGAAGTTTTAGGTTTCCAGCTTATCAAACACCGATTCTGCATTTCAAGGTTTCTGTAGAGAATGTTTTTGAATCCCTAATCTTGCTCAAAACTATATATCCTCTGTAAAATTTATTTCACTGAAGCACAGCAGTCTTTTCCCTATTTCCAGTAGTCATGAAAATGGCATATTCTGAGAGGAGGTCGCTCAGTCATCTGAATGGAAAGCCCTTTTGAGTTCCTGGCATGACATTGTCCCATACTATTTAGCACATGTACCTAATGCTTTCAAGGAATCACTGTTGTTATAAGCAGGAATCAGGTCTGGGAAAACATGCATATTCAATGGAATGCTTTTTTATGAGGAGGTCAATGAACATGTCCTAGGGAAAAACGCTTTCACCATCCATCTTCATATAGGACAATGGTTTAGCTGTCTTAAAAAAAACAGTACTAAATCCCCATGGAAAGGGAGCATAGAAGGAAGAGTCATCCTTTATGATGAAATTTTATAAGAAATACAAACTTGAAACTGAAAATAGGAAGTCAGAAAAATAGATTTATCAACAGTCCATCTTGAGCAGGAGACAAATCTTTGTTTATTTAACATCTAAGACCAGTCGGTCTGCATACATATGTATAAATAAAATAAATAAATAGAATAAAATAAAGCTACACCAAATGATAGAGCCTTTCTGGTGCTGACACAGTGCAGTATCCTCTGAATACCACAGGTCAGCTACAATAAAACCAAAGGCATCTTTGGTCATCCATACCCCAGGCCTTAACTCCATGGGAAATCTGTACTAGCCAGTTCATTTCTCACTTTTTACGTATAAATGGAAGCGAGACCTGAATCAGGCCACAAATCAAATCACAAGGTGAGATCAACAAGTAGCTGCTTCAGTTTCAGGAGAGAGAGGGAAAACAAACAAACAAAAAAGGAATAAAGAAAAAAATGCAGAATTGAGAACCATACAAATGTGTACTGTCCCTATTACTGAAAAAGCATTTATGTGCTTTAGACAGGAATGCAGATCACCTCCAACTGGGTCCAGAATGATTGTGAGCCCCCTCCACGCTCATTAGGGTTCCCTCTAGCACCTTGAAGGAGGCACACGACAGCATGCAGAATGAGGCTGGCACATCCTGGCACAATGTAGTGCTGTTGTCAAGCAGGATGTTACTTTGTGCTCATCTTGCTTTTCAGCTAATGTGTCTGGTGCAATTGAAAGGAATATTAAAACAGATAATGAGCAATACAGATCACCGTGATGGTGTTGTTGTAATCCCACAGTAAAGATCTTCTCTTTTTACATCCATGAGAGCTATTCGTAATAGTTACGAATTGCCATGCAGAGCTGTCACAAATCCCTTGCTTTGCAAAGCTTGAGATTTGTTACTGTGTTGAAAAAAATCCATACTGTTTTGATTTAATATTTAAATATGACAGCTTAAGAGACTGATTTGACATATGATTAAACGCCTACCTGCTTTTTGGGTAGTGGTCAGACAGGTAGTCTATGGAAAAGCCTTTTCTTTTAGTAGCATGCTGTATTCTACTTCCCTCCTCAAGATAAGCTCTCTTTCATCTAGGTGCTTAGGAAGAAAGGCAGTACTCCCAACTAAGGTGAGCCTTGCTCTTCAGATATGAGCTCACTGTCTATACAATACACGAGAGCCCACAAGTACTAGCTGTCCTCCTAAGAGAAGCAGGGGGTCTGGAGGAAGACCTCTAGCATTTGACAAGACCTCTCAGGTTATCCTCACAGTATGCCTGCAAGAGTCAGAGGGGAGGAAGACTATAACTAAAGAAACTTCTTTAGTTTGCACTTGCAGAACAGCTGATTTCAAATGTCCCTTAATGGAAACCTCAAACCCAAATCAGGTGCCAGTACACCCTGCAAAGGGCAGAGACATCTGCTGTCCCATGTAAGCAGTTATGGGTCTGACCCCTCTTCTGGCAAAAGTAGAAAATTCAATGCTGATCTCCCACACCTCAAGCTAGGATCTTGTATTACAGGCCTCTTCCTCTTGACATCTTTCTGAATGAATGCTACCTCTCCCAGTGCTCTGTGCTGCCCCGGCATAATGTGTTAGATGTACTTTGAGAAGGCCAGATAAGCCTTTGCCAAAATAACTTAGTATTACCCTGGATATCTGAAGAACCAATAGACTGTGAAAAGAATCTGTTCAGATTACACACAGAAACCAAGCTTAACACATCTGTGGAAACTTACTGGAGCACTACTGGGCTCAGGAAGTGTTTTGAGACTCATAGTTCAGTCTTCAAAGACTATTCAATGTCTTCAGTGATTTTCCAGCCATATCTTATTTCAGGGACTAAACCAGAATCAGTGAAACCCCTCAAGAGCATTCTTCTCAGATTAGTCAGTTTAACACCAGCTCACCTTTCTTTCCTTAAGGCCCTCTCTTACCCCTCTACTCATCTATGGACTTCACTAGTAGCATAGACCTGAACGCACTGCAGGTGCTCAGATAAAAGAATACTTAACCAGTGTAAACATCTTCTTACTCCAAGATATTTAGGTAGGAATATTCTTCCTACTCCTAAATGACATGTCAGTAAGGGGTCAGAGCCACATGATGATGTGTCCTTACCGACACTGGATTCTAGAACTGCTGGACTGATCCCAGAATTATTGTCAGGACAAAAAAGCAGAATTATCTTCATTGATCTTCAATCAAATGTAGAAATCAAAGCTTTATATACCTCCTCTTAATCACCACAGCTTGAGAACATCATCCACCCTAGAATTATACTTTCATTGCACATCTTACCTATATCCACATAAAGGTATATATGAAATTTAGAATACCTTTATATTTTCTTCTGTCTTTGCTTTAATATTAAATGCTTTGAAAATGGTCACTTTTGAGCTACTTCAAAAAGGAAAGAATGCATGTGCTTTCCTCCCCAAAGTGGATTTCTTTCCCTTCTTACCCCAAGATATATGCACTGTATAGTAGAGCACCTCCAAATGAAGCTCTGTAATTGCAGCTTCTTTATTGCCAAAGTGAAGGGTCTCATTCAAGCAAGGAAAAGGAAAAGCAAATCCTCATGCCCCAAGCTTTAAGGGAATTAATTATTGCACAAAACAGCTGATGAAGCATGTCTTGAAAATGGCTCTCGCTCCCAATATCACCTCATTAGCAGTACAAACTGTCATGATACAGAATTCAAATGAATTCCAGCAAACTCATCCTCTTAGATGTCCCAGGCATAGTTTCTCATGTTAAATAATATAGTTTCCTCAGCCGGAGCGGAACATCTTCCACACTTCCAAGCTTTTATAAAAATCACAGTATTGGCATAATCCCTTCATATCAAAGAACATTTTTAATATCAACTAGAGAAAGGGGGTCACATTCTTTCATTGCCAATAGATTCCACTACAGAAGTGGATACAATTTAATTTTACATAAACCAAGCAGTGCAACTTCTCTAATAATATAGATCTCTAAATATGATACAAGACACTCCACAGAATGCACAGGAACAGACTGGTATCTTTTTAAAGTCAATTACTTGAAGCAATGTACACACATTGTTTAATCCCCAAAACACATAATTGGATAGTACTTTTTCCTGAAGTTTCTTTTATAAATACTTCTACCTTTAATACACAAGTGCTCCATTCCCAATTTACTATCGCCCCAAATGGTAGAATTAAGAAAAAAAAAATTGCCTGTTCAACTGAGAACAATCATACCTAGGGTGCTTCCATGCTCTGTGTGTTCAGACCTGAGTTCTCTATTGCCCTGACTGTAAGTATCAAGACACGCAGTCACCACAACCCTGCTGCCTTCTCTGACCGTGCACAGAAAGAACCACAGAGACGTACTGCAAAAAAGGACAGAGAGCCAAAACATATGCATTTTTTTTCCCAGTGGGAATGGGGAAAGGGGACACTTCAAATTCCCTTGAAATGATTCAAATTATTCATCAAGTGAGCTTTGCTGTCTGAAGCATCTGAATTATCACCTTTGTCACCTACACCACATCCAAAGTATCTTCATGGTTCACCAAACAATCTATTGTCCGCTGGTTAAAGCAGGTAGACAAAGCAAGCAACACAATAGTAATTGTTACATTCTGCTAAGGAAACCATTCTTATTCCTTATTCTAAAATATTTAACTCATTGAATTTGGAGATTTCAGAGTTGTGGGCTCTTTTTTATACTTCCTCCCATGCTATTACATTTAGCCTACATTTGTAATGACGCAAGTAGAAAAATGTCAGCAGGGTGCAATCTTGAAAACTCATGACTACAGCCTCAGAGCACACAAAGGAAGCATATATATATATATATATATATATATACACACACACACATATATATACAAACACACACACCCCTACATACACAAAGTGTTTCAATATCAATTTTATTTCCGAGGGTCATCAGAAAGCTTTTAGAAAACCTAAGACTGCTATCCACGGCTATGGCACAATTTTGTGCAAGGCCCAACACATTACTTTGTTGCGTGGATATCTACTAAATCCCAAGAATAAATTCAGACTGGCAGAACTCTCACTTATAAGGGTAACTTGCACGGCATAGACAGTTCTTGCACATTAGATAGAAAAATATAGCAGCTACTGTTAATAGCAGATGGAAGTCTAGGGGCAAATATCTCAAGGGTCTTCCACTCATGGGGGAAAAAAAAAAAAAAAAAAAAACTATACCAACCAAATGTTCCTGTGGTGTAGGAGAAAGGAGAAAAGTGGCCCATACTTCCTCTACCTTTCTCAGTGGAGGGTAGAGAAAGTATGGGAGGAAGAATCTCCCCCCATTTGTGGGGAGAAAGGACTCCACTCCCTTCATACACAGCAGAGCTGCTACAGGCTTTTTACACGTCAGCAACCTGCTGTGCTCCCAGAAGCAGCTGTGGCCTCTTGCTGTTCAGGGAGGCAGCATCTTGCTGGCCTTGGAGCCCTGGCCAGTAGCACCAGTGCTAGTCAGCCAGCAGCTGCTAGTTAACAGCAGGATCTTGCTGCACTAAGCACAGTTATTTTGGTAACTTCCAGATCCTACTGATTCCTGATCTCAGCAAGGATTGCAAGGCATTTAAAGTAGCCAGTGACCAGTTCCACCTTGACCTCAGTGCTACTGCAGTCCAACAGCCACCATCTCTCAGAGCTACAAAACACTAACACATCAGCTCAGCCAAAACAGGGTGCATTTCTTGCCCTAATAAATGTCTTGCCTTCCTCAAAGTGGCTGATCCAGGTTTCCAGCTTCTGCAGAGTCTAGCAGTTGGGTGACCCCAGAGACAGGTGATCTCAAGCCCTTGCCTCTGAGCATCATCTGTCCCCTGCTGCGAAAGCAGCCCACTGGCCTCCCTGCGTGACTTGGAGCAGCTGCCAGGGCAGCTGACATCTCAGCAGTCCACGTGTAACTGGCAGCACCTTCAGTCAGCAATTACAGCAATTGCTGCAGCATAGTGAAAAATGCCTAGGGGGCCCTTTCCTACTATATAAGGAGAGGAAAAAAATAATAAAAGAATGGAAATCCTCCAAAAGCAAATTAAACTGGCTTACCAGCCCTTTTGCAGCAGAGGAGCTCACTGTCGCAGTGAGATCTGGGAGAGGACACTGCACTGGAGAGTCTGTGCTGCAGAAGGCTTCAGTCCTAAAGTAGAACCTCCTCGAAACCATATGCTCTGCCCTGGGGGGCATGACAGTGCAAGGCAAGTAAATTGCAGCATTCTGGGAACTCTGAAGGAGACAAGGCCACTACCTGAAGGACCTCTTTAATCTGTGCAGACCTGTATTACCAACTGCTTCAGCTTTTGCCTAGAACTCTTAGTTTATCTAAGTGAAAACTTTGAGGAAATGAACCCCACAAGGGTGCACAGCCTAGTTATGGATCCAAAATGACTTTAGAACATATTGCTATTATTGCAAGAAGGTCGATACTGACAAATAATCAGTTATTTGGCAACAAAACAACCAACTCCAAGCGGTTATACTGACTAAATTTAGACACCAAAGTTCTGTTGGATTCAAACAGTGCAACAAAGCCATAGAATATATTGTGAGAATGGACAACGGATGGAATGGTCCAGAAGGCTAAGCAGCTAATGTAACCACAGTTTCTCTAAATTACAGTCACGGCTATATGAATCAGAGATAAGCTCCAAAAGGCCATGGATTTACAAGCTGCTTGATAGTTCATTAATCCACTAACAGCACTTTAGAAAATAAATCAAAGAGCTAAAAAAATCTGAGCTAATGATTCTGTATTTGTTTGTCTTTCTGGACTGCCATCATATTTGGACTAAACAGCTTTCACTGTTGTGAAACAGAAGTAGATCTCCTCTGAATTCCACATAATAGTTGGCTTCAGTAGCATTGATGCAAGAATTTCACTTGTGATTTATTCCTTCTATCTGATAATCATTTCCAAGGGAAAGCCTTCAGTCAAAGCAAGTTAATATAGCAGTACTGATTTCAGAGATAAAGATTATATGGACCACTGGATACAGCTGCAAGTCCAGGTCTCAAACAGCAGGCATAATTGGTTCAGAGCAGGGCCAGCCTCTGAAACCCAGCATATAACACTGAAACTGTAATTTCAGGGAACAAAGAGACTGATTTCAAGAATACTCACTTTCAATCACAAATGCCTTTTGGATTACAGATCAGAACCATCAGCTGTTTTTAATGGAGGCACATAAAGGAGACCAGCCACAATTAACACAGAAAATCAGGCTAATTGAAATTTGTCTAACCTGGAAAAGTATGTTAGCCAACTGAAGGTAATTAGCCTGGATTAAGAAAAAGAAAGAAAGGAAAGAATACATGCACACAGGAAAAAATAGCTCAGAATTATTTTGTGAGAAAAAGCTTGAAGAGGTCCAAGCCTCAGCTGCTAGGTCTAGTTAAAACAGAGTGGTTTTGTTCTCGTTTTAAGCCAGCACCATTAAGGGAGAACGAGATGTCCAGGCTTAAGATGCTTTCCTGGGATCAAATTCTGATTACTCTCCAATTACCAAGGTGCAGGTCCAAAACCCAAAAGAAACCGAGTACCTGCAGGAGAACATTTGATATCATGGGAGAAGCAAGACAAGTCCTCTAGATCCAGCAGGGTGGGATGAATAAAAAAAAAAAAAATTAGGTGAGCAGAGAACAAAGTTACCCTTTGGAGAATTCTAGGCTTCACTCCCAGTAATTTCAGGGATAAGGAAGAAAACTAAGACTCTGGTACACCTATAATCTCTTGTCTAAGTAATGAGCGACATCAGACCAAATCATAAACCAGTATAGACCAAATTATTTCATTAACTTGGATCAATAATGCAATACAAATACCTGTGTAAAAAATTCATTGTGATTAGACTTATCTCTGCATTAGTGTCTCAAACTTCACATATAATGTCTCTTACATTCAGAAATAAATAGCAAATTTAGAAAAAGGCACAAAATATTGTAGAAATGAAGAACGGCAGAGTTCTCTGGCAAGTTCTATTTTGGAATAGAAACTGTGCTCACAAGTGAAATCAACTTAAGGTACTAAATAATTGGACGAATAATCAAAAGTCCTCATTAAAATACCAAAGAATGCTGATTAAGCAGAATGCTCTTCTCTGACCTTCATTGTTTTTCCACTTTAAATAACTACTGCTTGTCTCCTGCCAGACAAGCTATTTTCTATTTTTGAAGTCATTCTCCATCAAACTCTTTCAGCTATTTTTCACTGCCCATTACGATACTTTGAAAGTCTTTTATCCTTCTTTAGTGGTGACTATATACCAGCAGGGTCTTCCATATTAACCCAGTGAAACTCACTGGGTCACTCACCAAGAGGATGATTACTGATAACAATTAGATAAATTAATAGAGAAGGTTGGCTATACTTACATGCTGGCATGTTACTAACCTCCGGAGCTAAGAATAAACGCAGAATTAAATATTTTAGTGCAGAAGCTGGTAAGAAGCTAATGAAATTAAAGCAATACATCCCACAGCAGCTTTCTTCTGTGCTTTAATAGACCTCCTAGTTGTCTAAAGCTCTACTGCATCAAAGATTTTGGAGAGAGATGTAGGGAGAAACCCCATCTCTGAGCTTCACCTCACACAACAGTTGAGAATCTCAGAATCACAGGGTCAGAAAAACTTGCCTTGTCTTGCCCAAGGCCACCTCTGCCACTTGCTCACAATCTCAGCCTTGCCTCCCTCTTCTTTTATTGGAGCAAGTCTCCGCAATTAAAGAAAAGGTGCAGCAGCAGCATAACCTTACAGTAGCACAATATTGTTGAGAAAGCACAAATTTGATTTTTACTTCTTTTCCTTATATAGGTTTTCATCATCTTCCTTGTTTCATTGTGTTTTTCATTAAACTAGGTGTACGAAAACAAGCTTAGGAAATGATAGCTGGATACAGAAAACTTTTAGAAGAGTTTTGTTACAAATGTTTTTGAAATGACCACAAGAATGACATACACAGTTGACCACTGAGAAACACAGTCACCACGGCCCATGTTAAATGCACATCTTATACTTGATTACATGAGCTGACAACCTTAATGAGTACATGTAACAGCTATTATCCTCTTAGTCATAATACCAATCAGCAGGCGTCAAACATCATTAATTTTGCTAGCTTTGGGATTTTGAAGTAATTTTTATGAAGCATTTCTTTAATGGAATATTGTGAGGCATACTTGTAATATCTGTCAGCCTGGCTTTGTCCTTCCCTAGAAAAAAGAACATTATAAAATGGAACAGTTGCAATAATTCTGCATATAAAAGAAGAAGAATAGGAACCAACTAACCACAAAAATCTTATTAGCATGAGATGCCAGGAGTATATTTGTAAATCTGACATTTGTTTATTTTCATACGTTATTTTGCAAAACAAGGAGCTTACATTTATGATTTCTGTAGCAGAAAAGGAGGGGAAAATTTAGAAGAGCTTCAGAAATGATTCACATATTCCTAATCAGATCCTTATTATAAATAAAATGTGATTTTTTGTTTGTTTTCTTACCACCATCCCATTTCACAGATTAAATACTAAGGTTTACAACTGATATCCTATCTAACCATACGCTTACTTATGATCTTTCAGAAAGCATTACTATTGACAAGCATTTTAAAATATACTACTAATATAAGAGGCGGGGAGGCGACAACAACAACAACAAAAAAACACAAGCCTTTGAAAGCCAAAATAGTGCAATGCTGTTCGGCAAGCAGGTGAACAATGAACCAGGCTGCCAACCTGACAGCTCTTTGGCAGAACTGGCTGCTCTCTCAACTAATGCCAAAGACCGAATATATCATGTTGGCACCATAGTATTTCTGAAGCTCAAAAGATACCTATGGACATAGAAGTTCATTTTCTGGGTTTCTTCTAGTTATCTCCCATTCAGAGAAAATGTTTAACATACTACCTCTCGGGCTGCGCAGCTAGAGGTTTATTGCTCCTCAGTAAAGGCACAGAAAATATCCTTAAAAATGTTTTCCATGCTTCCCACATATTTCTCTCATAATAAAGGTTAGATATTCGCATTGTGAAACACCAAGACTCTGTTGCAGTGCTTTTACAGCAGCTTTATAATTCATTATTTGCTTAATAGGTATGATGCACTGTTGGGGCCTTAGCACTTTTACAGGAATACGAGGAGCTGAAGTGATGAGAACTGAGGAGCTGAAGTGATGAGAACCGAGGAGCTGAGGCGGTGAGAACCGGGAACTGAAGCGATGGGAACCAAGGCCACCCGGAGAAGATAACGCTCGTTAGCAACTTTTTAATGAACTAGGCCGGCCATAACTCCTCAATCTCTCCACCCAAAATGTAACCCTCCATACCAAATTTTGCCTGTAGATAATTTTTTGCTTCGTCAATTGTCATACTCCCTTCTTTAACCTTCTGCAGTACCCACTCCTTTTGTCGTTTCATAACCTCTTCATTCACCTTAGAGCTAGAAGCACCTTTTCGCGCCTCCCATTGCCCCAGTTGTTTATCCACATTCTCCAACCCCTCTACGATAGCCTTATGGGCAGCCTTATATGCTGCCTTCACATCCCTTGCCCTGGACCCACAATCTAAGCGCCGCATCTGTTCCAATAACTCCGTCATTCTCTCTGTTTGCTCCCGAAGTTCTCGTCGCATTCCTTGGATGGTACTGTCATCGTCATCCGACCCATTCGGGATCGGTACTTTAATCGGATCCACGTCCATTTCGGGCGCTGTGGGGAGTGGTCGTTCCGGGGGTGGTCGTTCCTCCCCCTCCCACGGTGGAAGATACTCATCCACTCCCCCCCATACTTCACGTTCAGCTAGAGTTACTGGACACGCCTGTCGAGATGAAATCCCTTTTTCCTTATTGTCCATTTCCTCGTATGGATTCGGTTCAATAATTTCAGTCCACTCGGAGTCTCCTGAGCCACTCTCCTCCCCCTTTTCTCCGCCGAGTGCCTCTCGCAAAGCAGCAGCGACTTGAGCCTCCCCGTGCAATTGTTCAAGCATTAGCCGCACGGGACGATATATTTTCGCAAGTCGCCGAGCTTCCTTCGAACCTACTTGCACACCATCCCACAGTTCTTTTCCCACTCGCTCCCAGGACTCGAGCTTATATACCTGAGAAGTTTCTTCTATGAGTTTTTTCTGCTTACAAAACAGCAGCAAGTCAATTAAATCGTCTTTTGAGATCTCAGTTTCAGTCTTTTGAGCGAGCTTTAACAAACTTTCTATAATAGCACGCTCCGTTGCTGATGCAGCAATTTCCATCCTAGTTGCTGATGCAGCAATCCCCATCCTGCCCCTGACTCACCAGGTCAGTCCTGACTCACTAGGTCAGCCGTGGCCACGATCCGCCTCTCCCGGGCGCCCAGCTACTTCTCCGCTGGCTGCAGGATCCCTCGCGTTCTCGGCTCCACTCTACCCACGGTCGTATCACGTCGGGGTCACCAGATGCCGAGGCCCACCCCGCGAGACGGAATGAACGACACTTCAATGTGAAGCAGGTTCAATTCGTTTACTATCCTCTACGGTGTAGCTTTATACAATTCTATCACCTGTAAGCGTACACACGCGCTAAGCAACAGCATTCTCATTGGTTAAGCTATAGTGTCCATGCATAACTAGCTTGCAGCTGGCTGACATTCCTTTCCGATGCTCTATTGCTGGTCCTCCCGGATGCTTATCTGGTTATGGCCGGCCTAGTTCATTAAAAAGTTGCTAACGAGCGTTATCTTCTCCGGGTGGCCTTGGTTCCCATCGCTTCAGTTCCCGGTTCTCACCGCCTCAGCTCCTCGGTTCTCATCACTTCAGCTCCTCAGTTCTCATCACTTCAGCTCCTCGTATTCCTGTAAAAGTGCTAAGGCCCCAACAATGCACTATTGGGCCACAGAGGAACTAAGTCAATTCAATGTTCAAAGGTGGCTTTACTTAAGCTAGCTTTACTTAAGGAAGTCTGGACAAATGGCATCCAAAAGGAGATTTGGCCTGTCTAGAAACCAGTGCTTAAGCCAGTTATGAACCAGGGTTCATAAGCATATGAAGGCAAATGTATTAACAGGGAAAAAAAAGTTCTTCCTCGAGTCCTATCGCCAATGGCTTTCTGTAAGACAAGATAGTAGGAGATGGAAAGCATTTAAGTTCTGAGTTTCTCTTCTTAGAGAAAATCCATTTACAGTAACAGCAGCTCATTTTTTCCCTTAAGTGTTTAATTCAAAGCGCAGATGAATCTAGCATGCATTCCAATTTGGAATTTCACAAGTAGGAAGAGAACACGTTTGACTTCAACTTTACTTGAAAGTGTTGTAATTATGAGGTAAAAAGAACGACTACTGCACTATTCTGTCTCTCCAAAGAGTCTGAAAACATGTAAATTTCCTACTGCCCATAGCAAGGGTTTTCTAGAGGGAAAGTAGATATTTTTTGTTTGTGTGCAACACGTGTGAGAGGTTGAAAATACTAAATGTCAAGATTTAGATAGAGAGATCAAGAAAAAAAATTCTTGAAGATAAAAATGAGAATCAGACTAGAGTCACAAGTACCCTAGAAGATGAAAATATTCATATTTTGAGGGAAAAGCTCATACAGATTTCATATTAACTAGTATAAACTAGCAGGGCTGGACATCGTGACAACATTCATGTAGGGTCTAAGCAAAGAAGAGGACCACAGTGTTAAAAGACCCACTAAATGCACACCTCTAATACTTACACTGCCAAATAAAAGTTTGGCTGAAGCGAAAACATGAGCAACTCCTACATGCAGGGAGGTAAGACTGACAGCTTTATGAAAGATTAAGTTTTACAGCTGCTTCCAGTCAGCTATAAAAATATAAAGCTGTAAAAATATTACTTTCAATTGAACTGTACAAAACAATAACAAATAACAGATTTTATACCTCAGGAGTCTGCATTTAGACAAATGTTTCATAATGATTGTACCATAATAAAGGGGACCTTCAGTTTTTTTGCAACGCCCCAACAGCACCCTGGGGACAACAGGGAAGTGATCCTCTAGAGCACAAGCTAAACCAATTCTGCTAATTCCCCAGTGAATGCTGGGCATGTGAGGCTGGACATCTGAAACCCCCCTGCCCACTCAATCTTCAATTCTCTTTGGACTCCTAATATGTAAAACAGAAAAAGAAGAAATGTTCACTACCCCGAGACAGAGCCTTCCGATTAAGTCTTGCTCCTTTATATAAAAAAATCTCTTGGATGTTTACATCTTACTCTTAATATCTAGGGCCTAATACAGCAAGGCTTTAGTCAAAGCTGTTAAGAGCAACTAAAAATTTGATTTTATGCCATAGTAATTCCATATCGATCCCATTAGACAAAAGAACCCAAAAAAGAGCAAACTTGCATAGCAAACACCTTGAGTCAGCCCTCCATTATTAACATTTGCAAAAGTTAATGTTGCAAATTTTGATTAAAAAAAAAAAAAAAAAAAAGACATCACTTATGTTAAAGAAGCACCCTTCACATTGGCACTCTCACAAGAGTGAGAAAAAATAAATAAATAAAAAAAAAAGCCAGATTTCCCAGATTCAGATTACCAATTTAAGTTTGATTCAGATCCCTCACTACAGCTCAGCTAGAAGCATGGCAAGCATTCTGTGGCTGCCTAAGGAAACATCCAACATCTTAACAGACCAGAAATTGCAATCCTGGTAATACTCATCTAACCAGCAGCATGTAAAAACACATGGACAGCTGAATAAAGCCTCATGTGACACAAATATTCAGTCCTATTTATTTTGCTTACTTTCTATTCAATCTGAGACTTTCTGGCAACAGCTACAGCACTGCTTGCATAAGCAACACAGCACCATTGCCTGCCCTCTACCAAAACACAGCCACCTCTGCTAGAGTCTGCTTAGCCCTTACCTTCAGTCTGTAGAGCTCAGCTCTCATTTTGCTCCTTCCCAGACAGAGAAATGACTTTGTGCAGCTCCTGGGGAGTAGGGCACATGGGGACTAGGATGGGGGGAGCAGCTTAGGGCAGGGAGGAAGAATGCTGGAGCCTGCAGTCCCTGCAGACCAGCAAGGCAAGGAGAAAGAGGGAGCTAGGGCCCATCTGTGGCTAGCAATAAGCTCGTCAGCAGGCTGAGGCACACCTGTGTGCCCTCAAAGGTCTTCCTAGTACGGCTCCTAGGGGACCATGCTGATGGCAAGATTGCGTCTTTGTGACGTGTTACAGCTCTCAGGAAAAAAAGCAAACAACAACAGCAACCACTTGGCCTTGTTCACCTGTTCCTCCGCTGCTGGAGGACAGAGTCTTTAGATCCTATTCTGTATGCTGGGTCAAATCCATACCCGATGATGTGTGGACGGATATATAGATATAGCAATATGGCTTTGTGCTTGACATAAGGTGACTTGGCCTGACTTAGGCTTAGGGCCTGGAGCTTGGAAGATCTTGCGATGTTACGGAAAGCAAAGGGTCAGCAGAGATTAAGGTGAGTCAGCTGTCTTACTTTGAAGAATCAGTACATAGCCATATAAGGTAACATTGTTGCTAATTGGTGGCAGAGCAGGCTTTGGCATTTGCAAGGAGTATAACTGTAGTGAGCAGTAAACAATGAACGGCACTCCAACCATATTGGTGTTACGTGGTTTGTCCCCTAGCGGGGTAGGATGGTCCCGGAGAGCCTGACCTCCAGGTGAACACGTTACGTTGCTGAGAGCTGAGACCGGAGACTGCATGGTTGGAGACAGCGAACGGCAACAGTGATGTAGGTCTTTTCTTAGGCAAAGTATTTACTAAGTCCATAGCAGGGATAACATTCTGTTTTCTATAATACTGTGGCTTTATACCTAACATCAGAGGAGTTGCCTAGCATTACTGAGTATGAATAAAGGATTCCTTTATGCCCGGTTTCCACTTCTATTCAGTTTGGCCTGTACATAAAATACCTCTTCTCAGACCAAACAAAGCTTTTTCAAATGTTACTTGTCCTTCACATTACTGTAGACAAAGGTTGAAATTGGCTCCTGAAATAAACAAGTAGCATGTGAAAGATCCTTTTCCTTCCTGATGTTTAATAACACAACAGCTGTTTGTGCCTTTTTTTTTTATGTGAGATTGCACAGTATGTCAGGATTTGTCAGAGGCTGAAGACTGCCTTTCACACTTTGACAAAGAATAAAAGTGCTTTATGCCAGCATAGACTGCCACTCCTGTCCATTGCTGTATTGCACCTATTGCTTTACATTGTAAAGCAGTGCTAGGATTTGAACCCGTGCTCCTGAGTTACGTTAGCATGAAAATGATTAGATGGCTCTGCCCAGGCAGGGAAGATGCAGCCAGCACGGAGTAGGGTTGCTGTGAGGACACCAGATTCACTATAATTTCTTATTGCTCTTTTGGGAGGTATTTTGGTTTACCCCAAACAAGAAATTCTTCTGACTAGAAAGCAATTCTTTTACCCTCACAACACCCTCACGTTTCAAAGGAAAACGGCATTGTACACAACCGTTCTGAAAACTCCGCATCTCCAATAAAATATAAAGAAAGAAGAGAACAGAATTTGATGTTTTTTTCCACGCTAAAGGTTATCAATCACCTGTCAGACTGCCCCTGTTATCAAGATCTTGGGAAGACAAGGGGGGAAACTGCACAAAATAAAAATAAGTATTAAACTTTTTATTCTTCAAATAACCTCTAATCAATGGCTTCTATCTGAGCGATGCGATTTGAAACATTTTTTTAGATTTTAGCATTCCTCCCTCCCCAAAAGACTCAACTCTCTTTAGGAAAGGGCTTATTCTAATAATGTTTGATCAAAACTGTACTGCATTTCAAAAGAAGAGATTTTATTGCTGTTATTAAAGTAGAAAATCTGCAAAGTTTTATCTATCAACCTTATTTTCCTGGGGCTTTCACGATGTGAGCTGTTTTATGACAAATAGGAATTAAAGTTTTAACAAGAATTGATTAAAACTGCATGAAATATTAGAATTTTCTACATCAACAGCTGTATTATTTGGAAACAGATCATTCTTAATCTAAATCCTTATGCCCTGAAAGTTACCTTATTATAATTTGAGTAACTTTAATTCTTATGAATGTTATACATTGAATTAAGACCTCCTGTCTCTGAAAATTAAAATGTCTTCAGCCAGTTTTTATTTCAGACTGCAATAAAACTATAGCTACTTGTGAAATAAGTTAGGTTGGGTCAGAATTTGTACTGGTTTAGGTCAGCAAAAGTATCAGGTTGTTAAGGTGCAATCTTGAATTTACTGTGACCAGAAAAAAGTTTACCAACTGGCTTCAGCAAGTACAGGGCAGACGCTTTTGTCTGCAAATGAAACACAGGCTGATGAAGGCACCTTGGATAAATAGTGAATCTAAAAAGATGAGAAATGCCCCCAAATACTGCTATATCCTCTCAACCGTAATCTCAAGACTGATTCAACATTTGTGCTCATCCAATGACTAATGACGGGTAGGGAATAATCCTGCATACCTGACAATTGTCATCATACAAGATAACAATAATGATTAAATATTAAGTGGGAAGAAAAATCACTGAAAGATTTCATGGAAACCTTTACTACTCTATCTCAAACATGGACTGGGCAGGACTGTGGCCAACAGAGGCATCCAAGCATTGATTTATTGAAGTCACCCTAAGACGCATATGCCAAATAACCATAAAAGCATTTGAATTTGTCATTTCCTTTCTATGCATTATGTGCAGTTCCTGTTATTTCTAGTAGAAAAATACAAAAAATACAGTCAGTGGGCTTTTGTGGTTTCTACAGTTGAGAAACTATCTGTATATGTCACTGTTTTCCTTTCATCCCTCAATACAGAAGATTAATTCAGTGTTCAGCTTGTATTTTCCATCCTTAGTTTGAGAAAATTTCATTGACAGCTCAAGAACACTCCATACACTTTATATTTTGAATTACAGCAGTCAGTGGCAGATTTTTCAGGAGTTCTCACAGAAAATGAGCCTGACTTCACTGAGTCTTCTCAGATTGGTTTTCTCTGCCCTTACTAATGCGTAGTGTCATTGCCACTGCCATCTCAGTGATTCAGGGGAAACAACTCCTGAAGAGATCACTCAGTGAAATAAACAGTGGTACAGAGTTTTGGAAATGTAAATGCCAAACATTATTGAACTACATACTGTTGTCTCTTTTAAATTCTTTTTTTTAGTTTCGTATTGCGGGGCAGAAAGTCTATTCAATGACTTACCCATAAACACAGGTAGTATCCTAAACAGAAGGAACTTTTATGCAAAGGAATACTTGCCATAGAACAAGTGAAAAATTAAAAATTGACTTGTAATCTTAAAAGATAAATGAGTTCAGATATGTTTTTCCTGGGCTCGAATTTATTTTGAATAAGTCTCTTCAGCCATAACCAATAGAAAGAATGCAAATACTGTCCTGAAGTCCAACTTTAGGTTAAAAAATATATTGCTCATTTCTCTGGCATGAGCTCTATATTTTATATTTGGTATTAAATTTATACAATATACATAAAATATAATTTATATAAAATATTTTATATTTTATGTATCTTTTATATTGACCATTTCTCTTTCTTTCTTTGTTAAAGTGAAAAAAAAAAGAGTAGAACCGGGTAAGTTTAATAGTTGGGCTCAATCCTTGCATTTCTAAATGATTTCTTTATCTGAGTGACATCTGCAAATTCAGAACACAAACTAGAAACTTAACAAAAACAGTCTTCATGGTACAATCTGTCTGGCTGGAATTTGCAATTTAAAATTTATCATACATGGAGTCATCTCATTTATCAAAAAGTAAAAATAAACCTTATATCTCCAAAGGAATAACATATATCCAAGTCATTTGCCTATATTTAAAACAGAATTCCCTCTCCTGTGTAAGGCTGAAGCTTTGTCAGACATGGAGTTGACCTTAATCATATTGAAGAACTGGGAGCAACTTCAGTGCTTCATGTACCAAACTAGTAGCCACCTGTATAAGCAATTCTTGATGATGTACCTGAGAAGATCACTTTCCTTCCCCTGATGCTTACAGGCTTGCAAAACACAACCAGCAAATTAATATAGCCACCTCTCCCTCTCCACTTTTTTTTTTTTTTTTTTTAAATGAAGTCTGTGCTCCCCTAAAATACTGTAGGATCAATTCTCTACTAGGTATAACTAACTGAATTTCCTATTAACAATAATGGAAATTACATCATGGAATAAAAACTTGTGCTTTGCCTGCAAGAGCTGTGGAGGGCAGAGAAAAGTACCTGAATAGAAAATCAGGTCAAATAGTAGTATGTTTTGATGCATTCTTAGGGCAATCAATAGATCATCACTAATGATTTTTAAATTTTATTCATATATTATTCTTCAATATTATACCTGCATTTTTATCAGATATTATTTCCCATTTTTTTTTCTCTTTACAAATGATTATTGAAAGAGAAAGGGAGAGAAGAACAGTCTGACCTTATTTTAAAAATAGGTGATGTTAACTGTGCTTACAAAAATAAGCAGATGACTTGAACTTAATGTTCTGCTGGTCATCTTTTTCCTCAGTTACCTCATGATAATTAGGATTTAAATTTGTATTCAGGGTTTCATAATATATAGGAAGGCCCTTCTCTAATAATGAACCCTCAGATTTCTTGAGATTTAATGGTGTTCTTCATATAAATATCTCAGTGTTCCAGTACCTCTTACTTCTTTCCCATTACAAGCATGCATGAGCTTGAAAAGTCTGCTCCAATTTCCATCATTTTGACCTCACTGGGATGTTCCACTTATTCTTGACATGTCTGGTTGTACACTCCATGTCACTTAAGTAATTTATTAATTATTGCATTGTTTTTATATTATTAACAAAGGAATAGACACATTTCTGACAATATATTACTCATCAATACATTAACCAAAGTTGTCTGACTGCACCTACAACCCCAAATATTTACTAACGCTATTAGAAGAAAAGTTCAACACAAAAGCTTGAAATTCAACCCAAACACTTATAGGCTTATAGATTTTACCAAGTTTAATTTAGTATGCATGGGTATTTCCACAGAACTAGGATTTATACCCTAGCTTCTTGCTTTGGACAAATTACCTGTGGCGGTCCATGAAATTCTCAGGGACTACAGAGATTCCCTGTTCTTATCCTCGAAGTATTGCATTTATATATCAAGCTTTATCGATAGAAACTGCGCTGAAGCCCAGGGCTGAAATCATTATTAAGCATCTATGAATGGGGAAGCTAATGAGGCTCTGAAAAATGGCTCAGAGTGGGTGTGAGGGTGTGATTTGACAAATGCATCATTAGAACATCTCAATGGGGTCAGCTAGTTCTGGATTACTAGAGGGCTGGATGCACCCTGCAACAGGGGAAAATAACAACAGCTGCTACCCTTTAGTTTGTTCTGATATTCTCTATAGGTGCTTGAAGAAAAAACATATGAATGAGGAATGGATGATAAAGTCATACATCAAGCACACGTTACAGAACAAATAAGGAAGTCTTGGTTGCCAGGGAACATTTATAAGTAAAACCCATGCATGGAGCTGTTCAAGGATTGCTTTTCAAAACAAAGGTGATCTCCCTTTATCCTTAGGGGCTGCTTAACATAGCTAGTGCCTTTAAGGGTTGCAGAGTTCAGCCTCTGAAGAGCCATTCTTTTAAATATAGGCTGGGAATCTGACCCCGGAGCAAAGATAGTAATGTCTCACTGCCACCTTCTGTCATTCAGTGGATTCTCCCAGGAATTACACTAAACTTGGAGTCATAGACTCTGATATCCTGATCTTCAAATACAGCCAAAAAAAAGATCTAAGGATAGGTAGGCTTTTTATGTCAATGGGCAACATATTTGCATTATCATACATTGCACCAAATCACAGTAACATTTTTATCTACATTTTTAGCATTTCAGTGTGCCAGCCTTATCAGTATATCTCAATTTAGTGTTGGAGTCCAATGACAGGATTTTTATATGTTAACCACCAATATTTTACTCTGGGGAAAGAACCAGAGAGAAAAATTGTTAGTCGCAGGCCACCAAGCCTTCAGCTTCACTGCCTTTTTCATATCTTTCACTTTATTCAGTACACTCTCTTTTTAGTGTTTAGTATTTCACAGCAGAGATTTCCTTTCAGTTTTGTGAGCAACAGGCCAATGCCACACAGACGCGCCTCTTTTAGCACAACATTTAAGTTGCTGTGTCAAGAAGAGAGCAGAAGAGAGAAGGGAGCATTGGCTCGTCACAGGAAACCGAAGAATTAGTTACTACCAAGAAAAAAGATTCTGTTTCCATTGGTCAGTGACCACGTGCTGAAGTTCAGAGAATGACCAAATGAGATCACTCTCAACACAGTTTCACCAACAGAAAAATCACTGGAAATCAAGCAAAGGAAGATTACAGCCCCAGGTACAAGTTAAAGATGGTAACTTAGTTTCGAGTAATGCTCCATCTCTGATAGTAAGCCCTTTTCCCATTACATCTGCCAAAGCGAGGAAGTCAACACAGCAAATCTGAAAATTTCCTTTCTTGTTCCTTTGTGCCAGAAGTTTTAAAATAGATTGCTGACCATATATTAAGACATGTACATAATTTATATAAAGGAAGATACATCTCATACTAACCTGATTTACAAATACATAGCGCCCTTAAACTAAAAAACAAAAACCCAGAGCCATCTGCCAAATACAATGCATATTTCTGCAAAGAGAGAGATTACTGGCTTTTGCAGGCGTTAAGTTCTGGGAGAACATTTCTGCATATGCTTCTGATTCTAGCAACCTGTGACATTTTCTTTTGCATCCTAAGATCTTCTGGGTTTTCTTTTCACTCTTCATTTAAGAGCTTTTATTCTAGCTAAGACACTATCTTTGTCACTAAAAACAGGCAGTGACATCTGTAACATTTTTGGAAAAGCACAAAGCACATTTACTTCTTTCCAAAAAGACTTATTTTTTTTTCTTGGGAAAGACACAGAGACCAGTTCGCCCTACCAACAGATACGAACATATAACATAAATATGAAATCGTGCTACCAGACGTTATTTAGCATAAGTTATGGTCATTTCCTGGGCAATCTAATGCCACAGTCACTCACTAACATACCAAAATTTAACTCACCTGCACTAGGATTTGCTACTCACTTGGAATGCTTTGCCTTCTTTGATTATCTTACAACATTCATAGTAATGAACTGGTCAGTGACTGGTGTGACAGATCTTTTACACTACTAACATAATAAAACAGTAGATGATTAGAGATGGAAAGGACTTAGCTGCTCACCATGGAAGTGTTTCTTGTTTGGAAACATAAGGTGACCTCCTAATTAAAAAGCTACAAAAAAAAAAAAAAAAAAGAAAATGTAGACTCAATTATCAACCATGATTTACCCGTTCTGATTCTTCACTCACTTCTTGCTCCTTCTCCCTTGTCTACTTCATGTAGACATTGACCATAAATGGATTATTTTTCCTTAGGAATAAGAACAGAATCTAACAGAGTTAGACTCTGATTTTCCCTAAACTTCCCTGAAGATAGTCAATAGAAAGTTTCCTGATTGCCACTTTTTCATTACAGCTTTTTCAATTATATCTCTCTTTTTTTTTTTTTAATAGGCGTATTCATCAGTCTATAGTAGTACTGATTAGGAAGGGTGATGACAACCAGAATTTAACCACTGCAGAAAGGAGTCAATATTGATGTTGCATTTTTACTGTTCTCAACTCTGGGAGATTTTCTTGAAAGAAATGGTATAAAAGTCACAAGGTGGTAGGACTTGGCATAAAGAAAGGAGAAAGGGATTCTGCATATATGAGAATTAACCCTGATTTTGATGCAAATTCCCAGAAACGGTAAAGCTACTTCAAAACAAGACACTTCACCTATGTTTGGAATGATAAAGAACTCTTAAAAGAAACTAGACAGACTGAACGGGAAGAGATAGATTACTATATCACTATGTGAGCATAATTGATTTTGGGCACGTACTCGACAAACCTTTCACCAATGATTTATCTTAATTTGGTGGATATTATACTGAGTTCAATCAGATACTTAGAGAACCATCCATCAAACACATCACCAGCAAAAAGAAGTGTTAACTTCTCTATGTTATTTTTCCTTTTTGTTTCATATATGATACAAGAAAGCAAAAGATCATTTTTCTTTTAAAAATACATAGATCGCTGCTAGGTATGGAAGTTTTTCTAGGTCAGGTAGCCTACCAGTATACCAAACAAATGAATTTTTTCCTGAACTATGTATTTTCCCTTCATCTGGGCCTATGGTAATACACTAGCCAGGAAACTTTGGAAAGGCAGGAGGAAAAAAAAAATGGCATGAACAGTTGAGCAGAATTGCTAACAACTTCAACCCTCACCATCCTACACTCACATCCATTTACACACTGCATATAGAAAGTCAGCAGGCGTTTTCAGTGCCTCCAATCCTATCTATCAGTGGTGAGATACGGTACAATCACACACTGCAGTTTCTGTGTAGGAAAACTGCAAAGCTGATACTGATCTCCTACACGCCGTAATTCCAGCCTCTGCTCAGCCTTGCACACTGAGAATGGAGAGGTAACGCCATATTTAAACTGTTGATCATAAAACTAAACAATCATTTCTGATGCAGCTCTTCTTACACGAGGAACATTTTCTTAAGGTGCTTTCACAAAACTCATCCTTTTGGTAATGAACAAAAGACGAGAGATGGCTTATTAATGAGAGGAACATCTGGACTCCTGCAGCATACTCTGTCTCACTTAACGTAAAACTGCCATGGGAAGCAAGGCCTAGGCCAGCTCATCTTCATTTTCCTCCAGGACAAACTAGGGGAAGACTTCAAATAGCAGTTTCTGTGAACAGGTCCCTTGCAGAACACCAGCAGAGTGTGGCATGAGGCTTTGCTCTTAATGGTAAACTCTCCAGTTGCCATTGTGTTTAAAACCGATGCAAACACATTTAGCTGCTACTTCATTCGACTGATACCTCCACTTGGACTCTAGTAGTCACCCTGTTCCTTGCCCACAGAAAAGTTAGCACAACCACTACTTCTTTCCCTCAGGCTGCTGTAAGAGGCTTCAACAGGGTAAAGGAAAACAGGAGGGGAAATGCTGAGTGGACAGTGAGGTGGATTAACAACTGGCTGGATGGCAGGGCTCAGAGGGTGGTGATCAGTGGTGGAGAGTCTAGTTGGAGGCCTGTAGTTAGCGGTGTCCCCCAGGGGTCAGTCCTCGGTCCAGTCCTGTTCAATTCATTCATCAACGACCTGAATGAAGGCACAGAGTGCTCCCTCAGCAAGTTTGCTGATGATATGAAACTGGGAGGAGTAGCTGATACCCCAGAGGGACCTGGACAGACTAGACAACTTTGCAGAGCGAAACCTTATGAAATCCAACAAGGCCAAACGCAAGGTCCTGCACCTGGGGAGGAATAACCCCAGATACCAGTACAGGCTGGGGACTGACCTTCTGGAGAGCAGCTCTGCAGAGAAAGACCTGGGCGTCATGGTGGACGACAAGTTGACCATGAGGCAGCAGTGTGTCCTCGTGGCCAAGAAGGCCAATGGCATCATGAGGTGCATTAAGAAGAGTGTCTCCAGCAGGTCGAGGGAGAGGATCCTGCCCCTTTACTCAGCCCTGGTGAGGCCACATCTGGAGTATTGTGTCCAGTTCTGGGCCCCACAGTACAAGAGGGATGTGGATCTACTGGAGAGAGTCCAGCGCAGGGCTACAAGCATGATCAGGTGCCTGGAACGTCTGCCCTATGAGGAAAGGCTGAGAGAGCTGGGCCTGTTCAGCCTGAAGAAGAGAAGGCTGAGAGGAGACCTGATCAGTATATATAAATACCTCAAGGGAGTGAAGAAGATGGGGCCAGCCTCTTTTTAGTGGTAGCCACTGACAGAACTAGAGCGAACGGCCAGAAACTAAAGCATCAAAAGTTCCATAGGAACTTGAAAAATTTCATAACACTGAGGGTGATGGAGCACTGGAACAGGTTGCCAAGAGAGGTTGTGGAGTTTCCTTCTCTGGAGATCTTCAAAACCCGCTTGGATGCAGTCCTCTGCCACGTGCTCTAGGTGACCCTGCGTGTGCAGGGGGGTTGGACTAGATGATCTCTAGAGGTCTCTTCCAATCTTAACGATTCTGTGATTCTATGAAATGAATATATGTAAGAGAATAAAGGAAAACAAATCAAGGGGAAAATAAGGAGGCTGCAGCCAGAGAATTGCTGAGGTTGGCAGGAACATCCGGAGAGTATCTACTCCCACCAACCTGCTGAAACATGGTCACCCTGAGCAGTGCTTTGTCTGGTTGGGTTTTGAGTATCTCCAAGGATGGAGACTTCATAACCTCCCTGGACAATGAGTGTTTGACCACCCTTAAGTACCAAAAGGTTTCTAAGCAGAATTTCCTGTATTTCAATTCATGTCAACTGTCTCCTGTCCTGTCAAAATCTTTCACCCAGAACAGTACTAGGGAGGAAAGGGAAAATCTCTTACTCTTTCCCTCAAGACAGTTTTATTTCATGAACTCTTAGCTGACACATGTAACTGTCAGAAGTCACCCCACCAGTCTCTGAACTTAATCTACAAACAAGTAATGCAGCGTGATTAGTTAAAATGAATTACAGTCACATAATGAGACAGATTCACGTTTAATTCATCTTATGTTAAAGAGCTGGAAGAGTTCATAGGAAAAATGCTGTTTCTTTTATGAAACAACTCCCAGGATCAGAAAGCATTTTTTTTTCCTGCAAAAAGATGACCAAAATTAAAGAATACTTCGCCACAGGGGGAAACCTCTTCCTTCATGAATATATGAGTAGTGTGGGAATTAGTACTTTTTTTTTTCAGTTTTGCAAGGACTAAAAATTAGGATTCCTTCTGTGGTATTTTGGCTAAAAGCGTAAACAGACTAGAGAAGGAAAGGTTTTCCTGAAATTTACTTAAAGCACCTTAGAGAAAAGAAAAGAATATAGGCAAGAAACCTACTCACATGGTTTCTTCGTTTCTTAGATTTGTCCGATTAAATGCTTATTCCCTTTTTCTGGACTATGTCTGAAATAACAGAAGAAATGACATGACTGGTGGCCACCGACAGAACTAGAGGTAATGGCCACAAACTGAAGCACCAAAAGTTCCACAGGAACTTAAGGAAAAATTTCTTGACCGTGAGGGTGACAGAGCACTGGAACAGGCTGCCCAGAGAGGTTGTGGAGTCTCCTTCTCTGGAGATCTTCCAAAACTGCTTGGATGCAGTCCTGTGCCACGTGCTCTAGGTGACCCTGCGTGTGCAGGGGTGTTGGACTAGATGACCTCTAGAGGTCCCTTCCAACCTTAAGCATTCTATGATTCTATGATTACTGATTGCAACAGGACATCTGTGGAGAATTTCCTCTTTCATATAGCGGGTGTATTTCTTTTCAAATTCCAATGAGCACCTCCTAAAAGATATGGATCGTCTAACCTCAGTTCCTGTTATATATAAGGCATGGATTGTGATGCTAGTGTGGCATTGCTTTTTATTTACTTTTAAGGCCTAAGGGCAAAGGTATCATGAAAACAAAACATTTGAGGAAGAAAGCAAAACCAAAATTGATTTCTAAACCAAATTTATTTATGGTCTTCCAAAGAGTCTGTCATAGAAACGTTGCTCTGTGACTTAGAAGACCAAAGGTTTTGCTCTAATGGAAACATGCAAAAACAGACTATCCATGGAGAATATTTATTTTTGATCTGCAATCTGCAATTTTAGACAGAATGATACATTTGATAGTTTCAAAAGACTAACAACATGGTCAGAAGCTGTGGACTACTACTGCCTGCAAAAGGACTTGCTGCTTCAGACTAGTCCTGGTGTACTGCACATTCCCGTGTGGCCATTCTAGAAAGGGTTGGTGGGAAATCAGTGGGGGCTGCCACCTCACGCAAGCTGCTTTGCTATTGAGGATCTCGCCCTTGGGCCCCTGAACTGCCTTGGGCTGGCGCCACAGCCATGCCATGTTTGCACATGGACCACGTAATCTGGCCCTGACTCATGGCTTCCATCTTCCCGGACCTGCCTTGTCCCCATGGCAGTGCCCAAAACCTAGGACATGGGCTGCCCTTCTGCTCCCAGGAGCCTCTGTCCTGCCCAGCACCTTGGCAATGCACTACAATGAGGCAGCATAATAACAGCTTTGTTGAACAGATAAAAACTTCCATCAAAAATGATGGTTCCTGCCTTCTGTTTTAATGAATATTTAAGTGTATCTT
Organism: Tinamus guttatus; assembly: GCF_059628265.1. Classification (NCBI taxonomy): domain Eukaryota; kingdom Metazoa; phylum Chordata; class Aves; order Tinamiformes; family Tinamidae; genus Tinamus; species Tinamus guttatus. The sequence continues at coordinate 1,280,127 of NW_028288624.1, read as the reverse complement.
TTATGTTCTTCATTATAAAATACAAGAGTTCCCCTTAGTGTTCAATAAGCTGATTTATTCCTGCTGAAACCAATAAGAGATAATAGAAGACAGCCTACAGCTTATTAATTACCATAGGTGCTAATTAGATGTTACACATGGGAACAAGTCAGATGGCAAGACAAACAATGGTAAGATAGACAGATATGGCCAAGTACCTCACATTGTCCCAGAAAGACAGATGATGCAGTGCTCCTCCTGCAAGCTGATAAGGAATGACCTTTTTTTGTCATACAAGGTGCATTGTGGTAAGAAGTGTTAAGGATGAGAAAAGTGTCTGAAACTAAGAGTACAAGGGAAACATAAAAACAAAGAAACAAGCAAACATTTGTGCATTTCAGTAGAAACCCTTAATTGAAATATATGAAACATCCCAGCTAAAGAAAGGAATGGCATCTACAATGTGTGACAATTATTGCCATTTTGAAGGATGGATGGTTAGCTTCCCACAGCTCTTGTTCTCTTTACTGAATTATCTGCCAGAAGTAAAGAATGATAACATGTCAAAGTTGGGGTTTTTTTTCCCCCTTTTATTGGCGATGTTGTTTTTAATTTATTGGTAGATGAGGAGCCTAGGCCTCAGTATGCATTTTCTATTAAACAATCAGCAATTAAGAATAATGGAAATAGCTGTGGGAACAGGGAACAAAGCCCACATCCTTCCATCTCAGCAGGATCAGTCACTTTCTGGCACTGTGACCCTTACTGTCTTTGCCGAACAAGAGCTCAACATCAGCAGGACACGTCACCAGTTTGTAATCTGCTGGTTGGGTATGCTCCTCAAAGAGGAGGGTAGCACAAGTTTGAATCTGTTGAAGAGCAACTGGACCTGGAGTGCCCTTTTCTTGCACAAGACTCCCATACATACTGAGCTCCCATATGAAACAGAAAAACCCATTACTCCAGAACAAAAGCAACAGGAAGCAGCCAGTTGTCACATGGTTTAATGGTGATCATTAGGTGTCCTCCATGCATTCCTATGAGCTGAGATCCCCTCCTGCTCTACGACTACTTGTTATACAACAGATCAGGGATGTTTTGAGCATGTGCATACAGGGAAAACTGGGAGTATTTGAGGAAATGTCACTTAAACCAGAAAAGCTAGTAAGATTATCATAGAATCATAGAATGCTTAAGGTTGGAAGGGACCTCTAGAGGTCATCTAGTCCAACCCCCCTGCACACGCAGGGTCACCTAGAGCATGTGGCACAGGACTGCATCCAAGCGGGTTGTGAAAATCTCCAGAGAAGGAGACTCCACAACCTCTCTGTGCAGCCTGTTCCAGCGCTCTGTCACCCTCACTGTTAAGAAATTTTTCCTTAAGTTCCTGTGGAACTTTTGGTGCTTCAGTTTGTGGCCATTACCTCTAGTTCTGCCAGTGGCCACCACCGAAAAGAGACCAGCACCATCCTCTTCACTCCCTCCCTTGAGGTACTTATAGACACTGATTAGATCCCCTCTCAGCCTTCTCTTCTCCAGACTGAACAGGCCCAGCTCCCTCATCCTCTCTTCATAGGGCAGATGTTCCAGGCCCCTGATCATCCTTGTAGCCCTGCGCTAGACTCTCTCCAGCAGCTCCACATCCCTCTTATACTGTGGAGCCCAGAACTGGACACAATACTCCAGATGTGGCCTCACCAGGGCTGAGTAAAGGGGCAGGATCACCTCCCTCGACCTGCTGGAGACACTCTTCTTAATGCACCCCAGGATCCCATTGGCCTTCTTGGCCACAAGAGCACACTGCTGCCTCATGGTCAACTTATCATCCACCACGACACCCAGGTCTTTCTCCTCAGAGCTGCTCTCCAGAAGGTCAGTCCCCAGCCTGTACTGGTGTCTGGGGTTATTTCTCCCCAGGTGCAGAACCTTGCACTTGGCCTTGTTGATTTTCATGAGGTTTTTCACCGCCCAGTTGTCCAGTCTGTCCAGGTTCCTCTGGATGGCAGCGCAGCCCTCTGGGGTATCGGCTACTCCTCCCAGTTTTGTGTCATCAGCAAACTTGCTGAGGGAGCACTCTGTGCCTTCATAGAATCATAGAATCATAGAATGTTTAAGGTTGGAAGGGACCTCTAGAGGTCATCTAGTCCAACCCCCTGCACACGCAGGGTCACCTAGAGCACGTGGCACAGGACTGCATCCAAGCAGTTTTGGAAGATCTCCAGAGAAGGAGACTCCACAACCTCTCTGGGCAGCCTGTTCCAGTGCTCTGTCACCCTCACGGTCAAGAAATTTTTCCTTAAGTTCCTGTGGAACTTTTGGTCCTTCAGTTTGTGGCCATTACCTCTAGTTCTGTTGGTGGCCACCACTGAAAAGAGGCCAGCACCATCCTCCTCACTGCCTCCCTTGAGGTACTTATAGACACTGATCAGGTCCCCTCTCAGCCTTCTCTTCTCCAGGCTGAACAGGCCCAGCTCCCTCAGTCTCTCCTCGTAGGGCAGATGTTCCAGGCCCCTGATCATCCTTGTGGCCCTGCGCTGGACTCTCTTCAGCAGCTCCACATCCCTCTTGTACTGTGGGGCCCAGAACTGGACACAGTACTCCAGACGTGGCCTCAGCAGGGCTTCACATTTCATTTACTCACAGAATAATGGTACAAACACTGTTTGGAACCTCCCTGTCCACTAAAAGCAATCCAGATATCCAGGTCATTGATGAATAAATTGAACAGGACTGGACCAAGGACTGACCCCTGGGGGACCCCACTAGCCACAGGCCTCCAACTAGACTCTGCACCGCTGATCACCACTCTCTGGGCCCTGCCATCCAGCCAGTTCCTAATCCACCTCACTGTCCACTCATCTATCCCACACTTCCGGAGCTTGCCCAGGAGGATGTTGTGAGGGACAGTGTCAAAAGCCTTGGTGAAGTCGAGATAGACGACATCCACCGCTCTCCCCTCGTCTATCCGGCCGGTCATTTCATCATAGAAGGCTATCAGGTTAGTCAAGCAAGATTTCCCCTTGGTGAATCCATGCTGACTTCTCTTGAGCACCTTCTTGTCCTCCATGTGCCTGGAGACAACGGCCAGTATGAGCCGTTCCATCACTTTTCCGGGAACGGAGGTGAGGCTCACTGGCCTGTAGTTGCCTGGGTCCTCCCTCTTGACTTTTTTGAAGACTGGCGTGACATTGGCCTTCTTCCAGTCTTCCGGCACCTCCCCCGTTCTCCAGGATCTTTCAAAGATGATGGAGAGCGGCTTAGCTATGACCTCTGCCAGCTCCCGCAGCACTCTGGGGTGCATCCCATCAGGGCCCATGGATGTGTGGGTATCGAGGTTCCTTAGGTGCTCTCTGACCCAATCTTCCTCTACTCAGGGCAAGTCTTCCTCTCCCCTGGCTTCTTCTCTTGTCTCTAGGGCCCGGGGCTCTTAAGGGCTGCCCTTGGTAAACACCAAAGCAAAGAAGGCATTGAGCAACTCTGCTTTTTCTGTTTTTATTTGTTATCAGGGTGCCCATCTCATCCGCCAGCGGACCCACGTTTTCCCTGATCTTCCTTTTGCTGTTAATGTATTTGAAGAAGTTTTTCTTGTTATTTTTAACGTCCCTTGCCAGATTGCATTCCAAACATGCCTTAGCTTTCCTTGTCGCATCTCTGCATTCCCTGACTATGTTCCTGTATTTCTCCCAGGGGGCCTGTCCTTTTTTCCACATTCTGTATACCACCTTCTTCTGCCTCAGCATTGCCTCAAGCTCCTTGCTCATCCATGCAGGTCTCCTGCCCCCTCTGCCTGCCTTCCTACACACAGGGATGCACTGGTGCTGGGCTTGGAGGAAGTGCAGCTTGAAAACTAACCAGCTTTCTTGGGCCCCTCTACCTTCTAGAGCTCTAGCCCATGGGAAATTAAATGTCCCCATGGTCCACAATTAGATGTCCCATGGTCCAGGCAACCCTCCTGAGTGAAGATGTTTGAATCAGTTTTCTTTGAAAACTATGAGCTATGTCTAAGTTCTGTTTTGAGTCTATCTTCAAAGAATTTACTCATCTCAGACAAGGCAATGTATTCTTATACAGAAAATATTTTAAAAGAGTATCTTTCTCCTGCTCTCCCTCTTGTAGTATGCCAGCTTCACAGGAAAAGATTAAAATTGTTTGGATACCATAATATATAACCTTATATCCAATTTTCTTGGGCTTTCACTGGTCAGATGGAGAATAATCACACTATACAAATATTATCTTCTTATACAATATACTAATATATGCTTTTAATCACAATGCTAGCATAAGAAAGGACCTTTCAGAGAGCATTTGCTAAAGGCATTTAAAATTTTCATTCAAAGATACTAACAAAACACTATGTTAATTTTACTTAATTTTTATGAGAAGATTCACTGATGCATTCAAGAAGCACGAAGCAGACGGAGCAAAGCACATCAACAAATTAAACGGGGCTTGATTTGCCTGGCAGCATCATACCCAGCTCTCCCAACCATGACTTTTTTTGCATCTTTTCTTTAGTCTGCAATGCTAAGGAATTTTACTGCTCTTGTTGGCTAGAAGATCCCAAGTAGCAACATTGAGAGAAGAAACAGAGTGTTAAATATTACTTTGTATATTCTTTATTAAGTTGATATTTTTTGGCTAAGCATTTGTTGAAGGATACTACTCAGCTCAGCAGATCCCTCTCACTGAATGCTCTTTAGCTAAAAAAGGTTGCAACCTGACTATTCACTTAAAATGCATACGCAGCAGAGAGGGGAATCCTGAAGGAAACAAGTATTTCTAGAGATGTCAGTGTAAACATAAGGAAACCCTTTACAGAGCTTTGACTGTTAAACCCTTTGGACTATATAAATTAAACAGTATGCCATACTAGACATCTACTACAACTAAACACAGTTACACTGTGTTTAATGGGTTCCTTTTTTGAAGGGTTTTAGAAAGTCGCTGAGATTCTGCAGTGCTGAAATCCCACCTCTGAACAGTTGTTTGAATGAGAAAAAATAGTTGATTTGTCAATCTCAGACTACGTTCAGCCCAAAGAGACCTCTGAAAACTAAATAAAAAGAGGAATTACTGTAGAGTAGAGCACTAACTTCGGTGGGGCTTGAGGCTTGACTACAAACTAACATTCGCGGGGGTATATGCTTACAGCAAGATGGAAGCAGGTGCCTGGCACTGTCTTCAGAATTCCTTCTGGGCCACACTCCTACATGTCAGAGCTGTGCAGTTCCTTCTCAGCATCTCATTAACAACTTACGTTTGTATCTGCATTTTCAGTATAAGCCCTTGAGGACCAGATCTTCCAGAGCAGACAAATGGAGTAATGTCAACCAAAAACAGGCACCTGTTTCTACCAAAGGACATAAGTGTTCTCCTAGAAAGCTCTAAACTAAATGGAGTTTGTAAGAACTGAGTCTTGTCTAAAATATATGAACTGGGGTAAAACTCAATATGTTACTGTAAACACACGTGAGGTTTTACACCAAAACGAGGTTTTAAAAGAAAGGCAGGATTTTTTTCTCCTTTAGTTTAGCTTGTGTCAGACATCCAAAAAAATCCAAAGCATTTAAGGGTGCTTTTCAAAAGGGTAGCACACACAATCCAAGCAATTACGTTATGGATATATTTTTTTTCTTTTTTTTTTTTTCTTTCTCTCCCTTGGCTTGACCTTCAGAATATTTAAACCCAACTAAAAATCAGGTCATGGTTGTTCATGCAGTTGAAAATTTTGATTGGAAGCTACTACTGCAAGTCCCCTAATAAAAAAGAATATCCATCTTCTAACCATCTTCTATTGATAGAAGAAAAACAAACAACAACTACAACAAAAACAAAACAGTTACTGCCTAATAGTACTACATCTTCTAAAAAAGAATAATTTTAGGAATTATTAGGAATTATGTTCTTTTTTTTTTAAACAACATAAAACATGTTTTGAGCCACAAAGGAAAATTACAGGGAGATAGAATTTTTATTCTCAGTGTCTTCTGTCATTTAAGGGGCAGAACAAGTATTTTTGTTTTTAGTAGCTCTTTACTGCCAAAACCACTCAAAAGGCTGAAACCAACTCACCCGTTGTTTCATATACATCAGGAATGTCCAGCTCCTGCTGAGACATTTACTCATAGATCTTGGATGCTACAGTTCTCTCATCAGAGGAAGGCAGCTCAGTGTTTAATGTTCACTTTCAGGTTGTTTTGAATACACTTATCTCTTGCCACTGACATTTTAGACAACTGATTATTTAAACACACCTTCTGTTCAACCCCATTTCTCCCAAGAAATTCAGCAGTGATTGATACTTAAAAAAATGAGGAAGATAAATCCCTGAGTCATTTTCTACTTCGATCTGTGAATACATTTTGGGGATTTTTGTAAAGATGAAGCAATGACTGAACTGTTTTGTTATCACCTGTGCTATTCCTTTACTTTTCATCTTAAAAGAAACTACAATAAAAACATCAAATGAAAAAGCACTATTTTGAGCATTTTTATTAACGTGTAACTCTTAAGGGTTCTGAAGGGTCTGAATTTTCCTTTCATTTTTTTTTTCTTAGGATTTCGCTCAATCGAAGAAAGTCAAAGGAGGAAACAAGAACCACTGAAATCTCACTGCACTTTTTTCCACCAGTGTGCCAAGTTTATACTTGAAGCACCAAGGAAGGAGGGGTGTGAAAAAGATGAGTCTAATCACTTTTCTGCCTCTAGTCAGGAGGTGATGAATAATACCCTCCAGTATGTTTTATCTCAGGCATACTTATACAGGTGCTTCAGCAGCTACTGATCTCAACACTGAAGCAGCAGGGGGAGGAGGAATATGGGATATTCCAGGCCTTGTGTTTTCAGAATACCCCTTTTTCCATGCAGCTCTCATATCCACCTCATCTGTCACCAAATTTCTCACTTGAAATTACAGTAAACACTCACATCCCCTGGTTCTCTACATATTCTGGGTATTCCACTAATATCTGAGGTTTCCTGTGTTCCTAAATATTAGTAGTGAAAATTGCGATTCAGTGGAAGGTGCTCCATTCAAAGATCTATTTCAGTTGACATTCAATTGATACTATCTTATCAGATGCCACCACACCAACCTGAACTCAAGGTCAGCTCAACACTTTCAATCATGTCTAGAGAATCATGTCTATCATCTTATTACTATAATATACAAAAGAGAAATTTCAAACCATTTAGAATTGTAATAGCCATCAAGGCTATTATAGCTAAATATCTTTCTAGATAAATATCATAGCTAAATATCTTTCTAGAAGCAGAAGAGTTTTTCAGATCCAAACCAAAAGAGTGCACACAATTAATTTGCTTTCCAAAAAGGAATTAACAGAAGTCACTATTATGTATCATAAGCCAAATTAAAGCAAGTCAACTCACAAAACTCCTAAATCGTTCAAAGTGATCTCTCACTATTTACTTCAGCTGGGCTGTACAAACTCATATTAAATTATCAAAGAACATAGCGTTGTGACATCTAGGATTTCACCTGTACACAGGACCAACTTTCCTCTTTCTTTTGATAAAAGAAGACTTCAAGCAGTTTGCTCCAAACTCACATACCAGATGAATATTCTTGTGTGCTGGGTTCTTAGTTCACAGTAGAGGACTTTAACAAGAAATTGTGTTGCAACTGCTATTCTATTATGAAAAAAAAGGGAATATGATATAAATTGAAATTAATCACATCTGTAGAATTAGACATTATGTAGAAGTTCCTAAAACATAAAAATATCTGTCTCTCTCACTGCCCAAGAAAGCATTTTTATGGTGAGGCACATCAGTTTGTTTCTTTCTATATGGATTGGTAGCAAGAATTCATTTCAGTAAAATCATATTTATTGTGAGCACTTATTGTGGAAATGTGTCAATCCAGCTTAACACCTGACTGAGCAGTGAACAAGTAACTCAAAATCTTTAGAAGACCTATCCAGAGTGCCTGAGAAGTATTCAGAAAATGGACGATATGATACATATTTATCAGACCAAGAGATAAGCTCATTAGCTCTCAGATTCCCTGTTCAAATATTTGCTCTCACAGTTATATTACAATTTTGCTAGTAGAAAGCTTTTGAACATTGCTCAGCCCCAACAGTGTGCTCACTCCAAAGTATTTGACTACCATCATCTGATCTAACCCAAAAACCACAAATGAACTGCATAGATTAATGCCTAAATCAGTGTATCAAGTACACTTGCTGTCAATTTTACTTGAACATTGGATGGACATGCTTCCCACCCATAATTAAAGGTCCAGACCAAGTCAAAAAAGAAAAAGAGGGAGGATGAGGTACCTCATAGTTCCTCATTTATTTGCAGTAGTGGATCAACTGGCCAAATTAGCCAAATTAAGGAAACCAAATCTGCACTAGCCAGATGATGTTTGCATCTTTAAGGAAGTAAGGCAAATGATTAATTTAAGTGGAGAATCAACAACACAATTTGTAAAAAAAAGTTAAAGGAGGTCTGGTAAGGAGGTCTGGTTCTTCCCCTGGAGATAAGAAGATTCAGCATCATTCCCTCTCCTTTATAAACCTTCCTATAATCTTTCCCATTCCTATTCTGTTTCAATAGTGACATGCAGTGGCAATATAATGCAATGGAGGTTTCAGAAAACAATACCTTAAAAAAAGGGAGTGATTAATTATCACGCTAACACTAAAAAGACAAGAATTGTGATGCAGGTTAGGTGAAAACTTTTCCAAAAGTGAAAAGCATTTGGCTCTTTGGTACAACTTGTACACTTGGGTTTGCAGAAATAAATGAAACAATGTAATGGAATTCTGGAATGTCATATATTCCAACATACCAATTAACTGTGGAGTTGGCATGCTAAGATCAATAAATCCCTTCCAGAACAATAGTTTCTGATGCAAAATTCTCAGGAAAAAAAGATAAAGGAATAAGAGGAAAAAAGGTCACAGAATTACATAAATGCTGTGATTAAATACACATATGGGCCTCGTACAGATACATATCTGAAATTCTGCTGTAATCATGTCACTTGTTTGGTCTCTTGAAATATTCCTCTTTTTACAAGACTTCGCCTTTAGTCCACATGCGGAAGTTGGTATTCAATATGTCTTAAGAGATCACAACAAAGTAACAGTTCCCTGCACAGAACATAAATTGGACCAGCAGAACTAACAAACAGTTCATGTGAGAAGCAGAGCTAGAGCAGTTTAATCCACCAAAAGCTTCCCAAAAGCCCTATCAGAAAGCCCCATACCAGTTTCCTTCTTATCACAGTCACATATTATAGTAAAATGTCCAAGAGATGGGAACAAGCTAGAGTTTCTATAGGTGACCTATTTTCCATGTGTTCTCTCAGATAAGAAAGATTTAGCCCACTCAGTTTCGTAATTCCATGTTTACAGCTATTAAGAGCCCTTTGCTTTACTAGCCACCCCTCTTTACTGCATAAATTGCCACTTGCAATCCTACATTTAAAATTGGTGCAAACTGTGTCAGACAACAGAGTTCTGCAAGTTACAGACAGAGCTTGTGGGTTTTCTTACCAGTGTTCACAAAGTAGGACAGGCTTAAACACCCTGCACACCATCTTCTATTCCCATGTATACTACCTCATCCATGACGGGGTTAGTCCTTACTTACAGGTGTACCCTATCAAAAATTTTGTAACAATTTTAGGATTCCTATCACGCCTTGGGGAATCTACCTTCCACCTGACCATGCTAAGAGCCCATTTCTATTTGTCTGTCCTTTTATGCTATGCTTGTAGTTGTGAGAGCATAAAATAAACATCTAACATTTCGCCTCAGCTGAAAAATACCATGTCAAATGGATACTGTAGCAAACTGCTTACTCACTGAGGAATTTCTTTATTCTTTCTTTCCTTCCTAGCCATTGCAGCTGAAAAGTTATAGATCTTCCTTGCATCCAAGAACTATTTTAATGTTCCATTTATATCACATATGAAGCACATGTTTAAGCAAAATAAGACATTTTGCTTCCTTCCTTACACATTTTGAAAAGGAAGCATTACATTTGATTTTTTTTAAAAAGCAACAACAACAAAGAACAAAGAATCAGTCTCCCATTATAACACAGTTAAACACACATATTTATGTCTACAATCATGTAGGCTGGGCAGGGATAATACACAACTAGACAACCTAGGCAATTATCAAGTAAATCCTAGCATCTTCCAGAAACTCTCTCCATATTTTGAAAAAGATAAGGTTTTCCACGCTGCTTCCAATGATTTTGCTTTCAAGTCTTTCTATGCAATTGAGTTTGACTGTATCAGAAAGATGCTGATCAGTTGAAAATGCTACAGCACACACCTTGACAGAGATGTAATAGTTATTATTTTTTTTCTATCACCTAACAATGTTTTTTAGGTTTTCGACAAAGTTTGCAACAGAGCTCTGTATGCTGATTTATTTAAATTATTTTCCAATGTACCTTGAAAATAAGAGCAAATAGAAATAAATGGAAAAGGCATGGAATGCAAGGATATGTTCCTCGAGACTATCTGTCTCCTTGCCTTCCTCACCACAAAAGCAGAGAAAAAATGTGGGTCAAATGTAAAGAAAATGGAAAAACAGTGTTAAGCAAAAAAGATTTCTGTATTACCAAATAACCTGAAGAACAAATGATACATGTGTAGTGCAGAGATAAGTCTGAAACATTTCAGAGCATTTATGGAAATGTGATCATTATCACCTCCACCATACTTTAAAGATGACTGTTGTCATGTAAGATCTTCTGAAAATCTCACATAAATCTCTCCAATTTCATTCTTTGCATTTTAGGGAAAAGCCATCCTCAGCAAAACAAACAAACAAACAACAAACAAACAAACAAACAAAAACAAAGAAACTTCATGTGGAAATCTCCAGCTGATACATTTAATGGATAAAGCTTACCACTTAAATTCTGTTTCAAGGATTCTTGTACATTTATTGCAGCAATCATAGGATCACTATGACAACAATATTAAAAAACACTCTCTAAATTCTGTTGCTGCAAAACACGTTTGCCCATGTTTCAAATCAAAAATCATTAGGCTGATTCTTATCCATTATTTCTAGAGGGAAAACTTATTCATTATGATGCTTGACTAAGAAGAGGGAGAAAGACCCACTCGAGTAAAAAGAATTGAAATTTGTGATAGCTGAGTACAGGTGGAAAAAAAAATCACTTGAGTTCTGGATGATGACTGTCTTTCCATCCCTTGCCCTTTCTCTATCTTTGGAGAGGAAAATACCTTCTAAAAAGTGTTTTTGACAAGTTGGAAGCTGAGAAACATGACAATAAAGTCCCTGAACCCTAAGCTGATGAGGAGAGTGTGGCCAAACTCAGATTCTATAGGCTGCACATCAGTCAAGAATGCAAACAATCTGGATCCAAAATAATTTTCTCAGCACACTATTTCTAACAGAGCTATTTTTAAATTAAGAAATAATAACAACAATAATAATAAAGTGAGCAACTTGTGGCAATCCAATCCTCAGCACTGCTGCATCCTCTGCATTGTTAAAATGTTCCATTCTGCGAGAGTGCAACAAATCAGTGCTTATTGAAACTCCTTCCTGCCTCCTCCTCATCTTATACAGAAGATCATTAAACATTGGCTATTTCAAACCAAGATCTACGTGGAGCCAGGAAGTCCAAACTGCAGCTGAAGCTGCATTGTGGAGAAATTCTTGACATGGATTTGCATAAAGAAAAATCTCTGCCCCTTTACTCTATGTAGATGGGTTATATAAGAATCTGAAAATTTCAGCAGAGAAGGTAAGGGATATATGTAGAGCTCATAAATGTTTCTATTATTGCCTACCATTAGCAGATACAGTTTTGCATACAGGACTATTTTAAAATAAGCTGAGACAGGACCAAATGTGCCAGAGGATTCACTAACCTGTTCAATTTGTTCACAGAGTGAGAATGGGAAGAGAAAAACCAAATGTCTGCCTCTGGTAGAGGAGCATGAGAAGGTGCTAAACCTCTCTCTAGATGTGTTTGATTTCCTACTCGCCCATTTATTTACGATGAGCGATGCCAGTCCTTCTTATGGCTATTACATTCTCCTTTCATGAGCCTGAAAGCACTTTGGAGGTGTCAATCCTAGTCATGAGGCATTTTAGTGGGATTTCCAGAATTTCAGTGCAATGAAAGACACAAAGACAGGCTCTCAACAACCACGAGGGCATTCTCCGATGAGGTTAGTGCTTCATTTATAACTGGCATGTCCTTCTAGATACTCACCTCTCTCCCAAATTAAGTCTCACCCTCCTCATCCACTGGCCTAGAACAGTCCTCTGCCCCAGGCAGGTGCCTGTCAACTCTGTGCAACTCTCACTTGCTCTGCCACTTGCTTTGCTGAAACACAGGGGCAAAGCTGTTAAGCAGATCATCCCACAGAAGTCTGTTTTCCTTCCTTTTTCTTCCCCTCCTTTTCTGAAGCAAAATTAGTTTAAAGCAGCCTTCCTAGCAATGGCTGTTTCCATGGCACCCGGAGCAGCAGCTGGCAGCCTTGTTATCATAAGAACTCCAATAAATTTCTGCAGCAGATTGCTAGAAATTGCCTTTTTTCTTTCCTTTCTTTTTCTTTCCTCTTTTTTTTTTTTTTTTTTCCCCTCCAGGTACTCCTCCACTCATGCAACATCCAGCATGGTCCAAAAATCTAAGTTCAGTTCTCCATAATGTTTAGATAGGTAGGGTGGAAATTTTTTTTTAATCAAGAAATAGAACACATGCTCATGCCCACGAAGGAGAAAGTTTAAAAACCCTATCCTTCCTTTTCAGCTCTCATGGATTCGCAGAGCGCTGAAAATTATTGCCTACTGAATCCTACCTAAGCAGAACATGTATCCGTGAATCTCCAGTAAAAGCAGGACCCCTGGAGACAGGGCCAGGCAGCATGTAAGGTAGGCTGTGGTAGAAATGGGCATGGAGCAATACTGTATTTTCTTGGCATGCTGGAAGAACACACTTATTTCTCAGCACATGCCAAGCAAGTCGACAAGCAACCCTTGGGTTATGGGTGTAACCCTGGTAGGAGCACTGCAAGGCAAAATGATTCATATAGGCCCACCAAATACCCCCATACTGGTCCAGGCTTGTGCAGTAAAGCTGTCATCCATTCAGTACAACTCTCAAAACTAAAACATACACTTAAATCTCATTCTCTTCTGAAATGCATCAGTGCGAGGGCTAGGAAAGAGTAAAGTGGCAAGAAAAGGGTCATCAAGCTTCATGCTTTTGCACTCAGGCCTACCTGTAAAGAAACTTTCTGCACATGGCATCCCTCAAGCAGTGCTCCGGCTCACATCCACCCAAGAGCAAAAGCAGGAGAGAATTTCTTGTCTCCTATATCCTAGTCCCACCAACCCAATATGTTCATATGCTTCTCTGTGATTTTTTGAAGTGATTGATAAGCATATGCATTTTACAGTAAAATATATTTTTCACCCATGTGATACCTATTTCTCCCAAATGTCATCCCTGCATAGAATTGTCATTTACTTCCCTCTAGGTTATTCCAGGTTCAACTGTTTTCAGATGCCTTTTGTTTCTAACATATCGATTCTGTGGTTAACACATTGATTTTATGTACAATTAAAATTGAATAGTACCTACCAAACTGTTAAAAGCAATGGGAGAAAAATATGTTTTCAGATTGAAAAGTAATTGAAAAAATCCATACGTTATCCCTGGTGCTATCTTAATTATCACAGTGGCGGCCTATATTACACTGCTCTGTAATTCAACACATGTTTATATCCCTGCGGTAACAAGCAGATTTCAGGACTGAGGACAAAAGGGAAAGCCATTTTCAAATGTCTGAAAAAAAAGGGAAACATTACTAGTCACTGCACTTCAGAATTCAGTACTAATACAAGATTCTGTGCTAAATTCTAAGTGTTTGTTAGTACCTGCTTTCCAGAGATGTTCCCAAGTTTCAGCATTACCTAGTTATTACATTAAAGGGAATCAATAAACTTGGACTTGAGCTAATACATTTCTAGGTTCTCATTCAGTGTATGAAATTATGTCAAGAAACTATGCCACAAAGATGTCATGGCAGAGAAAATACCACTTCTTCATAGTTTACTCTCGGATCAATACCTGCTACTGCATCTGCTTACAAATGTGACTTGTGACCCCCACACTAGGTAACTACCTATGCCTCAGGTCTCATTTAGCCAATGCTTCCTGAAAGTTGACTGACTCCCTAACTTTTCAATTCCCTATAATTAGCGTTCTGTTTGCCTTGGTATAACCAGCTGTCAATTATTCAAGGAGTTTCTCTTCATGAATCATTGATTGCCATCTACCTCCTGCCCTCCCCATCTGGCCAAAATGTGTTGCCACCACAATGTGTTACAACACATAACTACCAGTTATTTGAATTGGAAAAATGCCCTAGACTCTCCCTTCATGAGCCTGAGGTAGTATACAAACAAAGAACAAAAGATACTTCTTTCCCCAAAGAGCTTGCAATTCAAATAATGAATAATAACAATAATAAAAAAGATCCTATAGGACTAAACACTTCTAATCTTGATAGGCAGTAAACAAAAATACTGCCTCAATGGAATTTCAAAGAGAAAAGCTGTTCTTTCCCACATTTCCAGAATCACAGAATCACAGAAAAACAGAATAGTTGAGGTTGGAAGGAACCTCTGGAGATCATCTAGTCCAGCCACCCTGCTCCAAGTATGGTTGCCCAGAGCAGGTTGCCCAGGACCATGTCCAGCCCGATTTTTAAATATCTCCACGAATGGGGACTCCACAATCCATCTAGGCAACCTGTTTCAGTGTTTGACCAGCCTCACAGTAAACAAGGTTATCTTTTTCTTCACCAGAGAACACTACAAGTATTTACAGAACAAAATTTAAAATATGTAAGAAATGCTATATGAATTTAACCAAAGCTTTCAACTTTCACCTCAAAGGAGAGAGTCTTTTCTTAGGGAGCCATGGAAATGAATACATGAATACACAGACATACAAGAGACAGGAGGAAAAAAAAAAGCAAAAAGATGGCAGAGTGAGATGGTTTGTTGTTTGCCAACAAACCACCTGATCATTTGAGCTGCTGACAGTCATTTCAATACAGAAGTAACGCCTAGAAGATTTGCTTGGTGCTTTGGGAGACATTGCTGTAGCAAGTTTAAATAATCTCTAAGACTCTGGCATCTCATGCTATAACATATGGTTTGCATATTCATTTACTAAGGTTGCACACATTTTGTAGAGCCTTAGCAAAGTCAGAGACACAGGGAGCATATTCACAGAAAACACAGGACCAACGATCTTCTTTTCATTCGCCAATGCTTAATGAAATGACTGAGATTATTCCCATTTAGCACATCATTATAATTTATTTTACAGTCATAACATCCTCAAGATCAGACATTAAAAGGACAATAAAAATGCTTAGAGGGTATTCTCTCTGGCTAATCTTGATGCAATTCACTGAACTTGCTTAAACTTCTGTAGAACAACTAAGAATGTTAATAAACTGAAGGGATTGAGGAGTCATTTCTTTTGGTGGCTATAATTTATCTTCAGATCCTTACTAGAAGTAGCTGCCTAGCCAAAAAGAGTTAGACTGATACTTTCCATTGTTTCCTCCTCTCTCTTTCCAGTAGTTTTCCTCCTACTTCTGCCTTTGAATGGACTTTTTCCCTGTCAGATGAAGGGCCCTCTGCAAAGTTATGAGAACATATCCTGCTGCTGGAGGAGTCCAAGCAAATACACCACATTTTAGCTGAAGTTCATCTTTCTGAGAAGCCCCTGCTCTGAAGCCAAACAGTCTTAGCACAGAAAAGAGCAGGCAAGGAAAGGAGAAGAAAAAACAAACAAACAAGCAAAACAAAACAAAACACTTCTTGCAGGGTGGCATATAAAAAAAACCTCATTGCACGGGGTTATTGCACGTGGAATATATGGAGGGGATAAGCAGCAGCTTCCTCCAATACCTTTTTCTTCTAATAATACTGGGCAGACTAAAGCTGATATACAGGTCAAGATCCTGCTTTTCAGTTACCTAAAAGTTGCCCCCTGCTGACTGAGCTGCAGCTGCACAATATGGATTTCTTGTCTTTCTTCTTTGCTTGACAAACCGGAATTTGAAGCAACCAAGGGATTCATATTTGTTCGGTCTTAAAAGGCTACAGAAAAACATTCTCCTAGTATGGCGCAGCCACCTGTTTCCATGCAGTACCCCACACCCCTGCCTCTGCAGCTGCTAGCCAGGACTCTGTGCCATTTTTATACTGTAATATGAAATATGAAAATTAACATGAAAATATTATCAGAGTCACCCTCTTGATCTGTGTTTCGCTGAAAGAGGAAAAGCCACATCCTCTCCCTTTATCACTTTTCCCTCACCATCAGATTGTTCATTTTTGCCTGGTTCTCTGTTCCAAGAGGAATTTAGGTAAAAATAGCTATCCCATATACCCAGGAAATATATACATTGACTCTTTCAAAATACTTTACTGTAGTAAACTGTATTAATTACTTTTGAAGGAGTATTAAGCTGTTCCAGAAAAACAAGCATTCTGCCCAAGTTCTTTCTTTGTGTCTCAGGCAGGTAAATTAGTGGGAATTTGATATTAAAGAGCAAAACATTTCAATTTTCCACAAGATAATGGTAATAAGGCTTAACAACAACCGCAATTTAGAATTAGAATAGACTGAAGGAGTGTAATAGACTGTTTTGCTGACTACAGGCTGCAATGGCCAGTGCTTTTTAAGCTACTAATGTACTTGATCACTGACATTATGAACATGTTTATTTAATGGTGGCTAATATTTAAGGACCCAAAACAATTACAAAGGATCGCTCGTTGCTTCCATTTTGTCTAGTAGGAAAGGAAGGGTGGCTCATGTAAAGGAAGGGTTCATCATGGAAAAGCCCATCTGGGTCATGCATCAAAGGAGGAACTGGCTGGGACTGAGAAACTGCCCTGGCTGCTCACAGGACTGGCCATCCCCAAAGCTGCACAATATATAGATGCACAAAACCTAATCTTGCAACCATGTTTCCTGTGTAATATTCAGTTAATTAAATACACATGGAGAGACCATATGCAGGTAGCAGGGTTTCTAATTCTGGAAGTACAAGTCTTCCCAAACTGCACACATTCCTTTCCTCCACTTTTCAACCTTGGTAGAGGGGAGTAGTTCTTATACCTGCAACTATAAAGCAAAATAATAATTTGAAAGAGAGGATATTAATTATTCCTGTATGATGTGTTCTGCTTTGCACCACCATATATTTAATCTGTTTGTACTTCTGCACACAACTGATGTGATTTATCATCATGCTCTAGTGGCTAATGTTTTCATTTTGAAATGTTATCTTATTGATTATATTTTTGGTATGCTTCATGTTAACTTGTTTGTGTCACCTCCAAAATGCTTTCCACACTTTAATTCATTTTATGTGTAGAGCTGTTCTAGCTTGCATACACATACATATATACATGTTCTACTAATGTTATAAAGTACATAACAAACAAACAAAAAAATAAGTTCACTTGGTCAACTTGAAAGATCAAAATCTAATTTAAGAACTAAATGATCCTGGCTAAGAATAACTTCTGAAAAAGTTAGCTAACTCTCTTCATCTCTGATTTACCTCTTCAAGGTTTTTACTAAGTTGCAAGAGATCTAGAAGGGTATTGCTTTTCAGTACTGGCCATAAGAATGGTACAGCAGAACACTAAAAGCACAAAAACTGTGTGAAGTATTAAGAATTCTTGGCACTGTTTAGGAAGTACTAGGACTAAGTTATGCTTTCAATTACATTTGAAGAAATTCCACTGAGTCTGATACCCTATTGCCCTGCATAATACCTACATTTAAACCTATGGGTTAGAAAAGACTCCTGGTCTGCTCTGTGCACATTTCAGCTTGACATGACATAGTAAAGATCCACGAGAGAACCACATGTTTCTAAAAAGATATTTTAGTCTAGCAGAAAATATTTTCTATACCACTTATGTCTATTTGAGGAGGGCAGAAGGGGAAAAAATAAGCTGTATTTCCAGTCAAGGAACCTACTGCAACCCTCACCTAATTGAAAGCAGTTTCCATCGAAAACACAGCAAAATATTCTATAAACTGCATAGAATGTACATTTATAGTTAACACCTCTTAGAATATGATATTTTATTATTAGTTTGAGAAGATTACATAAGTATATAGCAATATATAGCATAAGCATATAGGAGCTGTTAACTAGAACAGATTAAACCCAGCTGTGTCACAGGCATCTGAGATCTTTTAGGACAGTATGATATCAGTAAACGTGTATGCAGGTTTGAGGACAAGTCATTCAACTGATATCTGTATTTGATTCCAAGTGAAAATCCAGGTTTTTATAGCGAAGAGGAGGAGGAGGAGAAAGCACCTATTTTGTTGTGAATAGTTGCCTACCATTGCTCTGCAAAGAGCAGGACTGTTATCTCTCAAAGCTGACAGAGGAGGGGAAGGAGAGATCTCAAAAGCTGTCCCTTGGGAACAAGAATCACAGGAGGGAGAAGGTCACTGCCCCAGGATGCTGTCAGTTTGGAGATGCTGCAGCCCAAGGGCTCTTCCCTGTTCACTACACAAACAGCTGACCAACAGGATACAGCCTAGGACTATTTTGGGTAAAAGAGCACCAAGAAAGGCAACCCATGGTCCATAGGTAGCTTGTCACAGAGTGACAGCCAAGGAGAGAAAATGGTTTGGTCAGATGGTTGCTTTTGGCCAGGGATTAACAAGTAGGTAAGACCCGAACATGGCACTGCTCCCACTTGGGCTCTCACAGCTGTAAATCCCATTAAATTATAAATTCCAGGTGTGAATTTAGATTTCTGAATGAATGACCTTGAGCATTTCCTCCTTTAAACACATTATCTCATAACTAGAAATGAGTCATGTGAACTCAAATGCCCTTCATATATACCTAAAGGGGAGAGGAGAAAGTCTCATAGGATGCATTGTGAGATCTGATACTCTCACATGAAGTAAAAAATACAAGTTGATTGTGTTGCTTCTAAGCATTCTTACAGGAAAACTTTAAAGAACAGTGAAGGTTTGTGTCAGCTCTCCTCAGCAGCTTAATAATATGACCTTTAAAATGGCCCTTGGGCTGACTAGCTCATAAGTCCATCAAAGACTCACCGCTGTCACTCCCTCTCCCACATATTTTCCCCAGGGCACTGCTATTATTTCAAGTGGGTTTTGCAATAACTTGTGGCTTTTCACAAGTTATTTAGGATGACAGAATCCAGAAACTCTTCACTTTCTTCCTCTTGCTCCAAGCAAGCCCACAGAGCGAGCTGTCCTTATGCAACCCTTTGCTGACAGCCCTCTTTCCTTCCCACCCCTTCTTGCAGGGGTGAACATGAGCTGCAAGTGACACCTCCAGATGACCATCATCGCTGACTGTGGGCCTGCAATGGATAGTCTGGAACCCAGGAGCCCGATAGTCCAGAGGTAGATGCTGCTGATCTACCCTTTTACGCTCCTTGTCCCAAGGAAAGGCAACTTCGGGGATAAAACTCTCTTTTGAGCCTGTGAACTGCCCTTGGGGAGAAGCTCCAGATAGGCATGAAGAAAGAGGGGACTGTCTGCTGAGTGCCACACCAGTAGTATCCGTGCCCTGTCACCCAAGGCAAAAGTCAAACAGGAAAGAAGGAAAGAAAGAAGGAAAATGAAAGATGGTAAGGCTCCTCAGGCATGTAAGCAAAGCCAACTACAGCCAAGCTTCTTTACATCAAATACAGGGTGCTTTGAGCAACCACGGGTTCCATCACATTTGAAAGCATTAGATAATATGCTAAAATTTCTACTGCATTGAAGTGCTTTCACATTATCTAATTTGGTGTGACTTAGTAAATAAGATAAATAGAGATAAATAATAAATAACAGAGCACAGGATGCTATAATGCAATCACTTTGCATTACTATACCATAACTAATGATTTTAATCAAGGCCATAGGAAAAGGAAGACTGCTGAATACAAGCACCCTTCGTGGAGTTCCCAATATTCTACCTCCTTCCCTCTCCCCTCCTCCCCCCTCAAAAAACAATCAACCAAAAAAAAAAAAAAAAAAAAAAACTGATACAGGGCCTTCCTCTGCCAGGAGAAATGCAGTCAGATATCTCTAGATAACTGTATGTCTAATTTAGTTTCCTAGCAATAAGCCCATAGATGTCACAAAAAAGTATTATGGCTTTTTATCTTACAGGACACCAACAACACAGCACTGAAATAATAAATACTAGAGTAATGTGAACTGCTTGCAATGGAGAGTTTAATGGATTATTTTAGCCTTTTTTTATTATTTCTGAATTCTTCATGAGCTGATTTGAACAACTACTACTTATTTGACCATTAATTCATGCAAAGATCTACGGATCCTTTGCAAATCATGTACTGCCATGCTGCTCCACTGTGTACACAATCATCTAATTTATACAGTATGAATTCTATTTCCTGATGAGAGGATTCAAAAACAAAAACACAGAGTAAGAATCCTCATTGCATGCATTTTTACTTAGGCATTCACGTACCTTCCTCCTGCTGCAAACACACTTTCTCATCTGTATAACAATAATCATGGAGAATAATACACCTTTTGAAATATCTGTCTTTTAAATAATATGAAATTGCAAGAATAAGGAATACTTCTAAGATATGAGCTAGCTTCAGCTCTATTAAAATAACAACAGAAACTCAAAAGTCATATATTTACATCTTGTCAAGGGAAATAAAAGGGGACAGTGGAAGAATTTTTAAATGCATCTCTGTACCTCTCTCCACTGCTTAACTGAGCAGTTTTATGTTTAGCATGATGTGACCTGTAGAAGACACTTGTTTTTGAGGTCACATTACTCCTGCTTTACAGTAAGAATAGTCCTAGACTGGAAGAAGAGCAGAGCTGTTGGAAGTGGGAAACACTGGCATGTGACTAACAAAGTTTTCTCTTCTTATACCTGAGTTCTGTCAAAGGGTAGCTGGATCAACTCACATCATTAACTTTATTAATGGTAAGGTTTCACAGTGCCACTTGCAAATAATATTAAAACTGGAAATATAATGTGAAGTTTGTGGATGTAGAATAACTTCTACTCCATTAAATAATAAACAAAGCTGACAGGATGTTACTTTTACCCTGAGTTTCCAAGAAAACAATTCTCTCCTTTGCACGTTCCTCATCTCAGAACTTCATTAACCTTTGCCATTCAAGCAACCTACAGCTAAAAATTGTCCAAGGAGAACTACAGAAAAACCAAACCAATTCAATTTCACCCTGAAAGGTTTTTTCTGTTTGCTTTTCAGTTTTTTTTTTCCCAACACTGCAAAGCTTATACTTTTTTCAAAACAAAGCTGCCAGATAAGTATTCACAAATAATCTTAAAACATAAAACATTTGAGTGTTTTGTTGTTGTTGTTGTTATTGCTTTTTTTGGGGGGGGGGGACCACAGTCCTAAACAGAAGAGCTTAGGGTGTTTAGAGTTTTGCTGCCATTTTATTACAAACCACTTTAACAACTATCACCTAAGTTTCTCTCACATATGCACACATCTCCTTCATGGTGGACCCTTTTGACTGCATAGGGCTGCAAGAAAAATGAAAGAATCTCTTCTATGAGAGAGAACTAAGAAAACTTAAAACAGTAAAAAGCAAGAAGACAAAATACCAGAAGTTAAGTCTATAGGCAAAAGGATTAAAGCATTCAGCCAGTCAGTCCGGCATAAATAATACACTCTTCCTAGCTCATCTACCGTAATTTAAAAACCTGTCTCCTGATACTCCTACCTAATCTTGCCGTTAGCGTCTATTTTGAACGTCTGCTGGAGCAAACATTCTCTTTATATGAATCCTTATCCTACTTTACATGGATCCTATTGGCTGGATGTTAATATAGTTCTACATTCATTCCCTGCATTGACAATGGTCCCTGACTTACTGAAACAGTGATTCATACTAAAAAGGCAACTAAACAGTGAAGGACACGAGACTTGTATAGCACATGGTATGGCTCCGTACCTGATAGTCACTAATCTCCATGAGGATCTTGCAAGTGTTAATGTAGGATGAAAGATAATTAAGTGCACTAGCACAGCAATTTTATGAAGCTTAGGCAGTGACTGCGTTAGTGAAGCTCGTTCCAAAAGGTGGGATACATATTTTGACTTTTTAGAAATGTTACGATGATAAACGTAGCACTACTATTTCTTTGCAAGAAGTACTGACATTTTAGTAAGAAAGGAGGAAAGAACAGAGCATGTATAGGGATGGACAAGAATCAGTTTGGTGGAAAGTGCATCTCATGATTGAAGTTGTGTCTCTTCATCATAGTTTTGTTCCACAGAACTTCTGCAGTCAAAAGAAAAAAAATAAAATAAATAAAATAAAAATAACCCTTACCCAAATATATTCCCTGTGCGTATTCACATATGCCTTTGTGTGTGGATGTCATGCTTTTGTTCCTCACTGTATCAGCACAGATCTTCGTATGGAAAAGAAATCAGGATAGTTCATGAAAGAATAATGAACAACCATGCTTTACACTGACACATATTGTTCACATCTATTATTAAATGGGCTTCATGGATATAAGGGGACTGTGAATAACAGTGAATACAGTGTAGAGTCTCTGTAAACCTTAAGCCTACATCTAAAGATAAGACTGATGAGGGCAAATGAGGATGTGTGTAATTGTACTAATGGGTGCAATTTATCCATCTTAATAATATACTTACATTTATGCTAGTCCCTAAGCAATAATCCAAGTTGAGTTAGCAGATATCATAGTCTTGTATGCATAATTCAAGCAAATGATTAAAATGATTGAAGATTTCCTATGGGTACTATTTAGATTTTGGTTTAGTACTGTTAGGTTAGGTTTAGGCTTTGTAACACACAGCGTTGGCTTTTACAGATGCAAGAATGAGAATACAACTATTATTCATCATTCCTAACTACTCAGCCAGTCCTTTTGCTTTTTGGTACCTCTATTATTTTACTTTTGTTTCTATTTGAAGAGTTTTAAAATAAATTCGTACAATAACGTGTTTCTGAATTCACTTTAAGCAACACATTTAAGATTTGTGGAAGGAGACATATTCCTAACAGTAAGATAGTAAAGCCTTTACTACATAGCTGAATACATTCTTGACCGATTAGTGAATGACTGTCAAATCCAAAATCATCTCCAAAGCAATTTTGCTGCTCCTTATCCATTTACATCTTTCAAATTTTTTATGAGTATAGAATTTTTCAACTTAATTTTTGCCCCTGTTTGGATTATCTATCCTTATATTGCCCAGAAAACCTGACTGATTGTATCTTTTGAAATATCTAAGAATTGAATCAAGTGAAAAGTTTGGCTTATTTGGCTATTCTTTGAGAATCTGAAACACAGAACACAGGAAACAAACACTCCAATGGTCTTGGAAGTTACTTTGCATGGTGTACGTAACAGACTAATGCTTGCTAGTTTAGACAACAGAGTATAAGCAGTGATAGAGAATATCTCCAAAACAATATATGAAAAATTATTAGTGAGTCTAAGCACAGTAGTATTTACTTGAAAAGAATAAACATGTGAAAAAATATATTCCATCTGTGAAGGAAGCCTTTTATCACCCAATAAAGTGAAACCATATGAATTCTCCTTTTGTAGAGCCTGTGAGCCATGATAAGTGCAATTTCACTATAATAAGGATTTTAAACTATCCCAGCCACAGCAGCACATTTATTTAAATATTCAGTTACAAAAGTCAAAATGATTTATTTTTAGGACTGTAAATGTTTGCTCAGACATTCTTTTCGCACACAGCTTCTGACTTAATCTTGAGACATTTTTCTTTGATCACTACTACATCTCTAGGAAAACACAGAAGACAGTCAGACAGCTTATGCTACAGCATAAAGCACTGCTTTAGTTTGAGGTTGTCAAATATACTTCATTGTACCCCTGGCAAAAGCTGTTTGTCCACCTTAGAGTCTACGAGAGTTGAAAAATATGCCTATACCAAGCACATATTGTGCAGTTGATATTAGTGATACTCCACCTAAGACAGAATATTGGTTTGGGGATTTTTGGCTCCATGGTTGGTTCTACTTGCACATTGAGCTGAACTGCCACAGCACAAAGCATCTGCAGTGTCTGCAATGACAAAGCATCTGCTTGGGGGATTACACTTTATTTCGTTAATAAGGAATGACTGCAGCTTCTCAGAAAATATTGGAAGTCATTCTATAAATAGTGAAGGTTTCTGTTACAAAATGCATTTGCATATATTAAATCAAGATGTCCTAATTAAGGTAGCAATTTTGGATGAATGTGTAATAAAGAAAAACCCATGAATAATCTTTTCATTGAATGAAAGTCTGCGAGAGAATCTGATTGAGACAGGCTAACACATTTTGCATTGCAGAGGAGATTGCTACATTCTCAATGGTTTGATATAAATTACTAGTAATGAAAATGATAAGGAAAATATGTAAGTTTATTAATAACATGCACTGTCACAGGACTTTCAAAATTTTAGTAAGTATATCACAGTGTTTTCATAATTACAATCAGCTAAATAGCTTATTGAGTGATGCAATTTAAATTACAAAATTAAAAGGTTTGAACTATTTTCCTGCAGATTTGGAAAGGCTCCTTAAAGGATCTAAAGTGGCAAATGAGTGCCAGAATTTTATACAGTCAGTGATTGTCTGCTGTTTGCAATCAACCCGCAATTTGTCATACTGCTTCCAATAAAATATTAATGCAATCAGATGAAATTATTTCCCTTCCAGCCTCACGTTTGGTTTGGACTCAAAGTCACATTTGCTATTGTTCTAAATGAGTACAGGGTGTTCCAAGGAAGAGCTAGAGTGTGAGAGCAGAAGACAACAATTTTAAAATGGAACTTGAAGTAAGATTTTAAAGTACTACATCACTCTTTGACCTAGTCTTCCATAGGAACATAGGGCAGCCTGTCCCCTGCTCTTATAGATCACTATGGACAACAAAATCCAAGCTCATATCTCTCATAGCAAGGCTAAGGTTTGATCAAGGCTTGATCAACTAAAGCACAGCCAACTGAGCGGACACTGACTTTTACCACAAGCCTTTCAAGAAAAGGCATTTTTCTCTTCTGTTAGATCAATCTAAGCAATGCTTACACCACTGCCAGGCCACTAACAGCAGAGCTACTGAAAAAAGCTTTTCAGGTTGTTTATAAATAAAAAAGAACGTCTTGGAGCAGCAGGGTAAGTCCCGTGCTATTTCAGATAGGAAATTCTGATTCCTTACCAAGCAAAGAGACAACAACCAGAGACGGTCTCAGAAATTTCATAATGCAGGGAACCATTGAGACAACCATCATGCTGAGTTTGTTCAACATTAGATGTGTTTTAATGAAGAGTAGAAAAGCTGCAAGCATCAAAAATCTATAAAGAAAAATAAGTTTTCTTAACAGCTAAGTGGCACAATTACTCACAATTTGTAGCTCCTGTAATTGTAAGTGATTAAAACTGAATCTTATATAAAGACAGTAAATGTGACCAAAAATGTTTCTATTGAAAAGATTTGACCTTCTTACCCATTAAGTCGGAACATTAATCTGGAGATGAAAATCAAGTTACGATTGAACTGAGACAAATACATTTCAAACTGAGTTGACAGTAAGCTCAGGTTTCAAATCTAATACGGTCATTTTGTGACCCCAGCCACCTCATCTACAGTACTGCCCATGTCTAAATGATGATATTATTTTTCTGCCTTTGTAAAGAGCTTTGAAACCTTATCTGAATGGTTGTTATTTATTTTTACACCCCTGAAAACATAATTAAACAAGATGTCCTCGTATGTTCATCTGGGCCTGGTGTTATTTGGAACAAAATATTTTCTTTAACAGCATCCAAATAAAGTTTGCTAGAAACATTGCACCAGGTGATTACCATGTGATTATTTGCATGTTTACTTGTTTTTCAAACATAATTATAAAGTAAGGTTCAAATCTTACTAAAATATATTTGCTTGACTTTCTTCATGGGAACTTATCTGCTCCAATCAGTGAGATGGTAGATGTGTCTCAGTTCAGGTTTGAGTATACATTTGTACAATCAGAGTGAAAAATAGGAAAACAACCCTATTTAACCCCTGTAAAGTCAACATATTCTACCTTAACCTTATGTTAATGCTTCTACCCTCACACACCCTATCTTGCCACACTCCCACTGAAGTCCCTGAATTTACATGCTATTAACTTCAAGGAGAGTTGAACTATATTCTTTGCTCATTCATTACTGATTGTGGCTATCGCATAAATAGCTCCTCAAAGGGTTGTCTCGTCACATTTTTTGTCTTTTTAACTTGCTCCTTTAATAAATTAGAAGAGAAATGGGAGTGTAGGTTGACTGGAGCATTTGATATTTCAGATTAGCAGTGATGACAGAAGTGATCTACTACATCTTTTCAAAAAAATCAAGATTGAAAATGTATAGTCTTTCAATAAGTATCTCTCTATTAGCCTCTACCCTAACAAGATACCAAATTATCTCCCTGTATATCAAGGTCTGCAAGCATTGCCCTTTTCCCAGTGGATAGCTATATCCTAATTACCCTAAGTGAATGAAGAAAGAAGATGGCATTTAACAGTAAAGCACAGGACAAGAGAACACTTCCATTTTCTAGCTAAGCAGTTTGACAGCACGGCTGCTGAGCTGCTGTATAAGGCATATTTCTGTACCTGCAGGAATGCCATGAGCTTCTCAGTGAGGTGCAATTATAGGAGCAGAAAGACAAGTCTTTCATTCATTTCATTTCATGCAGGAGGTAGTATGAATAACAGCTTCTACAAGCTAGGGGATTCACTAAGCAAAGCTGAGTTGTGGGGACCTTTTCCTTTTGACTTTTCCTCTTACACAGCTCAGGGCCTGCCTCCCATTCCACCTGCAGAAGTGGTTCACACAGAAGGTAACAATTCAAGGTACCCTGCCAGATAACCGGACACTAGTAAGTGTGAGAGAGACAGACTTCTAAATGGTGTTCATCATCTAAAGATGCAAATAAAAGGAAATGCTTACGTGTAAACCTAACTCCCATTAAAGTCAGTGAGTCAATTCTAGCATCAGAGGCTAGAACTGCCTGTGGTTGAGGCTGCACATGCTTGAGGTTGTTGCGGGCTACACGCCATTGCTGAGGTCTGTGATAAGAATATAGTGTCATGCATTACTAAATTTCACATGTGCAGAAAGGTTTCTGTGTCTCTTAAACTACCTGTGCAATTCTGGGAACATGCGTGAGAAGGTTAGGGGTCAAAGTACTTGCAATATATCCTGCGTCATCTTTGATGCAAAAAAAGGTGGCTGGATGTGCAGACAAATATCAGTCATCTTTGGGAGCGAGGCATTTTTTCTCTTTCAGTAACTTCTGAGAGGGCGATTGAATATCTCTCTTCTAAAGAAGTGGTTATTCTTAAGCATTGTAGGTCATATTTCTTGCATAACAATCAAAAAGTTCAAGATTTTGGGAAGCCTCATGAAAGCCAATATGTAAATGAAGGTCATGTGCATGGTCACCACCAGCAGCCATATTTCTGCACTACAGCTGAAATCAGCTGTCCTCGGGTTATCTCCAGAGATCCCTTGGAATAATATTGTCACATAGATGCAAAACCAATGAATTGTTTTCATCCTGTAAGAATACCTATATGAAGGCACAAACAGCATGCACACTGTTCCATAAAATAAATGAAAATGCTTTGAAATAACTATTACTCTGGGTTATTAAGAACACCTTAGAAGTCTCCAGGGCGTATCTGCAAGATTTCCTCTTTCACTCTGCTGTGAGCAAAAAGGCAACATAGAATAATCCAGTATCTGGTTGAAGTGCAGAGGAAGAGAGCCAAGCATTGTCTCTGACAGGAATCAGTCATATGTATGAACTTTAGATGAAGTCATAACTGAGTCAAAACAATAATAAGAAAATAAAATGCATATCTTTAATTAAAAGAAGAGGCTTCAAAACAGATGAAGGCATAATATGTTTAGGCAAGATATTTTCTTATGCAATGTCTTCTTTTTCTGTTTTTGCCTATCAATACCAACATTTTGCAGAAAAGCAAAAAAGAATGATCTGTTTTTATGATTCCTGATGTAGCTCTGAAACTGCTCATACAACGAGACATGGCCTAGAATTTGATAGAGGCTTAGAAAGGTCTGTTTTTAAGTTTGTTTTTTTTTCTTTTCCCTTTATTTTGGCTTCTGACCTAACATCTAAGAAAAAACACAATGCAAAACTATTTTCTTTTCCTTTATTTGTTCAGTTTCTTAAGCTTCTCTGAAAATCAGAAGAGTGCTGGTAGAGTCTGACTTCATGTACCTTCATCTTTTAACATGAACTGATTTCCACCAATATCATGCTGATTTTTTTCATGTGTTTACTTACAATCATCAATTTAAAATGATGATAATTTTTTGTATAATTATGAGTTGCACAGAAAATCATGATTCATGTTCTTGAAGAAGATATAAACATATATACACATACATGTAGAAGCCAATTGTTTTAATGGATATAGGCCAATATAGGAGACAGGAAGTGGTCTTACCTCAGAAATGGGCTTTCATTTCAGTCCACTGACAGAAATTCCTACATTGCATTTTTTCAGATTCCAATATTGTTTTCCAATTTTTGTGAAAAAGGCAGCAGGAATCCATCAAGTTACTTATGCCTAGTCATAATCAGGTCTGATCATTGTCTATTCTATTCTACAGTTGAAGTTTTCCTTACTTTGGCATCCAACTTTTTGCTTTACTATAGCAGCACTTATCTCACAGCTTTGCCTCAATAGCGGTTTTTGTGTGGACTATAGAAGATCCTGCTCCTTAAAGCATTGGTTCTTTTTAAATACTGGTGCATAATTAAATGATTATCTAAAAGAAAAGAATTGGTGAGTAGTAAAAGTGGGAGGCAGCAGTGGCTTCACTACACAGTGGTTTAATGCCGAATTTCCATTCTAGTCTTCTGTAGGCTAAATGTGGAGGTTTAATGAAGAGATCGACAGAGGAATGAGAGGAATGTGGCAGCCAGAGCGCATTATCACGAAGAGATCCCTCCCTAACCAGAAGGCAGTTTTTCCCTTGTAATTGTTAAAGCTTTTGTTTATTTTGCCTGCTTTATTGTCGCTCTTCTGATTCACTTCTTATGTTTTATTCATTGATTCATTTTTATGCAAAACTGCTTTGGCTGAGTCATGTCCCTCGACTCATATTGGGCATGTGACAACCCTTGGCCCTAAACCGATTATACTTCCATCTTGTGAATTGTCTATTTAGCAGATCAATACTGAAACCTGGTAATTCAATACAGCAAAAGAGCCATTCCAGCACAAAGGATATACATACAGAGGAAATAAAATGGAGTCGTAAAATTAAAAGGTAATGAGTCTCAGACATGCCATTAACTTTGTCATTCCTTAACGATTATCTAGAGTTTAAATAATCTTTGAATTGGCTTAATGAGTTGCACATGCTCTCAGTACCTTAGAAGTTCATCAGTCCTGGACACCAAATACAACAATTACTAAAAATTAGAAAACGTGCACCTTAACATAGAGCCCCAAGAACATTCATACCTTTTCCCATGACGAAGTCATTTAAAGTCTACAGGTTTTTATAGATTACACATCCCTCATTAATAAAAAGTATGTTGTGATGTAAAAGTAAAACACCTTATACAACCAGTGTTAAAGTGTGTGACACAAACATCTCATCAAGTGTTGTTTGTTCAACAGGGAATGTGATTAGAAGAAGCAGGGAAGACAAACACAGAATGAGGCTCTAGTTTCTTTTTCACAGGGAAATATCCTGAGGAAGGAATATGTACCTTAAATTGCATGTCCAAAATAATTTTATACCAGGAAAAGATCCATTTTCTTCTTCAGAGTCATTTAACTGAAAAAACAACTCACTTGGGCACATTAACAACCTGTCCAAATGTCTCTTCCGGCTACACGAAAGAGCACGTAGCCAGCCAAAGAGGACAATTATATAGGGAAGTGTAAGATGAAACATCTAAAAATGCTTCATCTTGAGATACTGCTTGGAAGTCCATATTTGAAAGTTAAACCTCTGCCATTAAATACAGCAGAGGCAATGCTTTCGAGTCATAGGAGCTGAATACTTTCTGTCTGCAAATTTAAAGCACTACTCTGCCCCACTAGGTCTGCCAATAACCCACAAGGACGGTGGGAGCATGCAAGGGTGAAGATTAGTAAGAAGAAAATCAAATGAAAAATACAGGTGTACTTATATGAATTAATGCTTTTTGTCTGCAGACTAAATTTCAGAAAAAGGACAATGAGTTGTAGCAACTAAGTATTTGGTATCTCTAAATCCACAGAGATTAGAAAATATACTTTTTATTATCAATTTGCATACCCCTAATGGAACTGTAATCTGTCTTACCAAGCAACTGAGAACAAAGATGTTCTGTGTAAGATGTTATCTGAGCACCAGTACCTACCTCGCTATGCAAGGTTTCAGTGTATGGCAATTGGTCTTGCAGCAAACCCTGCTCTTCAAATTGTAGGGAGAAGCCTCATCTCTCAAGATTTGGCTTCCTCTGGATATATATAAATTTCTGACAATTTAAAAATGTTGGGCTGATTGCACAGTTCTCTTGAAGTCCTTATGCTTTAGCTTGAACAAGGACTATAGTATATAGTATCCTTGCTTCAGTTGCCTAAGCTCAGTTGCTCAGAACTAATTTCTTCAATAATGCACATTCCTGCCATACCATTTAGTAGCTTAAAATGACAAGAAGTCTTTGATTAAATTTCTATGTGGTTGAAGCCCAGGAGAAAGAAAAGTCTGAAAGAAGGAAATAGAAACAGTTACAAAAAGAAAGGAAAAGAAAAATGCAGATGAACATTAATACATCTCTATTATGGATAAGAAATACTTTTCTCTCCCTTTGAACTGAACCAAACCTCAAAATTCTGGGGAAGTCTAAATAAGATTCCTGTAGACAGCTTTATACTGTGTCTAGATAAAAAAAAAAAAAATCTGAGAAGTGACAATGAAAATACTAGGATCATGAATCAAATACAGAATATCATTCTTCTGTATTTTCCACCTTTATGCATTGACTATCAATCTTTACCCTCAAAAGGAAACAAAACTAGGAGCAGCTCACACAGGAATATTCAAAAACAGTTCTCATGGGCAAAGAGTTTGATAGACTTCTCTCCCTGGAGAGAAGTCCCCGGTTCATAAAACAACAGTGAGATACTTAGGACAGGCAGATCCTAAGATTCTGCTTGTCCGTATGTCCAACAAAAAAAACAGGAGAGAAACTGAAGATCAGGAAACCCAATTAAAAATATATTCTAATAATATGAAATTAATCCAGAAAGATTATTTTCTCAGCAACACAGTGAGACAAGATATTTAGCTGGACTTGAAACAAAAGGACTGGAGAACTGTGATTCTCAGAAAATCTAAAATTTTCCTTGACGGGAAGGGACTAATCATCGCCAGCTATTAGAAATGAGGACTGAACATCCCCAGAATCAGCGTGGTGACCTCTCTCATACAGTAGACACAAATAAGACACAAATAGTTCAGGATGACAGTTTTGACATGTCTGCCTCCCCCTTTGTAGGGTCACTAAGCAGAAAAGGACCCAACAATTCTGGGTGGCAGATTTTGATTGGCAGTCAGGTGAGATGGCTATGGAGTGGTCAACTCCTAGCACTGGGAAGGCCCAAATAAAGTCTAGGCTTTTGACTATTTCTGCCCTCTTCTTTTATAATTGTCCCATGATACATTCTGGTTATTTTTAGGAAGTGAGGAAGCAAACCTCACTTCTCTTAAGAGACAAGGCTTTTTGGTATGGAAATGCCTAGAAAGAAAAACACAGAGGTCTAATATAAAGTTTCCAACCTAAGATCTAATGCATGCTTAAGTACTTCAATGTTTATCTGCAGGTGAATTTACACAACATGTATCTTAAAAGCTAAAGTGATACAAATCCCCCATTGGCCAGCACACTTGAAATATTTTTGTTATAATTTATTTATTTATTCATCTTTTCTTCTCTAACTAAACAAAAAATGCTGTATAAAATGACATACCCAGAGGCAGGCATATTCAACAGAGACAAATCATATAAAACAAATAAGTAAATGAAAATTTTAATTATCCATACTTGTGGAAAGTATTTATTCTTGCAGACAGGGAAGAAAAATTACTTCCAGTCTTTTGTAATTGAATTTTTTAAACATAAGTAATTCTAATATAAATGCTGCTTTGTATTAACTGGTCTTGAGCTGTAGTTTTTAATAGATGCTGTTGGACTTGCAATTTGTTTTTAATTAATTTAAGGTCTCCCCCCACGCCTGCAGTGCAGATTGTTTAATCCTACTGTCTCTAAGACAGGCTAAAAGCAAAAGAAAAGCTGGGAAGAATCAGATGGCTTTCAGGTATTTCCTGTAATAGGCATGAATTTTCCTATGTGTAGCAACCAGTAGCTGTGAGCCAGTGCAGGCTTATGTGCATAGTGGCGCTCTACAGCAGACTACTGAAACTTTCTGTAGAAGGCACAAAAATGAACATATCCACATTCTCACAGAATTGCTCTGGTCCATGGGATGTCCCCTTCTAATCACCCCAATATTGCATCCCAACACAATCAATACTCATTAAAACATCATTTTGGTCATGGAGTGTGTATATATTACATGAACCATGAGAAGCAGAAATATTTTAGTTCTTTGCATATAGCAATGAACTAGATTTAATACTTTTCTCTGCCCCTCATAAGTTTTTTTTCCCATCTCAGATCCTGATCTTCTTTCTTTGCTTGTCTCAACATTTCTCTTTCTCCTCTGATTCCTTCTTCCTCTGTGCCTGATTCTGTGCAGGTTATTTGAAAATTTGAGTTATATATTTGTATATTTAACAGGACGAAGGTTATCTGAGATGTATCTTACCTGAGCATATTTTATTCACTCTCAGATTATAACATAAATTCCAGTTACTCTTTGCAAGAAATGAATAAAATATCCCATGCAGCTAGCAATAGGGAACTCCTGTGACTTGTTTCCATGACTTTTCCAGCAAGCCTTGGTATTAGCCTTTATTTCTGAGCAATTGATCTTAAATTTTAAATTATACCACTAGAAGGACTATAGAGGACAGCTATATAAAGTGTGCATTCAACCCCCCAAAAAGAGAGGGACCTAGAAATGTTAAAGGAGCAAAAAATATAACAGCAAAGCAAATATCTGCAAATTGTCCAAAAAAAAAAAAAAAAAAAAAAAAAAGCTAAGGCTGGCTGGCATATATAAAAACATTCTAAGATTCATTGCACAGCCCTTGTAAGGTCTGGTGTTCTTGAAGAAGCAGCAATGTTATCTGAGTAAAAATGAATCACTGTTTAGTTTTCTCCAAAAGAAGATCCTGTTTGTCTGAGTAGTGATGTAGCTCCTCTTCAAAGAAACTTGCAATTCCTTTTCTCTCTGATTCTGTGAATGCCATCAAAGGATGGGTGCTTTACGCAGTCTGCTGTGAAGCTTCAGATACAAATATAAGCCTGGACTTAAAAGAGAAAAAGCTGCATGGAGTTGCACAAGTATGTTAAATAAAATGCCCTATCAGTTCCGACATCAATGTTAAGTTTCAAAGCCAATGCTGGCTTTGGTCTAGGCCAAACTCTATCAAGCTGGCAAGAAAATGGTAAGAAGAAGTTAAACCAAGACTCACTGAACCACTCCTGCAGAGGAGGAGTGGTTCCCACAAGCGTTAGGATTCAAAAGGGTTGCCAGAATGGGGCCTTATGTCTATGTAAAAAAGACATATGCTGGATAGTTTATTAGACATGAAGTCAACATCTCTTATCTGTGTCTTAGAAGAAGGGCTGCAGTGGTCCAAGAAAACATTTTTTTGAAGTACATTAAAGTTCCTAATTTACCTTTTCTAGTGTATCAGAACCCTCAAAAAGAAATAGCAAAAGGGTAGTGACAAAAAAGCAACCATATAAACTAGTTGATTTTAAAAGATTTGCTCATAGTCCCTGCTTTTAAGGAGGTGCTGTATTAAGGTCATGCAATCTGAACAAGAATTTCAAAAGTTACTAACAGAGATGAAAAAGAATAAATAGTTTGGTCTCAGAATTTCTTAGATAGTACCAGATATCTGACTGGCCAAAAGTAAAATAATGAAACCAAATGAAACATTAAAATAAACAAGAGAGGCAGCTAACTCCTTCAGTCTGAGACAGATTCAATGTGCTACCACCACAGTGAATTTGAACATGAGTTTTCACAGTCCTGCTGTCCACAGCTATTCCATTATATGCAAGGTCCAGGGTGTTTAAAGTGGCTATGCACTGCTGGTAAATCACTCTTTCTAGCATACTGTGCCAGTTTTCACCCTCAACGCAACCTGAAGATCAGACTACCACTGACCCAGTCTCGTGATGATGAGAAAGAAAACAGGCCACTAACAGGCAAAGACTCAGCTGGTTTTCTCCTTACAAACCTTCCTGAAGGATTAACTAAATCTGCAGCAACTGCCTTTTTTTTTTTTTCCTAAGGGAAAAGTGATGCTTATTGTGCTCAAATAAATATTTTCAATGGATTTTGTGCAACTACTAGTTCTACAGTCAGTGATAGAAAAGATCAACTGCAATGAACATTGCATAACCTCAGGAAAAATTAAACCTCTGAAATAAAGACAAACTTTGTGGGCTTCCTTCCTTCCCCACTCCCTCCCGCTTGCTCTTGTGATTCAAGATATCAAACAGGGATCTTCAGCAGGAGTTGCTGTGCTTCTTTGCTTCTTACTAGCCATGAAAGGTAAGCGAGTCCAGGACTTGCTCCACAGCTATGTATTCCCTGCCCTATTACCTATGCCAGGCTGCAACTGGACATGCACCCTTCATGTGTGGCTTGTCCAGAAAACAGTCTGATTTTATGCTGAATCCAAATCCAGAGCGTTTATTATGGGTTAGAACTTACAGCAAGTCAGTACATTTTGCTATTACTAGTGACGGTTGTGCTGAATTTTCCAATAATGCATGCGAAGCATTTAGAACTTTAAGGTTCCCATTTCAGAGATATTGTGAATAATTAACCACCAGCCCAGGTGATTTCATGTTATTTATGACCTGCCCAGAAGAACAAGGTACAGAAATGCCACCTGAGCAGGTTATCAGATGCAATTTCTAGCCCAGATTTTTAGCCTCAAGAAGTTTTGATAAGGTAAAGAAAAACATCAGGATATATTGTACAGAACTAAGGGCTTAAAATTGACCTGCTCCTTCCATTAGATTTTCACCTAGTTATAGAAATACCCTTCCTAATGCTACTAATCAACGTTTCCCTGCCTCCTGTCCACATTCATTGGGCTCAATCTATGATTTCCCAGAACTCTGGTAGTATTAGCTCAGAATTTGATGTTCCCACAGATCTCCTCAAGAGAAAACTAATTGGTATATTGTGTACGGTGGCAAACAAATGGAAAGAGAAGCCACTTAGTCATTACTAATTATCAAGAAACTTAAATAAATATGTCAACTACATTAGGTGCTATAACAAAACCTTCAAACAAACCCTCATCACTAAGCAGCCTCAGTCCTCAATAAATGTCAACTGTGTCTCATCACTCTTGCCTCCACAGAACTGAGAAAAAAAATCTGAGCTTCTAAACTATCTGAAACACATGCAAATGCTGAAAATAATACACTTCAGCTAGCTTATATTTCACATCTAAAAGCTATCTAATTCTAAAATGCTTCTTCCATAGAAGACAATATTTAGCCAGCTCTTTGGGAATGGAGCATATCAGACAGTGCATGTCATTGGACTAGAGATAAATCTTTATTCTTCCTAGCTAATTATAAACTGCACTTTCCATCTAATTTCTAATAAAAAAATATCCAACCAATGCACTGGTATTCCCCTATACCATGAATGCAACAACTGACAGTATAGAATAGTCTTTCAACGATTTTATGTCCACTAAAAAAAAAAAAAACAGAAAAAGTCAATAGGCCTCTCTGACGGAGAATTAAAGATCAAACCAATTAGGTTGGAAATGCAAGACAGTCCAGTTTATATGGAAGCAAAGGTACGCTTTTTTTCAAGCAAAGTTCTTGTTAAAAATATGTATTATTTAATTGAGGTCATGGGAAAAAAAAATCTGCCACATAAAGTTAGCTCAGTAATTCTCAATTTAATTTCAGAAGAGCTACGATTAACATATTTATAACAAAAAGGCTGATTTTGTTCTCTTTTTTTCCAAATAAAAAAAAAAGAGAATAAACTGAAAAAAAAAGCCCTTGTACTCCGTTTTTGATAGCTTCTTGACTTTTTAAAATATAAAGTAAAACACACTCCCAGGTTTAGATAGGAGAAAGAGATTTGACATAGAGGACTTCTCCTGAAGAGCAATGAAGTAGCATAGCTGCCACAGCTTTGGACAAGAGTGAGCTGTTTAACTAATGGTTCATTAGGATAGATGAAATAAACCCTGATTCTTATGCAAAAGTTTGCTCAGGCTAAGAGCAGGCTCAAAGTGTTCACATGGGTGTCTGAAATCTCACTGACTACCTTATTGCAATTTTGGAAGGTTGCATTCACCAGTTGACCATACTGTTTGTTTTTTCCCATGTTCACAACACAAATCTTTTATTTCCTAAATATTTCACATATATTTGGTGAATAATTTATGAGACTGTTTCCGCCCCCCCTTAAGAGTTTATGAAAAGATCAGTACATTTGCAAAGAAATGCCCACCCACATGTTTGTCCACGGTATCCTGAGAAATGTGAAAAATGGCAACAAAAGCACTATTCACTGAGCTTTATACTCTTGAAATTTTGGAAAGAATCACATACTGAGTGCTTCACTCAGATATTTTTAGATATTTCTATTTTGCAAATGGAAATGAAGTCCTGCTGATAGAGATGAGCACCATAAAAAAGCATGTATCATACTGTAAGTTCAGCAGAGAAATAAGATGGATATTACAAAACAATAATTCTATAATCATTTATGTCTACATGCACATACAACTATTATGGGTTTGAATTGCTTTGAGAAAGGTCATCGTATATGACACATTTACCAACAATACAATACTGTTAAAATATGGTTCCCATGAAAGCAGAGTTTTGCCGTTAATTTCAGTGCAACTATGATTTCACATCTAACATTTCTCAGGCTTAATA
Source organism: Tinamus guttatus (assembly GCF_059628265.1). Lineage (NCBI taxonomy): Eukaryota > Metazoa > Chordata > Aves > Tinamiformes > Tinamidae > Tinamus > Tinamus guttatus. The sequence continues at coordinate 1,242,911 of NW_028288624.1, read as the reverse complement.
AATGTTTTTCGCCAACAAAAAAGTTCTGATTTTACATTCTCCATCCATTCAGTGCTAGTTCATTTAACTATCTATCATTAATTGTCCATGGTAAGTGGATCAAAGTCATGTCTTTCAGGGTTTTTTTTTTTTTACGAAGCAATGCAATACCTACTTATTTTGAAACTGAGCCTACCTTATGACTGTTCTCGTAGTTTACACTAAAGATTGATCCAGTATCTATTTATTAGTGTAGTTCTATGAACTCTTGCTAATGGCTCTGTAGGTCCTCAGAAAAAAATGGTTTCTTCACATGTTTTCATGGAGAAGTATTTACCACCAGCATCAAAGAAAATTAGATTCATTAAGTGAATTTTGAGCATTATACTGGAAGAGAAAAATAAATGAGAAAAACAACTGCAAAATTTAGGGGTCTCCACTGATATGGAAATACATATTTTAAATAATATAAAGAGGAAAATGAATGTGTGTTCAGCTAAAGAGCTAAATTTCTAACATTTTTCACTGCTTTACAAATGAGACATCTGTTAAATATTTTGAATCACATCCCCTTTCTCTTTTATTTTTATTTCCAGATAATCTGGTATCACTCTAGCCCACTGACACTTTCTTCACTTTCTTTCTCCTTGGCTGCTCAAGTGGTCAGGTAGCAAGTGGCAATATGTGCAATATGAAACTGTGTGGCCCTGAATATGTAAATTAAAATGTATTGGTTAACTTAAATGGACTGCCACCAGGCCAGAATAATGCCGTTTTATTCCTAATTTATAGAGGTCAAGAGGATCATACCAAAGACAGATGATGATGATAATCAGTATGAACGTAACATGCAATCTAAGTGAGGAACTTCTAGGGAAGTTTAGTAACCTACAATTCTTTAAATTACTTATTTTTAGTTACCTACGTAAAAGTAGACAGTATATTAAACTTTTAAAGGTAGATTCACCTAGGAAGGGAACAGCTACTAGTTTTTAGCTAAGCATGTACAACAACAACTTAATAATATCATTACACATTATTACTGTATGATAAACATGCTGAGTTTCATAGAAAAATTGGACTGCACATTTGTCCTATATATTTGAGGAAACATCATTATATTAATTCTATATATGATGATCAACTATATATTATTTAATCTTCCCAATGAGTAGTGCTTGCAATTGCTAGAGCTTACTATCATTATAGACTACGCATAACTTTGAAAGGAGAACAAAGACAATTGCTGGTATAATTTAAAAAAAGCACACTTATCTAGCAGCCATTTAGAGAAAGAGACAGGGGAGGATATGCAATATTTCAATAACTATGTAAATCAGTCATTCCACTGAAAAATCATTCAGAAGCTGATGAATCCTATCTGTTATTTTGATGACACTCTCATGAAATGGGAATGTCTTTTTATATTGTGTATGAGGGAGCAAATACAGATCATCCTGATTCAGTTTTTGTAATTCTTTCCATTTTTAACCTTCTTTTAACCAGAATCCCAGTGCCCCAAATTGAGAATACTTAAAAAAGGGATGGTATCATTTATAAGCAGTTGCCTGAATTTCTTTGTTTTCTCTTTTTCAAGAATATTAACTGTGGAAAGATCTTTACCTGTAAAATTTAGAGCTCTATATTTGCAGGACAACTTTGTGTTTGTGGTTTTTACATGTTTGTTATTACTGCTTGTAGTTATACTTCTCATTTCCTCAATAACATTAGGTCTGTAATGCCTAAAACATTGCTCAGTAAAAAAGAGGTATTTAATTAAAAAAAATACATTTTTATTGAAGTTTTTATGGATCATAAAGGGACCTGTTCTAGCACATTTTTAAAACAGTCCCAAAGAATGTAGTTTCTGATTAGTCTTTCAACTTACTCAACTTTTAATGTGATACACGACAAATAACCAGAGAACAACACCTTTGACAAGCATTTCTTTTTCTTCTGTTGGACATGCAGAGTTATAAACACGTGGAAAATAATTTTAAATAAGTAGCCATAATGCCAGTTAGATTTCTTTAATGAAGATTTGTATAAAGCCCCCATGAAAATATATGTGTCTTATGGCTCCAACTTTGTTTTAAAAGCTAGAACTGTATTCCTTGATATTGATACTCCTAGAGAAAATCCATAGTAAATCACTTCTGTTTCTTTGGGAGTCTTTTGCTGCATTGTTCTATGTCTAGAACAATGCAGTGACCTCCAACCATTGCATTATGGTACGTGTATGGAGGAAAGACACACAGAAGATTGAAGAGTAATAGAAGAACGTTTTTAAACCCTAGGTTGACCCCACATATAGAAAATAGATTCACAAGACTGGGAAGAGGGGAGAGACAAGGAATAAGAGTTTTCATTTTTTTAATCTGTAAACTAAACTTATTTGATCTGGAAAACAGAAAGCTATCAAATATGAAACCCCACAATGCTATACTTGGAAAGCAAGTTAGGCTTAAAACATACCTAAAACCACCACTACAGCCACTGAACACTTGTATGTAAAGTATCATACAGATATCTTAGCTGGGACTTCTGCATTGCCCATCTCTCCACTGAGCCTCCTCTGAGGCTCTATTCTGCCTCCTATTTTAATTGGAAAGAATGTTCAGTTCGGTTCTTATACAGCTCATCAAATTATCTACATTTTAAAGTTAGGAAAACTTCACACACTTGCACACACAGAGTGAAATGATATTCTTCCTTGCAGAAGTGCAAGGCAAGAAATCTAATTGTCTGTTATAAACAATTGAAATTAGAGAAAAGAGAAACCTATGATTTTACTCTTACAGACATCTTTTTAATTTTAACATGTTTAAAGATCTTTTAACGTCTCCAGTGTAACTTCATCCCTTCACGTTCCTAGTTGTTCCATCTTTTAATAATAATCACCCCTGTTTTGAAATCCTCACCTGCCTCAGCAAAAATATCAACCAAACTGCCTTAAAATCAGATAAAGGAAGATAATTTTATTAAAATATTTTGAATTAATGAGGTACTGATACAAACAAAACTAAAACATAGTGCTTTCAATTTACATTCAATGTGATGAATGTAAATTGATATATCAATATGATATATTCAAGGTAGGACCAGCACTAACATGAAGCAGTGGGCCGAATGTTAACTGCTCCCATTTTGCATTCATGCCATAGCTAACACCATCAATAGCCAACTGTCAAATTTATGCCAGATAGGCTAGACCATGTCTTCTGAAAATTATTTAAGTAATAAAGACATTTCCAGCCAAGCTGTCCTTCAAGCCCTGTGAACTACTTATTGCTTTATAACTTTTGGTAGCAATAAATAAGTTAAAAAAAAAGAAAAAAAAAAAGGTACTTGCCACTGTAAATGATATACTTATCCCTCAAGCTTTAACTTTTACACTATTACATTCTCTTCACATACAGCGAGACACAGAAATGTCCCTCCCTTCCATTGGCTGCATCACAAAGGCTCTGCAAAACAGAGTGGTCCTACATACAGGGAAGATCACCTTGTGCTTAACCCTCTTCTTCAAAAAGGCTTTGCTGCAGGTTTTCACAGTCCATATTAACCTATGGATTAATACACAGCCCATTCTTTTGCCTGGCTGCTTCGGCTATCATTCAAGTATGGCCTTGACCCTGGTTGCAGTGGTGCAAGAACTGGACTTCCCCAGGTGTCTCAGCATCTAAACACAATCAGATCACAATCTCAGCATCTAAACCAATACAGATCTATGTCCGCCTTTGTACAAGTGATATTATGCAAGAGCAGTGTGAAATGGCAAAACTCAGTAAATGGTAAAAACTCATATATAAAAAAATAATTAAAAAATGATTAGAATAATTTATTTTGAAAGACACCTTGCTTCACAGCAGAAACAACTCAGCATTGCTCATCAAGAACATCTACAGCACAGGTCACTTTCTATAAAACAGAGAAATAAATAAATGATGTTTTATGAATCTTGGCAATGCTATTTGAAAGCTGCTTTTACTCATTGTTTTTCACTCTTTCTGCAATTTGAAAAACATTGTTGCCAGACTCTCCATTCACTGGTGGAATAAATGTTTTGAGATCCATTTTTTGTCCCCTAGTGAGAAGGAAACAGAGGCAGAATTATGGCTATGCAGAGCTGAGCGGTTCTTTTATACTTTTAGCCTTTTGATCTTGCACTGTAGTTCAGATTTTTATCTTTGATTCCTATGCCTTTTTGCTTTCCTCACTGCTTGTTAATGCATACAAAAGTTCTTTGTGCTGGAGGAATTTTTCTGGACCTTACACTGACTCTCCATTTGTGTTTTTTTCCCTTGATCCTGACCTTTCAGATAACATGCTACGTGGAGGACATTGCCAGAACCCAACCTTTCAAAGCCCAAGATGATTTAGAACAGCATACAAAATGATTTATTTACAGTTATATGTAAAATGGAAGAGAGAGAAAAACAGAGAGATATACTTGAAAAAGTTCCACAGAAAGATTTTTTCTTATAAAAACACAGATTCTTCTATGCCTTAGGGAAGAAACTATGAACTTAGAGAAGGAACTTCCATACTCTTTGCTACTGTGTGCAAAGACTTCTTCACACTAGTCCTTCTGCAACAGAGCCTTTGAAGCAACTTTACCTGATGGAGAAAAAAAAAGAAAGTGCCTAAGGCTACTCAGGTGCATTATCTGGAAAGCTGATTTTCATTAAGCAAGCAGTTTTTGCCATTGACCCCTTAGGGTCTTGGTTTTGCGTGGATATTCACAGCAACTACTTAAGTATCCAGGAGAAATCCATGTCCTAGCATGGATAAGGCTGCTAGAGTCACACCACAGGCTACAGGTTGTGAGCGTGCAAGGTCAGGACACTACAGAACAAAACTTACAGGTTTAAGAAGCAGCTGCCTGCTACAGTAAGCTGAACGTAGGGAAAGGGGAAAACAGAAAGGCAGCTGGTGGAGTTGCTGTTACTTTCACACACATTTCCTAACTCTGTGATTTGCTCAACAGGCAATTCCAGAAAAACAAAACAAAACAAAAACAAAAAAAACAGTTCTATGTTTTTTCCACCATATCTGCAGATCCTGTTCTCTGTCTCTTTCTGTCATGTTGACTAAGAACTTGAACTAAATTATGAAGCTAACTGCCCCCAGAGGAATGAAAAGATGAAGGTTTAGCAGCATAGCAGATGGGCTGTGCAAAACTGAAGCCACAGTCAGACCGCAAAGAACAAGAACTAGTTCACAGTAAAGAATTTACTTCTTTTAGCATGAACAAATTAGCTGAAACTAATATTCAAAACTAATACTAATGATCAGAATAAGCTTATGATGCATTAAGAAGCTGATTTTTTTTAAAAAAAGTCATTTTTTTTAATGCTCCTCATCGAAAAGCACATCATTTGCTGTTTTAGTCTTACTAAGAAATACAGTATCACAGAACTGTTGAGGTTGGACTAGACCTCTAGAGATCATCCAGTCCAACCCCCTGCTCAAACAGAGCTGTAGGCTTTTTCTCTCTCTCTCAATCCTAAACCCAGAAAGACATTTCTTATGTTTCCTCCATTGGCCTGTTGGCTTTCAGGGACTGAAGGAACAGGAAAAGCAAATAAAATGGTTGCTTTTCCTGTTTCAGGTTCACAAAAGAAAGAATGCTGGACTTGGCATATTGGCTCCTGTGGCCAAATCAGCACCTGCCAGAACCCCTGTGTCAGACCTTATTCTGCCTCCTGTGCTTTTCCTGCGCTGGATGATACCTACTTTTACGTGCACAGTTCTGCAGACATCTATTAGTCGGGTGAGCAACACCACCATACACTCCCATTACAGCCTCAGCCTCCCTACTTAAAGCCAAAGGATAATTAAGATGCCATTTAAAAGAGATACCCAAAACAGCATTAGTAAGAAAAGGGTGAGCCATTCTGAGGTCAAATCCCATAAACAGCAATAACAATCTTTTGAATAATGAATTAAGGGAGAGCAACAGCTATGCAGGAGAATCTGGAGTTAGCGTGAATACACTTAGCTAGACTGCCAAATTAAAAAAATCAAAAAGAAATTAACCAGTATTTAAAGGGTATGTTCTGCTTAAATGGCAATGGTGATGAATTTTCATCTCAAAAGCAGTTTTGGATGCCCCTAATCATTGCCTTCTGGAAAATGAATGTCCATTTTGTTTCACTTTTTAATGGCTGAAATATTGTCATAAAGGCCTTAAAGAGCAGTGACTGTTGTCTCTTGTCAGTGTCTTGTCAGTGTGTATGTGCGATCTACATTTACTATCAAATTTCAATAAGTGTGAGTCTGACACTATTGCTGAGAGTAAGTCTTCTCTGAAATGAACCGGGAGCACTTTTGCTGTTTATTTCTCCAGCTTAGACACCCCAACAGTTAATCACTGTGGGGAAGGGCTTGCTGTTTTTCTTAAAACTCCAAGTTTAAAACTGTCACTAGTCTAATCGAACTAAGACTAGAATTCATTAAGATTTGGTAAAAACAGCTGGATACATCATTTTTTTTTTTCCCCAAAATATCACAGTCTAAGCAGTCTAAATTGGCAGAAGGAATATATTTAGCATAAGATCCTCTTGGGACAAGTAATTACTGCATAATTCACGAGTAATGGATGTTTAACTAAAAGTCCTTATAACCAGTAGTGTTCTGTCAGATGTCCAGCACACCACTTTGGAATTGCCATACACAGTCTCTGCAAATTAGGGCAGCTCCCAAAATATTTTCAATTGACTAAGCTGAGGCAGTTTGAAGTCTAGCTGCACTGGTAGTTCCATGGGAGGTAGAGTAAATCACTGACACATTTTTCAGCACAGGAAAATAAAAATATACATGCTAACGGCTTTTGGCAAAACTTTGGAAAGCTCACAATTTCAGTATGCATTTTCTATTTCCAAATGGAAAAAAAATATACTTGGATGGTACTACTCCACCACACGTCATATACATGTGTCTCATTTCTACTACGAATTCAGACAAATTGTGCTGTAGATAATGTTCTTTTTTATGAAGAAGAATAAAATTGAGATGAGGCTTGGGGTGCAGATGTAAGAAATTAAATTAGGGAGCATATTTATAAAGATCAGAATCTCCCTCAGTGTGCCACTGGGATCAGGTGAAGTTTGAAGCTTTGGGAAATTCATGTGGAAGCGTTAGATGTTAGACACCATTCCCATCACATTATGAAGAGCATCTAATTCGTCTCAAGTGATAGAATGCTGATTTTTTAAGTGGCCGTTGTTTCTTCAGGGTAAAAATAATAATAATAATAATAATAATAATCACACTGCGGGGAGCTGATTGAGGCTTCATGTACACAGTGCAGAGCGCTTGGGAGAGCTCTGCTAAAAGTTTTTTTGCCTCTCTGTCAGGTGCTGTGTTGAGCCGGCTTTTGAGTTAATATATATTATTCATATATATCTTTATCAGTTGTTACCCTTACTTTGTCCTCTGTTTGATTTTGGTTCCCATTGCCAAACTCCCTGGTATCCTTTAAATATAAACGATAACATAATATTCAAGGCACATTTGTAGTTACTTTACTTTTGCTAACAACTTCATACATTTCAGCACTTTAGTGTTAATATTTCCGAGGGTTAAATTACAGGAATTATTATGGTTGTTTTATCATCACAAAGAATACCCTGAACTCCTCCTGCTCCATTGGAGTTCTGAAATTATTTCCACATTTTAAAATCCCAAAAGTTATTTTTAAGATATAAGCTACAGTGCAGTTGCTCAGTGGTTTCCTTCTGTCTTTTACTTAGCTTTTCAGTTTGTACTAATACACTTTACTAAGTAATGCCCATTAGCTACATGTATATCCTATTGTAAAACACTGAAAGGAGAGTACGGTCTGCTATGGTGCTGGCCTCTTTTCAGTGGTGGCCACCAACAGAACTAGAGGTAATGGCCACAAACTGAAGCACCAGAAGTTCCACAGGAACTTAAGGAAAAATTTCTTAACAGTGAGGGTGACAGAGCACTGGAACAGGCTGCCCAGAGAGGTTGTGGAGTCTCCTTCTCTGGAGATCTTCAAAACCCGCTTGGATGCCACCCTGTGCCACGTGCTCTAGGTGACCCTGCGTGTGCAGGGGGGTTGGACTAGATGATCTCTAGAGGTCCCTTCCAACCCTAAGCATTCTATGATTCTATGATTCCTTGGCAAAATAAATCTTCCATGTATAAGAATTTTATGTCATAACCTCAGAGGCTTTAAATGAAATAGCTCAAAACTTTCAACCCTTTAAAAAAAAGGTAAAAGTCCACAAATTATTCTTACAGAACACAAAATACAAGCAAAAAAAAAATACTTGCCTAGCAACTACAGGGAAACCAGAATCCATTGCTGTTTCATTTTTTGAACAGTGTAGATAAACATTTAAGAATTGTTTATCCTTAAACAATTTAAGGATTGTATCTCCTTAAAAAGGAGATACTCTATGTCTTTTCCTTTTCTACTTAAATGAAAAGACTAGCAGAGGCTGAAAAAAGCCCTGTTTTCAGCAGTGATTTTACAAATGTTATTGAGATGTCAGAATTGACTAAACATTATGAAACCCAAAACTGAAATACAAACACAAGTCATTACTGCATTATACACTGCATTGAAAGAGCGGAAAGTGCCACTGTCCTGGGGGATACTGAAAGATTGATATGATTGATCCTTGCTTTGTTCAGTCATTGCAAGTCCTGAAAGTGGTGTAAGACAGACTAGTGTGCACTGCCCAAACAAACTGAAACACCTACGTTGAGACACTATCGCATGACTGAAAAGGAAGTGTGAAGCTGTCCCATCCTTCCAACAGATAATTTACTCTGGGTCTCTGGGGCAAAAGCAAAACAAGAGCTAGAGGGTGACTCCAGTTCAGTTTGAGGCAGTAGAGGCAGAGTATCCTTCTAAACCTTAAGTGAAAGATTATTCTTTGAGTAAAAAAAAACAAAGATGAAGCAAAAAACATAAAGTAAAACATAAACTTGCACACGGGCCCAGCTCCCTTGTATTTGGATTTATCTGAATTAGTTTGTTACATGTATCACGCTTGTTAAATAGCATTTTGAAATCTTGTGTTTTAGGGCCGAGTTCATTCTTGAAGTAATCCTTTATTTTAGAGACACAGAACATGGCTCAGGTATATAGGGTTTCTCAATGAAGTTATTATATGTGGAGCTAGTGTCACATCGCAGGCTCTGGTAGGGCATGAATCATTCATAGCAATGCCCGAGTGAGGGCAAATATGCAATCAGGATGGACAGCCAAGCAGGCATTTAGAAGCAATTGGTCAAACTAAGATTAGAATTCATTAAGATTGGGTAAGAACGGCTAAATACATTGTTCCCATTTTTTTTTACCAAAAAAATATCACAGTTTAGGCAGTCTAAGTTGGCGGAAGGAATATATTTAGCATAAGATTCTCTTGGGACAAGTAATTACTGCATAATTCAGGGGTAATCACAAGTAGGAGTGGGGAAAGAGGAGCCAGTGTATCAAAATTCCCTTTCAGCTTACCTGCCTATTCACATTGTTTTGTTCTGTTTTTTTTTTTTCTTCTCTCTTTTTAAGATGATTAAACCTGTAATTTTCCTGATATGAGTTAAAAGGAAAAGGGATGTCTCTTCACTGTCCCTCACACACATTCAGGCAGAGGAGGCAGGGCAGCAGGCAGAACACTGCACATCTGGGTGGGTGAGCAGAGCAGACCATGGTGAGCCTGGGCAGCTGCAGGGACTGAGAGCACTTTTTGTTTTTGCTGGTTATAGGGAGTAGCTGTCCCACTCCTCCCCTCCCGAGGAGCCATGCTGTGAGTCTGGGGTGGGGTAGTTGAGCAAACCAATAAGGAGAGGCAGGAGACAAAAAACGCAGGCTATTTTATACAGCACAAAAATATACCAATGCACCTATGTACATAAAAACGACGACTGTCTGAAATAAAGAACACCACACTCATTTCCCCTATTGCAGCACCACTATTCTAGACTCACTTGAATGAACAACAGCAACTGAAAAACCCTTACCAAAAGCAAAATCTGATGTACTTTCAAAACAAAAGTAGTTCTTTGCCATCTTCGACACACATTACCAGATCAATGTAAGGCCTAAGCACAATATTTAATGAGGCTTGCTGGTATGCTGTCATTTAAGTTGCACGGTACACGAATAATAAAAATAACACCCTAAAGGTAATGAATTTGTCAATGTTCGTTTCCAGGCATACCATCTTTTCAGCACTGTAGAAGTGCTATTAATCTATGCTACATTCTCCTGGCCTTGCTTATACTCCCATCTTCATGAATGTAATTCACCTTTATGTACCTATGGAAGCTGAAAATATAATACAATTATCAGGGCATACCGTAGCCCTGACTAGCTTTTGTCTTTTTATACAGCTGTGATCTCCAGTCAGCAAGGAGTGACTGTAAATGGACACCAATGGAGCTGTAATATCAGCAGTACCAAGGACTCATCCCCACAACTTTGCAAGCAAATCTATGACCTACTAACTTTTGTCCGCCTTAGCTAAATATAAAGTTTGCTACTGCTTCTAAATCTGGTCCAAATACCCAGAAAATAATAATAATATAAAAAAGCATGGTATTCCGTTCGCCCCTCCTCTGCTTCCTAACTCCACTAGAGCAGCATTATAATGTTGGAGTGGTTAATTGAGCAAATATAAAGCATAGATTACAGCAAAATAAATAGGCAATGAAGAGATGGGAGAACTGAGGAGCACTACCCAAAAAAAAAGAAAGAAAGATTAGAGCGTAATGAAGTTTTACATGCTAATCAAGACAAAAAGAGTCTGTAACGAAAGAAAAAATATCTATACAATCACTCCCCTCCCTATATACAAACTAGCAGATGAAAGTCACATTCCTTAATATCTCATGATAAACTTGGTACTTCAAGTTACTGTGATAAGATTGATAAATCTTTGAAATTTCAACTGAGTTGATCGCAAAATTAGAGACTTGAACACCTGAATATTTTACCTCCTTGTCACATCTGATTGAAAGAACACATCAGTCCAAAATATCTGCACAAAAGTTGAGGGAACAAGGACCAAGGCACAGAATAATCAATTGTGCAGACCATCCTTCCTTACAAAGCCAAACTAGAACCTGCAGCCTCCAGTAAGACATTAATACACAGCTTTCTGCACCAGGCTTTCCAAAAGGGCCTAACATGGGAAAACAGCTGAGAAGCATGGATTTAAAAGAGGAGGACAGCAACTGGAGGCATCTGAGGAGACAAGCAGGAGACAGAAGACAGTGCCCAAGTCAAAGTGCTCTCAAAAGAGAAGATTTTGTAGAATTTACTCCTCTCTGACTTCAGCTATGAATATGTGGAAACAAAGCTGGGTACTGCTCACTTCCTGAGGGGCACTTGACCCTTTGAGTTTATACACAGCATCAGAGTATACACCTGACTGCACAGCAGCAGTATTTTGGCCAGATTCAACCAACTCCCCAGCCAGAGTTCCAAATTCTGCAAAAAAGCAGGAAGATTAGGAAATGGCAAGTAAAATGTGGGAACTAAAAATGTTGTAGCATCAAATGCGATGAGCAGCTTCAGCAGAAAACAACCAAACAAAACCAAAAGAAGAATCAAAGCCTTCCACTAAAAGTAAGTATGTGTGATTAGACTGCGTCTTTTTTTTTCTTTTTTTTTCCCTCTCCCCACCAAAATGCTGTATATAATTCTGTTGAGAGTTAGGTAATGGCAAATTTATAAACAGAGAAATCTGGTTGCTATTGATAGCAATCCAGTCTGGCTATGTAAATAATACTGCAATTATTACAGCATTTAATACAACATTGTCACAATATGCAGCAGAATTATCTTCTCATTCAAATGGCAACAGGTAGATAGGAAAGTAGGTGTCCAACAGCCATTTCAGATCTCTCTCAGATGGTGGATCAGCTTCCACTAGCTGATAGGCTGGTTGGCGGGGCACTTCTCAAAAAAAATATAGCATACTTCCCCTGAAAAATAAGTCAATCCAATCAATAAATAAAAAGTTAAAAAGCATGAAATCAATCTTTATAGGGGTGTGGGATCTCAGATTTAATATCAAATCTAAAATGTCATCCTGATAGCCATAGTTTTTCTTATAATACATTGCTGACTTTGCATGAAACACTGAGTATTTATCAAAGTGTTCCTATCCAAACAGAGGTCCTCCCTTTCTCTAATATAGCAAACACACTCTTGCATGACTCAGTTAATGCACAAATATGATAAACCTACTGGAAACAAAATAATTATGTTTTTCCATTCTTCTATTATTATGCTAGACGATCATTTTGAATGTAATGCTTTATTAATTAAAGATGAGGCAATTGCTTTTCTCAAAGCCATTAAAATTTAAGGTATCCAGATGCTGATCATCTAGCACTACATCTTTTCCATTTTCCCTTATATTTGTCAATTCATTAGCCATTTTCTTGTGTTATTTCCCCAATAAGGTTATTTTGTAAGTTTTAAAGTAACAATGGTATGCAACTATACACACAAAAAGTTTCCAGACTAAATTAATAACAGTGATCTTGCTTTGATGATCTATTAAGACATTTTTTTTTTACATCTGCAGAGCAGCATAAAGCAGAATTTCTCATATTGCAAATACATTCTTATCACTTCGGCAAACCATATCAGCACTATCCAGTATACGCTTCAAACTCGATGTGATACAGGCACAAGAAGTGGTCGCTAGCATCCTCTTCTCGAACAACTGAACAACTCAAAATATTCAGAGGTTATCAGGGCTACAAGCCAGAAGTTATCCTAATGACGAAATACTTCTTCACTAAATAAGCTATATTCAAGGAGAAAGTTTTAAAGGTATCAATCAGGAATGTAAGTACAAATGCTTCAGTACTAAATACAGCTCTTAACTCTAGTATCGTGCAGTTCTACACAGATACTTTTTCTGTACAGATACTTTTTTTTTTCCTTAGTCTAAAACTTCCCTGCAACAGTATTCTGAATTTTAACACCTAAACGAAAAATTCCACATCTCACTATTTTTATCAGTTGCTTGAAAGGAGAAGGGAAGAAAATCAAACCTTTGTAAAGGTGTTACATTTCAATAATGTCCTCTCAAATCCCGACAAGCTCAGGTGATCAGAACTACAAAAAATTTTTTGATCCTATCATGCCAGATCCTCACTGGCATATATTAACACAGATCCACCATAAAACTTCTGCAGTACCAAAAAAAGTAATAGCAATGATTAGCTCTGCAATATAAATAGTCTTTTTGGACATGCCCGAGAGACAGATACGTTGAGTTTATTATGTGCTTTTTCAACACAGCTGCTTTGCAAAAGAGGACAACAGTTTAAAATCCTTTTTATTTTTTTTTAAATAGTGATTTTCTAACATTTATGAAGTCATCCTTGCCCACATATTTATGGAGCAACACTGTCTTGTTTGACCTTTACTAATATTGAAAGACCTCACACACCTGTGAGTTGTGTAGTTTCAGAAGGAGTAGGAAATGTGACCAAAGAATAATCTTTGGCACAAGAGAACTGAAGAATTTAAAAAGCATTAATCGTAATGCCAGCAAAACCAGGAATTCAGCTGCAAGTCAAGAAAATCTTGAACACAACATGCTTTCCTGATTCCAAACTCTGTTAAGTAAATTAGATATTTATAGAGCAATCTCGGGAACAAAAAAAATTCTATGGGAATATAGACTTATTTCAAACAATATGAAACATGAAATACATTAGGTACATAAATCTCCCTCATCATATATTTTTATAGTAATATATAGCACCCACGCTAGGATTAGTTTTTCTCTTTTTAACTCTCTAAACCCCCATGCAAAACTGCAGCCATAGTAACACTGATGCCATTATTAGGGAGAACTACCTGAATCCACTCAGGAAAAGCATTTTTAAATGGAAACTCTAGCACTGAAATAGAGAGGATGGTGACAAGGTATTTGCTGCTTTGTAGTAAAATAAGGCATGTTCAAGGACCAAATCTGTGTTAGTCACCAATAAAATGGGAAAGCATTTCCCTCTTAGGGAGAATGGGAAGGCTGCGGTATTCTCTGCTTCTTCTTTTCAAGAAAAAGTACTGAGGCATCAAACAGACCAAAAGGCAAAGAAAATCTTGTGTGACACCCAAGTTCCACTGCCGTGAGGGTGCATCTCCTGGTAATTTCAAGAGAGCAGGCATTTGTCCACACTTTTCATCTCGGAAGAGTTTTTGATCAGCCACTAACATTACTTTGTCTCAGGGTAAAATTAGAGGTACAATGGAAAAAAGAATATTTATAGTGCAAACTTCCTATATGTTAATCTTGAAAGTATTGGAAGAGAGGGATTGGTGCTGAGTGTAGCATTAGGCAGTTGCTAGAGATGACAACCTCCTACTGAGCAACTCCAGAAGAGAGATCCCAGAGACATGATTATGCTATGGTTATTCAAAAAAACCTCTTATATTCCATTATAAGACACTAGTCTTATAATGCGTTTTCTTACACTGATGAAAAGTAAGAATTACATGCAACAATTAGTAGTCGTTCAAGCCTGGCCTTGAAGGATATCCATCTAAGTAAAGATAGATTGAGTCCAGAAGAAGCAGTGCTTACCCATGCCTGTAATAGAACACAAGGCAACAGCTTGAACCCTATTTGTCAGTGCCACTTTAAAGATATAACTGTTTACAGATCCCATCCAAATTTAGCCTGGCTTTTTAATCAGCAGAACAGAAATCAAAAGTCCAGGAACGCCTGCAGTGATACCCAACACCATACTGGCTTTCCCCTGTCTTTAGAAAACCATACCAGAGTGTAAGCCTTGATTTCTTTCAACACAGTTCTTCAACACATTCCCTACTGGGGCAAACAGTTGCACTATAACTGTCTCAAAAAAGCATTTAATTTAGATTTAATAGAGCAGTTAAAATATCAGTGGGTTCTAAAAAGCACACTTAGAGCAGTTTAATGAGAGCACGGGATAAATCTAGGCAAGAAATATGACAACTACACGGCACAGTGCCTGCTTTAGAGTTCATTATCCAAAGAAATTTATTTGCTTAGTTTACATTTGCAATTTAATTTGCAATATAAGTTGTAACCTAGCTGAACCTCAAAACTTTGTTTTCCAAAATGAATTAGCAAAAAAAAAACCTACCAGTGTTCCATCAACTTGTGCTTACTGTGGACACTTAGAGAAAATAAACTCTTACGAGCTTGGGCAGTTATAGAAGGCATGATACCACCTCTCGCTTGACAAACCCATTTACAGCAGTTGCCCCACCAGGGATGTGCTTCAACCAACAGTCCTACCCTGCAGAGTCTGCCAGTGTCTCTACCTGCTCTTCTCCCCCTTTTTTAGCACCTGGATATTCACATTTCAGGACTAGACAAGAGAGGAGCAATGGCTCATAATGCATCTTCTCTAAGCAACATCTTCAAAAGCAGTTTTCAGGAATTACAACAAATACTTAAATTAACATCTTGTCTTCTTTCATATCCCTTCAAATGAGGCACCAGTGGACCCACCCTTAGGATTCCCCTCTACTTGAAAATATTTGTATTAAATTGTGCTTTCTGGTAAAGAGAATAATTGTATTAAAGGCCTTAATAAGAAAGATGAGGTTTGAAATATATACCTTTGTCATTCAGATACTTTGTCTATGAAGTTCAACTAGAACCTAGCTCAGAGAGATTTTGGAAAAGTACAATTATGATTAATTTATATCATTTTAAGTAAGTCAGAGGAAAGTTACCCTAAAAGCACAGCATTGCCACTAACAGCTTTTTTCCTTTTTTTTTTTTTTTTCCTTTCTTTCGGTGTTACTGGTAAATTACTGCTCTGCTTCTCCTCTCTTTTTTACTTTTTCCCCCTCCTATATTCAGGGAAATCATTATATTATCAGGAAACAAATGCTAATTGGATGAAACCTCAGGAAATGAAATGCTCAAGTAACCCTACAAATTATGATTTTTTATGATTGAATATGTTTATTTCAGAGAGCAGCACATGTAAAATAGTAGAAAATGGAAATATAAAAAATACATAGAACATCCAGTAGGTAACAGGCTATTGCAGGAGAAGGGACAATAAATATTTAATAAAAATGCAAATGCAAAGCCATCTGCGGTGCAGGTTCTGCCATCATTTCACAGCAAAAGACCAAGTGCAGCTGGGTTAATGTCCTAAACTTCTTTCAAGAGGTAGGCCTTCAGCAATTCACTCCCTGGTACCTAGAAAGCATCCAGATGAATTATTTATGTTTTGAAATTCCTTGACACCCCTCTATTAATCACTCTGACATCAGAGATACCACCACTGCTTATTGTTCCCTCCGGTGTTGCTTGACAGTCACTTGTAACACATACAGTGGAACAACAGAATGGATCCTGCTTGTACCTTGCTTTTAGCTTTCTGAATTACCTGCCTGTTCCCATGCAGGAGCAGTGCAGGCAACTGGATCTGCAGGAAGCAGAACCCACAGCTGAGATGCAAACATGAGGGATAGTGGATGCTTGATTTGGCAACCTACAGTCTGGGCAGCACCTGTTGAGGAGCTGCGTCAAACACAGGCAAAAAGAGTGGCAGACGTTTTTATAGCATGCTGTTTTCTTATCCCCCTATATTCTCCCCTCAGGTATTTATACTTATTGATCAGATCTCCTCTCAATCTTCTCTTCTCCAGGCTAAACAGGACCAGCTCACTTAGTCTTTCCTCATAAGATAGATGCTCCCGTCCCTTCATCATCTTCGTGGCCCTACGCTGGACCCTCTCTAGAAGCTCGATGTCCTTCTCGTACTGGGGAACTCAGAACTGCACCCAATACTCCAGGTGCGGCTTCACCAGAGCTGAGTAGAGGTAGGATCACCTTCCTCGACCTGCTGGCAACGCTTCTCCTGATGCAGGCCAGGATCCCATCGGCCTTCTTGGCCACGAGGGCACATTGCTGGCTAATGATGCCACAGGCAGGCTCCCACCCGTTCAGGTGTTTTCACACAAGGCAGAACATCTACCCCATTTTTCACTGTGCACAGTGGGACTTCTGTGGAGTGTAGTTTTCTTTGAAATGTAACACAAATGGCAAACACTTTTTTTTTTTTGGGTCTCCCCTCTTTCCAGGCTGTGCCTTAGAAAGGCAAGATAGCTTTTCAAATTGTCACTTCTGCAAACTCAGTCTGACACCTGCAAGTGAAGCTGTGATATTTCTCACTTTAAAATCATTTCTAGCAAGGGGGAGGCAGCACCTTACACTATGCTGCATAGTCACAAAGCCTAGAGAGATAAGCATCCTTGGGCTTCCTTCATGGGAAGAGTGTGGGGAGAGAAGGGCTTTTCTGACAGGGCGTCCACACTCCATGTTTCCATGTTTTCACCACCTGCATCCCTTGCCTGCCAGCTGTGGCGGGGGTGGAGGGTCTGGCACCTTAGCTCCGCACAAGTAGATTATGCTTAGTAGATGTGCTGCTGGTTAACTGATTTAATGTAATGGCTTGAGCAGGTCAGAGCCTCCCCTGCTCCAGTTTGTGCTTCTTCTGCAGGGCAGTAGTAGTTTGACAGTCATTGGTAGTCTGTCCTTAGTGAAATCTCAGGTTTGCAATATCAGTCTCTGAAAAGCAAAGATATTACCCAGATCCTTTTGTGTGCAAGCTCTACAATGACATTTTTAATGATGCCATTACCTCACCCCCTCTTTGCTCAAGACTCTGCCTTATTCAGTGGAATAAATAGAGGAACTTCACCCAGGAAGCCGCTGCAAAACATCTATTTTATCCTTACTGTTCAGTTGTGGAGCTCTTGGTATGATCTCCCCTGCTCTATTCAAACTGTGTTCTGCAGGCAGCAAAATAAACTTCCCGATGAACATTTCTGGGGAAATCATCACTGTCTTACTCATGTTCAGGTACGGTGTCAAATTTAATACGCACACTGTTGCTTCCTTCACTGCATCACATTTTAATGAGTTCCCCTTCAGTTTTGCTCCTGAGGTGTCTTCTGACATGGGACCACTGCACGGCACCATTCACGTGTGTTCACACTTGATGCTGTCTTCAGTGGCAGTGTTAAAATCTCCCATCTGCTTATGAGGGCTCTGAGCTGAGGCAAGGGACCATCCCACAGCATCGGGGTCTATAGACACAAGAGCCTTCTTGTAGGTTGTGATATTCCCATTGCTAAGTATAATTGGTGAATGTCAGGATGTGAAATAAAAATGCCACCCTTTGGATTCTCTCTCTTCCCCCTCCCTCAGAGCAGGCCAGAGGAGGGGCTTTGCTCTTTTTATAAACTTGAACAATGTAGAGTCTGGTCCATCATTCATACATTTACGTGGCACAAACATACTCCCAAGTTCACTTTTTCTTCTTTTCCTGCTGTAGCCAAGACATGGGTGGGCTAACAGCTAGCTGTTTACTATCACTGAAACTACCTTATAGCACTGAAATAGTTCACTGCAATAGTAATGCCACTGGAGGCATTTATATTTCAGGCTTCCTTTGTCAGTGTCCCTGCTTTGACAACATGACAGTAAATTTTAATGGTATGTTATTAAATGTCTGCCTTTTGTTCTTTCTTTTGCTTTCTGCTCAATACATAATATTTTGTTTTCATTGACTTGAAATGTAAATATTCCTTCTTGGGTCTGTTCCAAAAACTTGTTTGTTACTAGTTTCCCAGAAGGCTGAACTTTTCTTCTGAGAGAGATTTGGTAACAAGCAGAGTGGGCTGACTGATTCCCAACCAATTATTTATTCAGAGAAACTTCTTCGCCTGTTTGTGAGCAGACTGCAAACTTCTCAGGTCTATTTCTTGCTCAGAATTATTCATGGTTTCCCTCAGTGATAGATAGTTGGTCTGCAAAATGTGCGTTTCACCTTAGGAAGGCGCAGGCGCTCAAGAATCTGGGAACACGACAATCCGTACCACAAGAAATCCATACTGCACTGCACCTTG
The DNA here is from genome assembly GCF_059628265.1 of Tinamus guttatus. Taxonomy (NCBI): domain Eukaryota; kingdom Metazoa; phylum Chordata; class Aves; order Tinamiformes; family Tinamidae; genus Tinamus; species Tinamus guttatus. Next base: position 1,223,998 of record NW_028288624.1, on the reverse strand, counting down.
GTATGCTGGCCCAATATTCTGCCACATAAAATACCTAAAGAAGCTTGGACTCTAGGAGCAATGTCATATCCTTAGTTAGCCTCTACATCTATGAGCAACTTAGTCCTGTATTCTTGTAAAAGGAGCAGCAGCAGTTTCACTGCTTCCATGACCAAAGGTACTGAGGTCTCTCTGGATTCTGGGCCTCTTGTTTTTAGACATTCTACCTAGTTTTGAGGGGCTCAAGTACTTTTACATGGAATTGAATTGTGTCTCACGGACATAAGCTTTATGATGAAAAGAAAGAAAGAGCCAAGAAACCTAGCTAGAATTGATCAGTGGCTACCAGGTTTTCAGCATGGGATCCACATCAAGCAACCTGCCTCCAGAGGTGAAAAATTAAAAGCAGAAACATTGATGTAGTGCAATAAATAATGAACATGTAGTACAAGAAACTACAAAAAGAGGCTTAAAAAAAAAAACACACACACACATTTTGAGAACTGAACAATCCTCGTCAGTGACTTGAAACAAACAGCAGGCAGAGAACTAGACAAGGAACACCATGTTCTGTTTTTCTGGGGCAAGAATATAAAATATCAGCAGAGAATTGGACCAGAATATAAATTTGTGTGATAAAATCTTAACTGACAAGGACAAAAATTATCCTATAAAAAAACTGGCTTCATCTGGAATCACTGGGATCAAGGGTAGGTTCTGGGACTATAAAAGATGAAGAAAAAACCCTTTCCAAGAAATCATGTTCTCAGAATTTTCTCCAATCTCAAAGAAAGCAGAAACGCTGAAAGTAAATTCACAGATGAACTTTTGGGTTGTACCTTCCAGCTATGGAACAGACTTCTATATGCATTAGATTTTAACTTTTATGTGCTAATCTTCGCAACTAAAGAGAAGCAGTAGTGGTCAGTCCATCAGCATAATAATACAAGAGCGGGTGCTAAGTTAAAATATGCTTCTACCTTTGCTTCATCAGCAAAGTAACATATGACAAAAAGGGCCTTTTTTTTTTTTTTTTAATTGTTCATATACCAGTGGTAGGAGGCAAAAGAAACACCAAAAGGAAGTGGGGAATTCTCACTGCAGGGAAAGTATGGCAGATTTCCATTTGGCTAAAAGGCCTGTACGGCTGTATCACCTTTTTTTTTTGAGCCTTGTCTAAATTAAAACCACCCTTTCTTTCAGTCTAAGGGATTAACACAGAAGAGTCAACTAAAATTCTGTAAGAAATAAGCAGAACTGCTCGCTTACTAGAGGAATTGTCAAGTAGTGTACGCAGCTGAAACCCAAATGACAATAGCTGCAGATAACCCTCCAAGTAAAAGCCAACAAGAAATAGCACAGAACTGACAAAATTTATGTTTCCCATATATTATTTAAAAAAAAAAAAAAGTTAAGAGACCCACTCCCTATGGACGGCACATAACCAAAGATCTACATAGATGGAATAGTTATGCACCAATAACATAGGCAGACCCTTCAAGGATGGAACCACAGTCTAAGAACACACAACATGTTGGTATCTGCTCACCAGCCTCCCAGAGATGGGGAGGCTAAGTCCTTACTTCATTATATGTATGTATGTGTGCACAAGGAAGCATATATAAATATATATGTATATATAAAATTTGTATCTGCTTGGTCTAAGGAATTATTTGAGTCTTCAGAACTAGGTAACTAGTTTTTAACTCAAATTACCAGATATCTGGGACCTCTTTTTGTCCATGTAGGGTGTTAAGCTACCAAGGAAATGAAGCAGTAACTGATTCAAAACTCGATTCTGTTTTCAGATATGACATCCAGTTAAACACCAACATGCATTGCATGGTGCTTTGGTTTACAAATATGCAGTGAGATCGCTCCCCCAGTAAAATCAACTGGAAATCTGCCATATGTTTCACCACAACAAGGATTTTTGCTGTGATTTTACAAAACATAGGGGCACCGAAACAGTGATCATAAGCTATATCATCCTTGATAGGACACAACATATAAAAATGTGCAGGGTAAATTTGTGTATCTGTGTAAATATGTGGCTTGGTTAAATAACATTTTATATTAACCAACCCTTAAAAGTGTTTTCTGAGAAATAATTTGCCAGTCCCTTTGCTCACTAGACAGCATCCAATTATCCTCTGAACTCCTTCACAGAACACTTAATTTCCCACTTTGGCAAGTCCTAACATATTTCAACTAACCTTTCTAACCTTATATTTTTTTTCTCTGATCTGTTAATAGTTCTGCGTTGCAGCCAGCCTGGGGCCGGTGCGGGCAGTGCCTCCTCGGCACATGGGGGAGCTGAGCAGGAGAGGGAGCTGCAGCCACGCAGGGGGCGCGTGACCAGGCAGCTCATTGGGCGGCCTCGCCGCCGTCGGCGCGTGATCACGTCGCTGATTGGCTGGTTGGGTTGCTGGGCTCCGCGTGCTGCCCAGGCAGGGCGGGGGCTGCTCCAGGATCGGAAGCTGGATAAGTTGTGTTTAACCCTAAATAAAGGCTTTTGGTTCGCCATCACAGAGACCCTGCTGCTCAATTTGCCTGTAGTTCTGGCATTCAGAAGCTGCAGACCCCACCGACAATTCCCACAGAGTCCCATTAGCGCGGCACAAGGGCCTTTCGCACCTCATGCTCACATCTTCCCAGCGTAGCTTCCTTGGCACCCCCGTTGTCTGCATCTCAAGAATTTTTCCTCTCCTCTTCAACTATTTCTTCAATATTTTGTCATATATCTAGGCTCTGATCAAGTCATATAAAGTTTGATCAAATGCATGAGGCAACATATATTGCCTTCCTACTATAGACTATAGTAATATATACCCTGTAACCTTTAATCACATATTAACATCTAGTCTATTTTTATTTTACATAAATGCTAATGACTTGGAATCTCTCCTATTTAAGCACAAGGGAAGGAAGGAGAAAGAGGATCATTTTACAATTAGTGATGCCCTAGCTAAGCTCATACATTAAAATGCTTTGGAATTAGACCAAGGCTGTGTATTTTAAAAGCCTCCTTGAATTTTCCTGAGCGTTCTTAAAGCAACTGTAATTAGATGCAGGATGACTTCCATATATCTTAATTGTGTAAACCCTGAGAAAACAATATATGTTTTGGAACAGTCACCCACTAGTTATTTTGAGAAATGAAAATTAAAAACAGCTACCTGAGTGAGAAATGGGGACCTTTACCTCAGGCATCATGAAGTGTTGAAATTTCTCTTAGAAAACATTTTCATCTTTAGATACCCGTCTGCCTTTAAAATAATCACCTTGAGTGTTTTCAATCTCTTTTGAAAATATCTGCCTCTGGACTATGTGTTTCTCTAGTACATAGCACTTGCTTTAAACTGACTGTGATCAAAGCAACACCAAGAAGTGGCCTATATGTTAAATGCAAGGGTACCCTCTAGTGGTTACATCACTCCATCTTTTCTTTGAGAATAGTCCATTAAAAACGGACCCAGCACGGCTATTCCCAGCAAATAATTAAATGACATTTTAAATGCAAGTTTTTCTCCTTTTTTAATACAATGTTTTTAAATTTTCTGCTCGCATCTTTTTTGCCTCTTCTTTATCTCCTGTATGAGTCCATTTTCATGTCCCAACACACATACAGAAATTCAAAGCTCGGTCCATGTATCAGCAGGAAAAAATGACTAAAGTTCCTTGAAAACAACTTCCAATGGCAGGTGGCAATATGTTGTTCCACTCATAAACTTTACTAGACAATTAAGTCATTGTTTTAATGTAATTAATTAGGGCTTGGTGGAATGGGCTTGGTTTTGCTCTTTGATGATTTATCTTGTGAAAATCTTGCAACTATTCCCAGGAATATCTCTGACCCTGTGTGTGTGTGTGTGCATGTGTTTATTCATAGGAATATAAAAGGACTGCCAGCTGCTGATGTTATGCTCCCCCATTCTCTGGATTTCTTGGCATTTAATCAAAGGAAAAAAATTCTACTCTAAGCACTGCTACAGAATAACGAAGGGTGACAAGTGGTAATCCTGGACAAGTCCACATTAGTGCAGAGCAAAAGGAAGGGGAAATCTATGTTCTTTGCCTTTTTCCAGTTTTATCTTCTAATGAGAGAATGCAAGGAAAATTCAGCATAGTTTTATGTAGGCAGTAAGGAACAGAAATAGCATGCAAAGCTGGTCAGAAGAGTACCCTAGAGACCAGGAGAGTTTGGAAAATTTCTAGTGCTTCCACCTTTTTCCTAGTAGTTTAATACTTTTTGCTATCAATCCATGCTGTCAACAGAAAGTCTTGGAAAATATACTTATTTTAACTTAAAACTGGTTTTCAAACCATAGAATGATTTGAGTCCAGCTAAATAAATTATGAGATGTGGTGTGAAGTTTCATTTTTCATCTTCAAAACTAAGTGACAGAAAAATTGTAGTCTCCAGAAATGAGCAGGCACCAGCTTTTGTAATACGAAAGGCTGTAATAGGGGAAAGAGACTGTGGAGAAACAAGCTGAAATGTCATCTTGGGGATTCAGCACTGAGCAATTCGTGAAAATCTCATGCTTAACTCAACCCCTTGCACTTCTGAGTTCGAGAAGGAAAGAAATTCAGAAGCTGCCTGCTATTTAGGATACTAGAAGCATTTGCTAGTGGCAAATCATATGTTAATAATGAGGTTTTCATCTGATTGAAGTCTTCTGCTAAGGAAGAGTCTGCTTAAATGTAACTTACTGATCTCTATCTGCAGCCTTGGAAGAGCAGATGGTTTCAAAAAAAGCCTTTCTTGGTCTTAACAGGCTGTTTTGGCTGTGATAGGTCCAGTCCACAACACTTGCTTGCAGCTAATGCCCCCAGCCAGCCTGAAGCCAACGCAAGAGGGGAGCTCCTTGACTGGGTTGTTTGATTCATGTCAGCTTGATCAAGTTGGCTAACACCATCTGTGACTTCAGCCCATGTGCTTAAGATGCCCATCGCTCTTGGCAAAATGATGCCCCCTTTCCCATCATGTCTAAATGAATTGATCTATTTTCTAAACACAGAAGAAATTACTAAATTAAGTCTGACCCTTCTTTTAAAGTGCCTGTGCATTAGGGCATCGATTTAACACGCTCCAACCAACCCTTTGATTATTTACAGAATCTCTGACTTCTCTGGTACTATTTTCACTTAATAAAACCATTGGTATTATGTGTTAGTCCTTAAAGTATATTGTTCTTTCTTTTTTTCTCAGCGCTTCACAGATGTCTTTAAAACAGAGTGGAGAAGAAATAGTGTCGGCAGCCTTTTACTTCAATGCTTCTCTAAAAATCCCCTTATCATTACCTCCTCATGACAATATGCAGCGAGTAAAATGCAGAACATCTCCTAGTCCAACTGCAATAAATATTTTAGTGGTAACTCCTTAGTTATGTTAAAAAAATGCCGGTACCTTTATCATATGGCTTTTAAGTAAAGTCCATAAGCAAATGCTTTTGATAACCAGGCTTTACAGTGCAAGCCAAGGAGATACTATATATAAACAGGGATATGAAAATTATTTATTGCTGTCACTGGAAAATGTTACAAAAACCATTCTGCATTCTTCGTACCATCTAAGAACAAGTACAATTATCCTTTGCCTCATACCAAGTGATCTCACATGGTGGACACTGAATTATGAGCCTGAAGAGACATCAATCTTTGTGGAATTCCATTACTTACTAGCTTAAAGGTGGGTAAAACATTTCAGAAGAAAAGACAAGCAAAACCAGAGCATGAGTGGCAAGTGTGGTGTTACATAAACAGCCTCAAAATTGCTAATACATCTCTCATTAGAGCCTAACATCGGTGAGACTGGCAGAACCATCCTCTTTAAAAAATTGTTTATCCTTAATAATTCTGATTCATTAATACTAAGCAGCTTGAAACAGTACCCAGGACTCAGCATAAGATTTTTTCTCCAATTCTGTGGAAATGTTCTATTTCTGTAATGCAGTTTAATCAGTATTAATATACTTCTTATTCAATGAAAAGCATTAATCACATTGAAGACACTCGGTACTTATATAGTAGCAATGTGCATAATTCCATCAGAAATGCACTGTATTTCAGTATTCAGAATAACATAGCTAAAGGCTAGCAAAATGTCCCATTATATACAAATGTCTATTTTCCATAGCTTTCCAATTAATCTATACATATTAGGCTTGAGTTTAAGGCAAGACCTAAGGACATATTACTTTTAGTAAAAGTCCCATTTTTTTCAGTAGAATATCAGTAGAATAGTTATTTTTCTCTTGTTAAATAAGATGTTCAACTTAATTAAAGCAATTCTCAGGAAAGACCTGATTTCTGTCAGCCAATGGCGGACACACAAATTCAAAGAAAATAGCTGCTCTATAACAAAAAATAGGGCATTTTCAAACATTAGACAGCAGCTTTATAATTTAGTTTGCTTTAGGAATCCATACTAGTTGGTCAAAAATGCAAGTAGAGTCAAAGAACAGGCCATAGCTTGCTTGTAAGACCCACTATGTACAATAGACTGAATTATAGCTCAAAAGGGAAAAAAAATACCAAAAAAGCATTTTACCTTTACAGAATAGCAGTATTTGGACTAACCTAAAATGGAATTTCAGCTGCAGTCAAGTCCTCAAGAATCTAAAGCTGCAACTCCAAATAGGAAACAGTAGAGGGTGGCCGTTGGGTGGGTGCACACTGAGTGTGTCCATTCCTGAAGATACCTGAACCTAGGCTGGCTGTGAGTAGTGGCAATAGCAAGGGAGATGCAGTGCCGGACGAAGAAGCAGACTATTCTGCCAGACATGTTCCAGTTTGTAGATAACCCAAGTACTTCTAACCATTAAAGAGAAAGCAACACTGATACAAAACGGGAGGAAATGGCAACTTCTCTTTTCAAGCGGAACCAAACGAACATCCTGCAGTGGCTTGGAGGCACAGAGTAAAACAGCTAACACCCAAGGGTAGCAAAGCTCATGAAAGAGCTTGGCACTGACCTGCTTAACCAGCAAATTTTGAAGAGCATTGGCGCTCCGAGCTGCACAATGCTTCCCTTTTCTCTCTACAGCTGCTTTTCTAGACATTGCTACATATTCTCATTGCATTTACACTCCTACTCCTATGTGAACATCAATGGCTAGGCACTCTTGGCCTTGACTCATCGCATTTACTTCATGGCCTTTCTACAAACATCCCAACAGCATCACAAGGCAGTGGCACTAGTGGCTCACAGAACATTGCCAGGAAAAAGCCGCCCATCAGACAAGCACTGTTTCTGCAACCTGATGTTCAAAGCAAAGTTTGTAAAAGCATTGTCAGAGGAATAAATATATATTTTCTGTTGTAGAAAGCAGCACATTAAGTTACAGAGCATTTCTATGCCAACAGCTTCCACTAAACATCCCATTTCTTACACTATAATCCTAGAATAGTGGCACACACTAAATTGGTAAAAATAGAAAGTGAGATTCAATAGCTTCGCCTTTCAAAACAGTTCCTTGCAGAGCTCCTTTTATGTGCTAGACATTTTCTTTGGCTTTGCTAAAACCCAATGTCCTTTGGCCACGTGCAAACTACTTAAGTTTTCACTGATAAAACCAATCAGTCTTAAGCTTCAGTCTTAAATAGGACCAACTTCAATCACATTTTTTCCACCTTCAACCAAGATACCATTAAGGAACAAGAGGAAATGGAAGAGAGGATTCAGAGCAGACAAATCCACTGTACACTGTAAAAACAAAAAGCAAAACACCCGTGAAAATGGTGAAGGGCAAGGCGTGTGCGTTTAACTTGGTAACCTAACAGGACATTCTAGGAAGGGAATTTGTGTGTCTTTCATAGGAAAATGTAATTGGGTAAGAAAAACTAGTCCTTGGAGATGGCACCAAAACATCAGTGTTCTCCACTGGAGAACATGTGGGTACAGCATGAGCAGAGGCCCAGCAGGTGCTCCCCACCATGCAGGGAAGCCTTGTGGGATGGTTCAGCCACCACCAGGGCTAAGAGAAAACCGTGAATACAAGAAAGAAGCTGCTCTCTGCATGCAAGCCCAGAGGCACTTCTGTGCTGGGCTGCATCTGAACTGACCATGAAATGGCAGCTGTCATTGGGCCAAAGACTTCTAGAAGCAGAAACAAAAATACAGACTGTTACACTTAATACAAAGCCACCAGAAAGATAAAGATCTGATGCGATTTATTTATCTCTATAGGCCAGCACAGAATAAAGTGTGAGGATCCAAATAAGTACAAAGAGCAAGGTGCCATGGTTACCAGTGACATTAGATTTCTGATTGAGCAAACCAGCTGCAGGAATTATTTCTGTATAAACAGAATTACTCAATTATGTTAGCTGTGTGTCTTTAAAATGTGACACAATTGGATTTCACAGATGCAGGATATGGTTTGTGTTTGCTCTGTCTGTATGTACACTCTTCAATAAATACTCTTTTGCTCCGCTCAGCGGTCACAGTTCTTTCATACCAACTTCACCTATTATACCAGCTTTGTACTGATTCAGTATCAAGCAACAGGCTGACACTGAGCTGGCTGGGTTTGGTTCTGTCTGTAATTGTGACTCTGTTCTTGAATTCCTCCGACATTATTTCAGGCAATAGAAAATAACCGTGCAAATGAGTTTTTTTAATATATCCCTTTTCGATAGTAAATATATGTTTACTTTGCAAGATGCAGTAGGGACCAAACAAAGCACTGGGATTCTGAGTTTCATTTCTGTCTCTGAAGTTAACAGCATGATATTGGTTGGAGTTTTTCTGGCCCTACTGCCTGCTAGAAGCAGGGCTAACATCAGAATTAAAGCAGGTTGTTCAGGGCTTGTCCAGCTGAGTTTTGAAGACTGTCTGGGCATTGCTCCAGGGTTTAACTGTGTTCGCTAAAGTTTCTTCCACTGGTTGGCTTAGTAACATGAAACAAATCCTATCACTTTTCTGTGCCTTTATTTCCATCACTGCAAAGCAGGAATAATATTGTTACCACTTTTCTTAAGTGGTTAGAGATCTGCTGCCCAGAAGCATGGTGATAGCCTTTTCTACTTACTAGTTTCAGACTTAAGTCAGACAACAGCAAGAGCTTTAAAAGTAAGCAGGTGAATACCAGTAGTTTCTTCTACAAATTGAAGAGAAATTACTCATACTCTTACATCTCCCAGATCAATCCTGCATAGAACTGCTACTGGGGTGATCTCAGTTTGGATGTAAGAGAATTTTTGCACCAACAGAATGAACCCAACAAATGAGAATGATACAAACTGAACCATCCCCTAGCATGGGACAGAGACCTCTGTCACTGAACATAACTGCAAGCACTGGAGTAACAGTTCAGAAATAAGAACTACCAAGGATGTGCAATAGCCCAACAACACAGAAGGGCTCCAAGGCTTCTTGTAGGAAGAGAAATCCTGCTGCAACTTGAGCACTTAGCCTTGCTCAGGCCAAGAGTAGACACGCAGGGAGACTTAACTAATCACAGTGTCTCGAACATAAAAAAGTACCATAAAGTACTCTTTAAGGGACAAGTATATGCAAGAGCACCATTGCTTTCAATGCCCAAAATGAAGCACTAACTCTACATCTCAGCTAAGATTTCTGCAGGACTAGAGGAGAAGCTGTACCCTTGGAAAACTGTCCTGAAAGGGAAAGGTTCATCTACTGTATGCTTGGTGTAAAACTAGGTAACAAACAAACCAGGGAGCATTTCAAAGACCACTTCCTTGGAGTCTCTAGGAAATAGTGTGTGATGCAGAAAGGCTATCTGTGTATTACACTGGGGATAGCAAAAGGTGTTTTATTCAGTTGTTACCACTAGGAAAATGACTATATGTTGAACTCAAACAGCAGTTGTTCTGTGAGTGTCTTTCAGCAGTTGCTGTTATGTTACCTTATGGGGAACAGCACTATAATACCATGAGTTTTATACTCATGCATTAAATCACAAATTGGTCTTTAATCCTTTCTTCATACCAACTGACACCACAAATTGGAGGAGCTACACCCCTCCACAGACTGTTACCAGTCAGAAAACTAGGCTCAAACTTGAGAAGATTACTTCCTTGTCATGTTTTCTGCTGATATGTTGAAGTGAAAGGACAGTTTATATTTATAACTTGTTTCTTTTTCTACTTATAAACTGTTGTTTTTTTATGGAGAGATACTGTTGGGAACAAAAATAGAATTTAAATGCAGAGAAGGATGGAGAACAAAACTTTGAAAGCAAGAGCTTTTGAAAACTTTGAAAGCAAGAGCTTTTTCTTCTGTGTTTCAACCTTAGGAAAGCAATCCTTGACAGTCTGAGACTAACCCAAATGGAGGCTAATCCAAATATAGCTGACAGGTATCATTTGATAAGTTTTTATAAATAGTACTCTTTCATATCTTACTTAACATCTCTTTATGATCCTTATCCCTTAAAAGCCTTTGATCAATGCTATGAAAGATAATCACTGGAATCCCTCTCTTCTCCCATGCTACTTTCAGCCACTTTACAGTCAAGATCGCCACTGATGACAGTACTTACTTGAGCTTTAGATGCCAGTCAGGAACTCTGGATTCAGGTCAGACATTATGGCATCCCTCTCCCCCACCACTGATGCACAAGATTTATGAGTTATTCAGAGTCCTCTGACCTGAATTCTTTTGAGCAAATCAAGCAAAATCTCTAATTACATGCATAAGCAAGAGCATAAGCCAAACAGGGCTCACATGCTTAACCATATGCCTGGATTTGGTCTGTGTTTGAAGAAAAATGCTGCTGTAGAACTAGGACACAGCAAGGTCCAGATAAAGTTGAAAAGTCATGGTTCAAAATGCTATTTTATAACATCACATTAGTAACTCTAGTGTTTTTAGTACTTTGCATGGATTACTTTTGAAGTTTACATAAATAGCTAAACCACATTACATTATACTGAAAAACAGTCACACTATGCAGAAATACCCAAGTTAACATAAAATAAATTAGGCTTTTTCATAAAATGTCTTATCTGTGTAAACTAACTCCACCTGCAGGTGCTGCCGCCATTGTCTGGGATTCACTCCCAATTGCCCAAAACCACGTTGACACCTCTCTGTACCAGCCTGCTACATGGCTACCCAGTGTTGCAAGCTACCAATGACTCTTGAATTGTGTATTTTATAGCAGACACAGAAAATGCAAAAGGGGTATATTTAAACAACCTAAACTACCTATTTACAAAACACATGTATCACTTCCAAAGCATGGCTCAGCACATTTTATAAGCTGTTTTTTTAAGCACCTGTATTAGCATTTGCTTTTTAAACATCTGTCAAACATGGTTAAGTTCTCAGCCTTCTGCTTCCTATCTCCATCTTACCACTCATGCATCTCTTTTCCTGGTTGAGGCTGCATTAATGCAGTGACCTTTTGAATCTTTCAGTATTGCAGAATACAGGTGTCCTGTTTGCTCCTCTTGGTACAAGTGGGTGGTACATGCAACACCACAGCTTTATGACTGGTTGAATTTTCTCTTTTCCTTCTGCCCATCTTTATATGGTCAGACTCTAAACTGTCTGAGAAAGAACTGATTTTTGTTACACAACTGTTGTTGCCCAAAGACAGTGAAACACTGGTTATTTTCTTCATCCTAAGCTCATCACAAGGAGCCTCCAAACTCCATCACAGTACAAAGAATAAGATCCATGCATGGAGCTAAACTGACTTTGCATAGGCAAGAAACTTCAGTTTCCCAGGACAGCAGGGTAGGCACTACATCCAGTCCTAGTTCTCTAATGGAGCCAGGCACAAAGTATCCTGTCATAAACACTGTTGCAGTAACAATGAAGAGACAAAAAAAAGGATGCTGAAAAATATCTATTCATTCGGAATTATTTTTAAATGTTTTTCACAGACCAGTATGTAAATACATAAGCTATTATCTAGCAGTAGAAAAGAGCAACAGAAAAACTATCAGACTCAGTACAAGGAAGCTACTTTCAGAGCATGAAGGAAGTTTTACTCATTTTTTCTCAAGAATGAAGGAAGACCCTTGGGAAGATCTCACAAAAAACAGGTTCGAAGCTAAGCATTACCTGAAATGTACAGATAGTTGGACTATATTTCAAGAAGAGTTTGCATGAGGCAACAAGGTGTGGCTGGGTTTTACAGAGTGGAGGTACAGGCATATTTAAAAGATTTTATTTGAGGTTCTTTTCCATCTTCCTCAGGCCTCCTCTTCATACCACTGTCATAACTCCTAAGATGAAACTATATCAAATTACTGATGCCTTCCTGAAATAGGGTGAGAACTTGTTAATGTGTTTTGCGGGTCATGTTCAGCTGATGTAGAGCTTTCAGCTGCAGTCAGTTAAGGACTAGTAAATCATTAAGAGTCTTTGTGGTTATTGCATCAACAGTAAAGCAAGAACTGCAGGTAACAGGGCTCTTCTCTTTAGTACCAAATGGTGCCCAATTAAAGTTACTTATGCTAACTTCACCTTTTCCTCTCATGCACTAGTAGAAAAAGCTACAGAACATTAATTCCCAACTCAACAGGTTTCTTTATCAGAAGACTTACCCTCTCACATAACAGATTTATAACCATTTCTATTATTCAATTTCATCAATGCATATAAAACCAACTTCTGCTTATTCCTTCCTTGCCCCACTGTGAGAAAAAAAAAAAAAGCTGTTTCTCTCATCCTTTGACAACTGAATACATTAAGTATTTGATTTACTCCCAAATCTTTGAGGAAAGATTTTTTTTCTCATATTTCTGATTTTTTCTTTTGGTCTTTACAGCACTGAATTAAATTCAGATGATAGATGAAGAGGTGTAAGGAAAAGGATGAGTTAGACTATACTTAGAGTAACAGAGGCTGTGGCTTCTGAGTAGACTTCCCACTGGACTTATTTGTCTTCTTTGGTATAAGTTATAATGAATTTAGCAAAGAGAAGGTGTCAATATTCTTCCAGCTACTCAGCTTATAAGTTATATCTATTTAAATTTGTTTGTTTTTATGTCTGTAGAGCAATTGCCAGTGAAGCATAACAGTATAATAGGGCTTATGGGACTACAAGTGGTCTGACTTGCACAATCTCACACACCACTGCCAACCTAAGAAATTACATTAAGGTATTTGCATCTTAACCCAAAATGCTTCATAACCCAGTTGCATTACTCCAGCAAGACTTTGAAATCAAGAATGACAATTATTCCCTTCATGCTTTGCTCACCTTTTTATAAACCATTCCCACTTCCCTCATAGAAGTTCCCAGACTAAGTTGAGAAAAAGGGGATTAGAGAGAGAGAAAAAAAATAATACAGGATAAGAAAAGAAAACACTATAAAGGATAACAAGGGCACATTTTCACCTGCCAGAAATAACTTCTGTTTTTAATCCTCTAATGGTGGAGAAAGGGCAATGGGAATTTACAAAAGCGATTATTACATACAATTTGTGACAATACCAAATCAAAAAACCTCAGTGAGGAATTTCTACAAAACAAAATGATGCCAAAGGTTCAAATAAAAATCAAGAAAACTCAAAGACTTATGGAATATTTATATTTTATTATCCAGCTTCTCATCTGAGAAGATGCTGCAATTCATCCCTCATTTATTTTTATTTTCCATTCCATAGCTACCAATAGCAACCCTAATAGCAGGATTGATGGCAGCAGCAGATTCGTTTTTTTTGCACTGAGCATCTCCTCTGCTATAAAATATGCCTATCGTCTGCTAAAACTGCAAGTTCATTAGTCAATACAAAACTTATTACAAAAAATAATAATACTACCCCAAACAGACGACTTCTGATAATGTCTGAGGCAACTTTTGCAGAATACTGTGGTTTTAAGTGAGCCTTGTCTAGTCTTTAGCAACCTCAAACATTAACATTCTACATATCACTTTTTTTTCATAACCATTAGTTACTTAGTACGTACAAGGAGAGTATGGATATTCCATGTGGGATTTTGCTGCACCTCTTCAAAAGTCTGTAAAAGAGGCCACACAGATTGCAATTAAAAGAATAGCCCCAAAAAACCTTCACAGATACTCTTAGGAAAAATACCAAAATATTATAGAAATTCTTCAACAAGTATATCTTACAAACTATTCCTTTATGAAAAGGCCAAGGGATTTATGATCAAACCAAACAGAAGCAAAACCCACACTCAAATAAAGATGAGAACAAAACTGAGTTTATTCTAAAACACAAACTTTGGTGATAATGAAACCAAAGACACAAGCTGCGTCATTCAGTAAAACAGCTTCTATTTAAAGTCCCCTAGTAATGCTTCTCTTTACTTCCTCCCACAGTCTAGCAGCAAAATAAAGCAGACAATTAAGGAGTCTAACCTTTTATTTTTGGAGTCCAATCTGCCTCTTTGCAGCTACAACAATTTGGGACCTGAATAGGCACACACCAGCATGACTTCCCTCTGCCAGGAAATTACTTACCCGACTTCTCCTGGAGCTTCAATCTCACAGGATCTGCAGGCGAATGTTGCACGTGTGCAACATAAAGGGTAAAAGAACAGACATAAATGGAGAATTTTAAAGACCATTTCATTTTTATGCGTTTTTATCCAGCTGTTAACGCTGCATGGGTGCTGCATCCCACCTAAATTCAGTGAGATTTTACCTGATAAAGAAATAAGGCCTTAAAACAGTATGGTCTTGAATCACTCCCTAGGACAATATTTTGAATGGGAACATTGAACTTTGAATCTGTTTATGGACAACACCGCCTCAAAGTCTACACCAACTTACTTGAAATGCATAAAAAGAACAGTAACAAAAACAGGTCTATTAATAGCAGCAGCACTGTAAAAGAAGAAAAATCAAAAAAAGGTCCAACAGCCATGGTTTCCATAAGTACTCCTGGTTACCCTGATACTCATTACCGAAGCTAATCCTTCAAGCAAACTTGGCATCTCCCTAGAAAGTCAGAAACACTCAAGGAATGGTACTATTAAATGTGCCAGAAAGGAGATTTCAGTCCAAGGAAAAGTCTCCCCGAGTGCCTGGAGCAGGGTTTCTCACAGCTCGTTGGAGGGATTAGCCCCCTAACTGTTATGCCTTCACATCATCTGCAGAAATAAAATACATCCTTCTTTAGCATACAACACAGAACATGTAAAAAGATGTGCGTGTGTGTATTTAGACAAGTACACGGTGTTTTATCTTTTGAAAGATGAGCAGAATACGTGTGCATGTATAACAAGTTTATCTATATTTGCATCTTGCTTGCTTATGTTTTTGCCCATCTAGAGAGGGAAACTACACACTGCTTTATCATACATTCAGGCAGTAAAGTGTTCTGTGCATTTTTCTAAATAACTTTTTTTAAAAAAAATGTTCTGCAGTAATATCAATGCCTTGGAAAATAGCCATTTTTGCATTTGAGTTTAAAAAATTATTCTCTTCTAATCGTAAAGGCTGTAATGATGGGATATCATGTGTCAGTACTCAAGACAATAGCAGAACTTAGGAGAACATCAGGAGGCAAGTATAGGAATTCATAATACAAATCTAGCTGAAATGTTAATTTTCTTTTTTAAGTACAGAATTTTCAGGGAGTACAGGTGAACCTACTTTTACAAAGTAGCAAAGGTGTTATCTCTTCATCTCTGCTATCTTTTATATTTCTTTTCTATATATCTTTTCTATATTTCTTTTATATTTCAATTACTATATGTAATTGCTAGACTAACTAGCAAGTTAGGTGTTCTAGACAGCAACTGTTCATAGGTTTGTGAATATTAGAAACAGCAATGGCTTCCAGATACTTCTGATGTTCATAGAATCATAGAATCATAGAATCATAGAATGCTTAGGGTTGGAAGGGACCTCTAGAGATCATCTAGTCCAACCCCCCTGCATACGCAGGGACACCTAGAGCATGTGGCACAGGACTGCGTCCAAACGGGTTTTGAAGATCTCCATGTTTATTATTTTTATACTTTTCTTTTTACCTTTTTTTTTTTTTAAATATCCGCTGACTTTTCATGGTTGCAGATGGATTCTGTCAACTTGCAAAATCTGTCCAACATCTCAGCAACATGACTTTAGATGATTACATTTAAGGATCTAGAGCTACTTACTTTTTCTAGTTTTTTTTTTTTTTTTCTCCTTAATCTCCTGGAAATTGGTTTCCTCATTGTTGTGTCTACTGAGGTTCAGGAAAACCGCCCTATTCCCCACCACATTTCACTAAGGGTAACTACAACAGGAAAACCATGTTAGCAACATGTAACATTGCAACTACTTCTATATATACCAAAAATGAGTAAATGCCTAGTTAATTAGGTCAACACCTAGTTCTTATTTACTCAAGCTTTTCATCATCTTGAGGCATTCAAAACTACCAATGCTTTTGACTAGTTGGACAATACACCATCTATAGACAGAATGATAAAAATTGGCAACATAAATGCTTAAAACCTCTAACACAGTTCAAGTAGAAAAAAAAACCCACAGATGCTATAAGGTAGTGGAAAATTAGCAATAAAAGCAGTCAAATAGATGCTTGCTTGAAAGCTTGGCAGAGGCAGCACAATATTGCACAGCATATAGTTAACACAGCAGGGCACAGAGGCTAGTAAAGAGGTTGAAGTTAAAGATAACTTCCCACCATGTGTTTTAACCATGGCAACAAAGCAAGAGCTTCTACTTGATAGAACTTCTATAAAAGTCATACATGCGCAGAGATAACATAACTGGGATGCTCCACAGGCTCAAGTAAAACGCTCTGCTGACTTGAGACCTCACTTAGCATAATGCACATGCAGGCAGACGTCTCCTGGGTCTAATGAGTGTGACTTTGCCATATCACTTGTCTTTGGTTTGTCACCAAAACACGACTAGTCTGTCAAAACTGTTGCCTGTTAGGAGGATGGTACACAGCAGAACAGCATTTGTTTTGAGTGTTGTCAGTTTTGTTTTTTTTTAAGAAGTGATTGGGTTCACTGGCCTGGATGAATAGGGCAGCTCGATTCTTCCAGGATTGAAGAACTAAGGCAAATACATCAAGAAAGATGGAGAGGCCAAAGCATGTAGGAAAGTCCCAGGGAGAAGCCAGGAGCCTGCAGCTCATGTAGAGAGCAAGAGGCTGCAAGTGAGTGTCTGGAAAGTACCAATGGGCCACTGAAGAAGGAATAAACCCTTGGAGCAAGCAGAGGAGACA
Source organism: Tinamus guttatus (assembly GCF_059628265.1). Taxonomy (NCBI): domain Eukaryota; kingdom Metazoa; phylum Chordata; class Aves; order Tinamiformes; family Tinamidae; genus Tinamus; species Tinamus guttatus. The sequence continues at coordinate 1,206,873 of NW_028288624.1, read as the reverse complement.
GAGCATCGCTTGCTGCAATTCAGGAAGCCACCAACTTGGATGGACGCAAGAACATGCCTGCCAGGACTGAGCAGGCAAGGAGGAGAGCTGCATTTAGCTCCTTTTATTTCAATACTTTTTGCTCATTTTTCCCCCTCTATTTAAAGGAATGTTTCTTACTTCTTCAGAAAAATTGAGTGTTTATTTTGAGTTTAAAAGCCTTCGAGCTTTGGGAAACTCACCACAAGAAAGCATCTAGCTGTGCTCACCACAAGGTCCAGGTAAAAGTTATATTTATTGCTGAATATATTTTCTCCAGGAAGGCTGGAAGTGCAGCCCCTTCCAGCACCATGCTGCTGCTTTGATTGGACCTGGCATCTCAGTCTCTTATCTCAGATCTACTAATGGAAGGGTATCAGTGGAAAGAGACTGCTAGAAAGTCATTTAACTGGCATTTTACTGTGTGATATTACCCCAATGTGGCATGCAATTTACACTGCTCCCTATTATTTGCATTGTTTGTTCTACACCAGTTTCAGATGCTTCCACCTCTGTCTTATGAATCATCCACTCCTGAATGCCTCTTTGCAAAGTAGAGCATCTTGTGCAGGGTAAGTTACAGTGCTAACACATCTTGCTCATTTGCCACCTCGCTAGCTCACTCAAAATAACTATTACGTAAGTTATTATCTAGCTCACTTCTTAATAGTTATTTTATGTGACAGCTTTACAGTTATCCTATTATTTCCTCTCACAAAGATGCATGTGAAGTGAAGTTCCAAGTCAAACATTCTCTGAAGTAGATGGTATAAAGAAGTGATAGCTGAAATAAGAATATTAAAAAAGAAGTATGGGTTGGAAAAGGAATTTGCAGTTCAAATCAAAGATGGTGCTTGAATGTAAGTTCTGCCTGCAGGCTCTGAGTCCAACATTTCACACATCTGACGTCCAAAACAGGTTAACTATTCAAACCTCTACAAAAACAGCTTCTTCCTTTGGTTCAATAGACACAGAGCACATTTGGGGAAATCAAAGATTTTCTCTTTAAATTTCAAAATGTATTTCAGCTGGAGTTTGATTTCCTGTGCTTGAGATTAAGATTCACAATAGCAGTTCCAGATCTCTACTTGTATACACTCACTCTGTAAGCACAGCTATGGTGTAGATAAGCACAGTCTGCTGTACTGTGGAACAGCCAAATGGCTGGAGCACAAAGCAAATCAATTGCAAGAGACTGGAAAAACAGCCAGATAATCTGCCTATTGTTACTATTACAAGCAAGTTATCAAAGAAACTCACAGTGGTTCTTACATTTTCCTTGGTAGAACTCAGTGCGGGCTCCACTGAATGCACCACCACCTAAACCACTTCCAAACACATGCAGGAGGAGGACTGTCAAAGGTTTTCTATTAATTGAAACCTTCATGGAAGAAAGATCAAGACTAAATTTACAAAGAAATGTTGGGATTCTTAGGGAAGACCTAAAAAAGGTTTTCAGGTTGTGGGCTTTTGTTTGTTTTTAAATAGAAGTCCAAAATGTCAAGGAAAAACAAAATGTTAGTATATTTTTCTGCAAGTTTTTCACTGGGAAAAATAATTACTTCACTAACTCTGTGCAAGATCATGTTTCCTTGCACACATGCAGCAAGAAATATGGAATGAAGCCATATAAAAAAAAAATCATTGCTAGGTACTCAGTACAATCGATTGAAATTCAGATCTGCTGCCCACTGGCATTTTTTGAAAATTCAATATCTATTTTCTTCCCAATTCAAGATAAAAATTTGAAATATTCATGGATTTTGAAGAACAAAAGCACTGAACATAGTTCTGCTATAAAGAGAATTGATTTTTCAAAGTCATTTAAATGCTATTTTCCTCTCTGGAATATGCTTTCTCCTATATTTCAGTGTGTGAGCTTGAAGCCCTTATTTTCTCCTGGGGAATACTGTGGTTTTTTTTTCCTCCATCAATTCCTCTGATATTTCTATTAAGAGAGAAGGGAAAAAAGGAAAAAAAGCAGTCGCTCATATCTAAAACTTTTTCTAGCTGTTCTAGTTGCCTACTGCCTTTTTAAATTAAGTTTATACGCATTAAGTGGAATCTCAGGAGGAAAAAATAGATTCACACTTCAAAATAGCCAAATGATCAATAAACACACTAAACATGCCGCAAGACCCATATTTAAGACCCAGTGTTATTACACTATAGGAGATGCTTGAAGAGATGCTTGAAGCCAAACCATTCCCTTCTCTTCTCATGACACCACGGTTGCTTAGTCCAGGCTCTCACTTCTCTTTTTCAAGAGAAGTAAAGCAAAACTCATTCTTGACCTGTAGAAAAACAGCAACAAATTCAAGTCTCAGTGGTTCATGGAATGGGGGAAACCCATTTTCAGGAGCACTCATCCCAATGGCAGAACCAATGAAGCACCATCATGAAGTGCTGGATTCCTCAGTGCAACTGGGGGAGCATCACATCCCACCAAAACCCCAGGAACACTTGCTGCTAGTGGAGGCAGTTGTTCCTGGTCAGAAATAGGAAACCTGAAATGGGAAGAAAGCAGATGGAAGAAGCAAGTCTGTTCTTTAACAAGGGAAACCCGGGACATGCTGAAGCTTTGGACAAATCTGTTGCCTTCCCCCCACCAAACATACCTCTTCCCTAGGTCTTCTGGGCACCCTGTCAAGCACAATTTTGGGAGATGCTATCAAGCGGGGGTTAAAGATAAAGCATACTGATTTGTTCCTGGCCATTTTGTCACTTTTTCTATAGCAGAAGCAACTCAGACTGGGATGCCATCAACAATTTCACTGGAAACGCTCCCGGAGCCACCCGAGGATGTCATCTTGTCACCCTGGCATTCGGCACATTACATTTTGAATGTGTATGTGTACATTAATTATAACCAGGCACCGACGCTCAAACTCAAAGTGACTCTTCTGTCCCGTAGCTATAAAGAGTAATCCATGCATGTCAAGATGAAGGCTGTGTCATAGTATGCATATCAACAGTTTTTAAACGCTGCACACAAATTTGCTTTTTTGGTAAAGCAATTTCAAACAGTTTGTTTGCTTTCAAAATTAAAAAGAAAAGGGATTTAAGCCTTTTTGGTAGGATTGTTTTTTTCCTAAGGTAACATTACAGAAGAGGATGCACAAAGCACTTCACAGCCTACAAGTATATATCCATATACAAGCAGAATTAATCACCCTAATTAACAAGGCCAGGGTCAGCAATATGAAGGAGGCATTTATATATGCCAGAAAGTTCAAACATGCCAGAGTTTTCCCCCATCAGAAAGCAGGTGGCTACCTTGATAACCACAGGGCAATAGCAAACTTTCCTCTAGAAAAGTTTTTTATTAACAGCAAACAATTCTTAGTATAAGGTCACTTCTTACACTATTCAAAATGTATTATAATTAAGAGTGCATTTGCATATTCAGTGCAAGGGATTGCTAGAAAATGCTTAGGACAAACAGAATGGAATTCAGCCACGTTGAATTGCTTACTATTATATCTGGTCTTCATCAATGGCCAGTAATTACCTGCATTTATCCCAAAGGCATTTGCACCACATACCACATAAGAGATGTTAAAGTATAAACACAAAAAGTAGCTTTGAGCATATAACAACTCATGCTTAAATATGTCAGTGAGTCAAGAAAGGGGAGAAGATTTTTTTGCCCCCCATCTGTTTAGACAAGATATTATTAATTAGTCAGCTAAAAGTAAGAGATAACACCGCGTTCAACAGAGCCATTATATAAAAGGAATAGTTCTTTCTCTAAAGAAGAATGACCTGGATAAGGATATATCAAATAACATTATTTGTCCAGATATGCCTAAAGACCTGCTGAAGAAGTGATGCTGGGCACCAAGGGAACATAGCAGAGCTTTGCAGAGGAGGGCTGGAGGAGTCCTGAAGGTCAAGCAGTTGAATGTGAATCAGTAGAACGCCTGTGCTGCAAAAGAGGCAGAGCATTGGGCTGCATTAGCAACAGGACAGCCAGCACGTCAAATCAGAGGTCCTTCCCCTCTACCCATCACTGGTGACACCACGGCTGGAGCACTGCATCAACTGCTGGTCTCCTCAGGACAAGACAGACATACCAGAGCCTCAAAAAAAAAAAAAAAAAAGCGAAAAGAAGACCTTGGCCTACAGGTACCTTATGGAAAGGTACAGAGAAGGCACTTCTTGAAGCTGCTTTCCCAAACATGCCTGCGAGCACCCTGATCCAACTTTGAAGCTGGCCTTCTGAGCAAAGGGTTGGTGTAGAAGCCTCCAGAGATCTTTCCATCTGAAAGTATTCTGCAATCCTAAAAGCCAAAATATGTTATAAAAATAAAGGCATCTCTGGGAATCTTTAACATCTGAGAAGCTACCTAAAACTATGCTCAATCTTCACTTTCTTTATGGTAGGACACAGTATTTGAGTGATTTTGCATAATCCTGTAAATTCATCACAGACTTCTGGAAAGTATATTGCATTTGAAGCACTGTGAGAGGCTTCGGCGTTCAGGGAAAGGGAAAAGTGTATCATACTTGTAGCAACATCATTTAAATCCAATTCTGATGCTTACATTTATTTCCACAGTGTATTCTAGAAGAAATTAGGTATAATTTTCCTTGTGCGCATAAACAAGTATCGGCAACATCTGGGCTCTGCTCTTCTTAATAGCACTTTCATGAAGTTTTAAAGTAAAGTATAGGAATTGAAATTGGAAGTACAATAGAAAATATAATTTGACACTTTGCTGTGCAATTTTAAGTCATTTTAACTGTAGACTTTGGCTGTTAGCTTTTATTTTTGTAATAACACTTTATTCAGAGACATTTTCCAAATTGTCACGACTCACGTTGAGGTGGCCGGGGTGGGGGAAGGGCGGGAGGCTTGCTTTTTCTTCTTTTTTCAGGAAGACTGTTGAAGTAAAAAAAATAAAAAGCAAAATAAATTGTTCTGAAGTTGCTTTCTCTGATCTGTAGCTTAACTACAAATACTACTATGAAGACTTGGTGGCGCTTCAAGTGTTACTTGCAGAGTAACTTCCTTATTTGCAAGTCAGTTTGTAAAACTTGCAACCCTTGGCAACACTAATAAACCCTTGGTTTCCTTGGCCTCAACACAGTTTTGACCCACAAATATTTGCAGGATTGTTTCCCTTATAAACAATGTTTAGTTATAAGGAAACAACAACAACAACGGCTAAAAACAGCAACAAAAAAGAACACTGCAAGATCAGTGAACACTCAGCCCTCACTCTGCCAACTGATGCGGCATTTTGTTTAGCAGATGGCATGCTCAATTAAGTAGTCAGCTAAAAATTCCAGCAACAGTATCTACTTATGGATCTCTTTTAGACAAAGATGCACATGTGGGACACACCAGCAGTACTTATGCAAAGACAGTTGGGAGTACAGACTGCATGTTTACTTCGGATATCAAAATCATAGAATCATAGAATGCTTAAGGCAGTAATCTAATGCACAGGTTTTTGTTTGTTTCTTTTTTAATGTATAAGATTAATTCATTAGTCAATGCTTTATTTCATTATACTGCTTACTGCTTCAGGAATTATATAACTGTTATTTTATACATTATTCTATACCAGGAAGCTTACACTCAAGCAAAATTAGATTCCTAGTTGCAGAGCACTTCAACAGTTGAAAGATACTCAGTTGGTCCCAGCCTGGATGCAATTTTGGCTTTTTCTTGCCCACAGCAGTTTTTCTCTCTTATCCCACAGAGCAAGAACTGCTTCCAAATCCAGAGGACCTACAGTACCATATTTGTACCAACTTGCTGCTGCATTCTCAAAAACGCGCTCTTACCCTTGGGGAGAGCAAAAGGTTCATAGCTATAAATAAACACTACATTTTTTACCCCCTTCATATACAAGCTAAGCACTTTGCTTTGTGAAAATGCCCTTAAAATAAAAGTACTGCTGTTAGTGTGCAGATGCCACTGTCCAGCATTCACTCGGTCTTGTTTCACTGTCGCATCACTGATTTCTGTCGCTCATGTCTCTTCAATCACAGTTAGGGAAAGCCCTGGGGGAGTTTTACTGCTATTCAGTTTTCCAACCTCCTCCTGGAGAAAACTTTTGCATTCCCTGAAAGCTGCTGTGAAACCAGGACTAGCCTTTCAAGGTGCTACAATAGTGACATTCATAATCATGCAGGAAACAAGCTAATTAACTGCAAATACATGCAATATTCATAGTATTTGCCAAGAATCAAGATTAGTAAATGTTTGAGGCAAACAGTCTGTTCTGTTGTTCTTTGTTCTGCCCGATTAACACATGATGCATTTGCTTCTATCTTGTGCTTAGATATCTGAAACTTTTCAGCAGGGAATTGCAGACAAATTCACATTTCCCAACTTAACATGCAGCATTTTACAAAAGGGAAGGAAAAAAAAATCTTTGGGGAAGATGACTACTATGAGTTTAGAAAAGAGTTTAATAAACTGGGTCAAATACTGCTTTAAGATTAGTAAGAGATTTACTGTTGACTTCAGGTAAACAGAATTTCACTTTATCTCCATCTGCTTAGCAAATTTGAAACTATTTGACTGTGTCCTAGAAAGTCTCATTCGTCCTCCAGCTAGCGCTAGGCAACAGCAACAGGATGCACTTGAGTCCACATAGGATTATTTACAGAGCAACTTCATAATAAAAACTGTGCGTACACAAAGTACATGGAAAGAATCAGTGGGAGAGGAAGATGCTGTAAATACTGAGCTCAATCGAACAATTAGAGGGGTTGCAGACTGAGTAGACAAATTCCAGCATGAGATTACAAACTGCCTGAATTACCACCTTGAAAACTATAAGAAGCAAAAAAACCTGCCTGAAGTATACTGCAGAAGTATTAATTGGGAAAATACTAGAAGCTGATAATTGAGAGAATAGAAACAGAAAGGGCCCAACAAACCCAAAGGAACGGAATGAATTTACTACATGTTATCACTGTGGTTGAAGCATGAAAGGCATTTCATTACACAACCAGCCCTGTTCATAGCACCAGTCTCTACACCAGCAAATAAACAGATACAATGTGGCTAGGACTGAAAACAATAAGCTCTTGATCACAGGTGAAATAAATGGATTTGTCATATCCACCTCTATATTAAAGACTGACAAATTCATAGACACCATTACCTGAACTGCAGGCAGACATTTAATAGTACACTTTACTAATAAAATTAGATGGCTGCACACTGAGCGGAATGCTCAAGTTTCTGTATTCATCAATAAGGGGGTTTCTCCACAGTTTGGCTGAAGAGCAGGACAAAGGGAGGGGAGACTGAGTGGAGCCATGAGCTGAGTGGGACAAAAAGAGCCATCTGCAAGGAGATGGGGGCCTTTACAAAGGAGGGAAATAGGGCAATTCCCCCACATTCTTTAGCAAGGGGGACAAAGGAGTTGGTGAGCTCAGGTGAGAACAGATGGCGGGAGGCCGGAGTTCGGTGTAGGCGGCCGGGAAGGCTGTAACTTCTGAGTACCTTGGCCAGCGGGGAAAAGGAGAGGGCGTCCCTCGGTCGGGAAATTAGGATAAAAGGGGGGCTGCGTCCCCCAGCAATTTGAGAGACCCCACAGGGATATGCCCAGTGGACTCTCCCTTTATTCGAATAAAGTTTTAGGACTCCTCTGTCTCCTTTTGGACATTCAGTTCTTGACAGCGAGATTTTCCGCACAAATGGGGGCTCGTCCGGGATCCTTCCACCTTCCGGGAACGGCAGACGGCGATTGGAGTCGACGGCGTGCCTCACCATAGCTTTTGGTGATCGACTCCCTTCGACGGCAGCCTGCACCGGACGACTGATTGGGTTTCCGAGACTGTCCGGAGACAGACGAGAAGCGGATCGGGGGATCCGCAGGTAGGACCAGGAGGGGGTCCTCAAGGGGTGTGACGTAACGGACTAGGTCTGACAGAAAGGGCTAGGTCTGACGGAAAGGACCTCCCGGTAGCGCTAAGCCCGACGGAAAGGACCTCCCGGTAGCGCTAAGCCCGACGGAAAGGACTAGGTCTGACGGAAAGGACCTCCCGGTAGCGCTATAGTCTGACGGAAAGGACTAGGTCTGAAGGAAAGGACCTCCGGGTAGCGCTAAAGTCCGACGGAAAGGACCAGGTTTGACGGAAAGGACCATTGAAATCTCACTGGTGAGTACTATGGGACTGGGGAACAAAAGGGGTGACGACCCCAATATGGACAGCCAGGGAAGGCAGCAAAGGGAAACCAAAAGAGGGTGCTGGGAAAAAGGTATGACCACCTCGACTTATACCTATATAGTCCCTTGGGAAGACTTTTGAGGGTTTGGGATAACTTACGCATTCCCCTAGAAATAATTAAGGAACTAATGATAAAATATTGTTGTTTTGTTTGGCCAGAATATAAGTTACCAGGGGGATTTAGGTGGCCCCCTGTAGGGTCGGACGACGATCCTAGTCTTTGTCATGTTTTGTGCCAGTATCTCAGTGATACTGAGAAGGGTCTCATTGAGAAAGAATGTGCGTCAATATGGTTAAGGGCAACATCTAGAGGAATCTATGTAACAAGAGAGGTGGGGGGGAAAGGGAAGCAGGAATCTGAGGAAAGGAAAAAAAAACAGATAGGGAGGTGTGGGATGTCCTCCAGTACCTTCCCCCACCTTATCACCAAAATTCATCAGGAGCCACAGCTCTTGTCCCCTCTGCACCTCCTGCTTCTAGTGACAGTGAAGAGGAGGAGGAACAGGACATTTTATCCCCTTCAAAAACAAGAAAAGGAACCCAGTACGAGGTGCCAAAAACTTCTAAATTCCGACAAAAATTCGGCAAATGCCCCTACGGCAGGTTCCATTGGGAGGTCAGGATGGGGGATTTGGATTTGTAATCGTGCCACTGACCACCCAAGATATAAGGGGATTAAAGAAAGAACTACCTCCTTATTTAGATGATCCCATAGGAGTAGGGGAAAAGATAGATGAATATCTAGGAAATGCAAATTACACTTGGAAGGATTGGGATTTTCTTTTAGGAATCTTATTTGGATTCCAGGAAAAGAAAATGATCTTGCAAAAAGCTCGTCAATTATGGGAGGACGAACACCCGCAGGCAGGCCAAAATGCGATAGATGCACCCACTGTGGATGATATGATCCCAGTGGGAGACCCCCATTGGGATCCAAATGATCGAGTCAATTTGACCCGTCTTCGAGATTATCGAGCATACATAATCAGAGCCATTAAAATGGCAGTCCCCAGAACTAATAATATGTCAAAGGCTATGACCTTGGAACAGGGAAAAGATGAGAGCCCCTCTCATTGGCTAGAAAGAATTAGAGATGCTTTGAAGAAACAGGGAGGACTGGATCCTGAGGGACCAGCCTTTGACACATTACTAAAAGTACAGTTTGTCACTAAATCTTGGCCTGATATAAGAAGGAGGATGCAGAAGGATGAAGAGTGGCAGGACAAACCATTAGAGGAATTGGTAAAGGGAGCACAACAGGTGTATGTGAGAAGGGATGAGGAAAAGGCAAAGACAAAGGCAATGATTATGGCTCAGTATATAAGACAATCACAAGGATCTGTGAGGCCCCCTGAGGGACCCCCAAGGGCCAGAGGAAGGGGTCGATCTCAAGGGCGTAGTCAAAGGCAGAGCAGGGGGATGGTCTCTTCAACAGAAGATATCCATCTAAAACAAAAATTGGGAAGAAATCAGTGTGCATTGTGTAATGAGGAAGGACATTGGAGAAGGGAACGCCCACAGAGGCTAAGAGATCCTCAGGAAGAGGAAATTCACTGACTAATGGAAATGGATTGCTAGGGGTGTCAGGGGCTCCCATTATACCAGGGATCCACCACACGGGAGCCCTTGATAACATGTAGGGTGGGTCCGGACCGAGAGGAAGTGTGTTTCTTGATAGATACAGGAGCCTCTCGATCCACCTTGAATTTTATGCCAAAAGGAGAGCGATTGTCAAAAGGCTCCTTGGTTATCCAAGGGGTAAGTGGGAAAGATGAATGAGTGCTTATTATCCAGCCACTGGTAGTGGATGTGGGAAATAAATTTGAGATGCATGATTTTCTCTTTGTCCCAAATTGCGATTGCAATCTGCTGGGGAGGGATTTGATGGCTAAATTGGGAATGCAAATCAGTATTGTAAGAGATGATAAAGAAGCTTGCACTACTGTAACTTTGTGCAAAATGTCTGACAAAGCTTATGCTGAAGTGAACTCAGAAGTGTGGGCAGTTCCAAGAAAATGATAAAACACCAATTGACATGGACAGTCCTCCTGCAAGGATACACCAAGGCACCGGTCCTATTTGGACAAGCCTTGCAGAAAATACTGAAGGAATTTATCCCAACCCCAGGAGCCAGGTTATTGCAGTATGACTTGCCCCTATCAGGTGAACAAGAGAGGGTGGTGAAGGAAACTGCTGTGAAGTTACTCAATTTCTTGGCCCAAAAAGGGTTTAGGGTGTCGGGGAAATATATATATATGTATATTATATATATATATTTGGGGCGTATTTTGGCTGGAGGTTTAACCCAAAACAGCCCCAATGTTGTGGTATGGACATGAGAAGGAGAACAGAGCTTTAGAAAATTAAAAGATAAATTGACCCAGGCTCCGGCCTTAGCTCTTCTGGACACAGAGAAAGAATTTGAATTATATGTGAATGTCAAACAGAGCCGTGGCAAGGAAATCTTAGTGCAAAAGCATGGAGGCATGAGAATACCAATAGCTTATATGTTAGACCCAGTGGCTAAGGGGTGGCCTTATTGTCTGCAGAATTGCGCAGGTACGGTCCTAATAGTAACTGAGGTCCGAAAACTGACCACAGAGGGATCCCATGATGTCAAGGTCCCATACCTTGTCAGGGCCTTGCTATCTGAAGGGGCTTCTGAAGCGAGGGAGGGTTTAACTCAGCTTCTTGTCTAACTGGTCCTGAGGGAGAAGAACCAAAGGAAATCCATGAGTGTATTATATTTAAAGCAATATGTAGCCAGAATACTTTTTCTTGTGAAGTCTCTCCGACAGGAAGCCCAGCTCACACAGATCCTCCCCTTGGATTTTGCAGTCCATGATATCCAACCAGGGGATTGGGTCTTGGTACATCAGTCAAGACAGCTGAGCATGGATGGACTCATCACACCAGAGTTAAGATTTCCAAGACTCCAGAAGCCTGGACTTCTCAGTTGATCTGTACCGCTGACGGGGAGTGGGTCTGGAAAATAAACTCTGGGTTGCTGGGTCTGTGGGAGTTCAGGAGGATATGAAGACTACCCATGGGTACTAGACATATCGAACGCAGGTTGTTAGTTAATAACCTAGTTTGTAAAAACAAATATTGTCCAAAGGAAAAAAAAAAAAAAAAAAAAAGAAAAAGAGGAGGGATTGAGCAGAATGCTCAAGTTTCTGTATTCATCAATAAGGGGGTTTCTCCACAGTTTGGCTGAAGAGCAGGACAAAGGGAGGGGAGACTGAGTGGAGCCATGAGCCCAGAAGGACAAAAAGAGCCATCTGCAAGGAGATGGGGGCCTTTACAAAGGAGGGAAATAGGGCAATTGCCCCACATTCTTCAGCAAGGGGGACAAAGGAGTTGGTGAGCTCAGGTGAGAACAGATGGCGGGAGGCCGGAGTTCAGTGTAGGCGGCCGGGAAGGCTGTAACTTCTGAGTACCTTGGCCAATGGGGAAAAGGAGAGGGCGTCCCTCGGTCGGGAAATTAGGATAAAAGGGGGGCTGCGTCCCCCAGCAATCTGAGAGACCCCACAGGGATATGCCCGGTGGACTCTCCCTTTATTCGAATAAAGTTTTAGGACTCCTCTGTCTCCTTTTGGACATTCAGTTCTTGACAGCGAGATTTTCCGCACAACACAAAACCAAGCAGGGCACCCTTACGTGGTACCACAGTTCTCACACTCACATCTTCGCTCTGGATCTGTGACTCTGTACCCTAACTGCTGCCCGCATGTTACGTATTTTCAATGGGCTTTTAGGGAAAGGAGGTTAGGCAGCTTGATAGAGCTTGCCTGAATCTAACACCTCTTAAGCGGATAAATAATCAAAATAAGCAGCTGCAGTTCATATGGTCAGAGACAAAGGGGAGAGAAAGAGAGAAAAAGAGAGTGGAGGGGAAAAGAGCAAGCAAAAGTCAAAGCTGATTCTCTCTTCTATCCCCTCACCTTTTTTTTTTTTTTTTTTTTAAAAAAAGGGGTTCCATGAATATGGGAAAGCAGTTTAATGCTTTTCATGAAATGCCAGCCTTTGCCAATAACTGCCACAAAGCGGGTGATGAGCTTCTAATGATTTCTATAATAAAAGGCAAAAGTTCATATAAGTATTTCATAAAACCTTCTCACCTGATTTTTAGGTGATGTCCCATTACACTTCCCACCAAAACATAACTATCTTTAGGAAAGCAGTGACAGCTATCTCCTGCTTCCTCACCCTAAACCTCCAACTGCTTGTTTTCTGTCACAGCACATTATGGCACTCCTTGAATGGCATATGCAAGTGGAAAGCAATTGTAGCACTTAATTTGGGGGAAGTTACACTAGTTCATAAACATGAAGAATCAGGTATACAACATACATGCAAAAAAAACACTACAGCTTGCACATTTTACATAAAAAATGCCCAGTATTCAAATTCCAAACCTGGCAGTTGCAGAAAGGCTCCTCTGATTCTTTCAGCATCAAGCCTTTCTTCTCTTCATTTAGTCCCTTCTGCATCTGCCACACAGAGCCATTCCTTTGTCCTCAGAAACAGGACTTCAAAGGAATCCCTGAAGCAAGTTCAAGATAGGCTTGTGCTAAGTATCAAATATATTCAATCATTTCATCTGTCTTTTCTGAACTCAACTGTTAATCTGAGAGAAGTCAAGGCTCTAATTAAAATGGAACTCAAAAGTCCTTGCCTCCACATTGCTTAGACAGCTCAAGTTGGTGGAAAACATAAAACGATGCAATGAACCCAAGTTTGCCTTGCAGCACTTAAAGTTTCCTTTCTAAATTATTTCAGGGAAACAGAGCAAACGGGTCGGCTCTCATTTTAGATGCACTAACAGCAAAAAGGCCGATTTTACAAATTTTGGTAAAGACACTGAAAAAGTTAATTCAGAAAATCAGTTACCTTTAGAAAAAGAATCAAGGCCCAAAAGCGAACATCAAGTCCACCTCAAATTAAGAACATTGTAAAAAAAAAAAAAACACTATATTTTAATCAATATCACTCTGCCAAAGAGTGTCAGGAAGTTAAAACATGCGTGAGAAGAGCCCCACTTCCAAACTCACAGGAGCTGTACCCGGGACATATATGAAAGAAAACTTCAATGAGGAAAAGTAGAATGAATATCTTCAGGCAATCCCAGAAAGGTCAGGGGACACATCAATTTTTTTTTCACTCCCAAACACATAGGCAAAACTAAGTGTGCCACTGATTTTTTTTTTTAATAAATAAAATGTTTAATAGAATCAAAAGTTGTGCTGTTGAGAAATAGCAAGTAAGTATTGCTGACAGGGATTTGTATTACTAAGAGGTTTCCTCTTGGGTGGAAGTCAAGACACAAGCGAAAACCAGGGCAAAAGATGTAATTTCTAGTATGAGCATCTGGGCCATGACATGAAAGCTCTATAAGCAGTGCTAGACTGCACTATGCTAAAGAGACCTTGGGATTCTTCAAGCTGTAGATCTTCAAGATAAGTTCCCTGTCCTCTAAGACAACAGGCTTAGCACCAAAAAGGTTAATATTTATTTACACCTATTAGTCAAAAGTGTTTTCATCCACTTATATACTCATGGGCAATTAGTGTCAAAGGGAAGAAATTGTTATATCTTCACTTTGTAGATTTCTCCTATATGGTTGAACAATACCCGATTGGATTAATAACTAATTAAATAACTAGATAATTGGAGTAATACCTAAGTAAATAATGTTTTTGTTATGAGACAGAATTGGAAAGACTTTTATCCAAAGGCAGTTCTCCTCTGGACCTAGTAGCACAAAAACAGACACAGTGAAAGGCCTTTTCTTCCTCCGCCCCACCTTTCCCTGCCTGCCCCTGCTCCTTCTCCACCTCTACAACCCATCTGTGATCTTCACCAGATCAAATGAAGTAAAACTCAGCTGCAAACACTCCTTTCTTTGTATATTGTTTTCTCACACTGCTTGCTCATCTGCTTCAGAATTTTCTGAGGCTCAAGTATATGTTGTCTGGGGATACACACTTTTTTCCTTTTTTCTTCTCTTTTTTTGATTGGAATACACTAATGCTATGCTGCAGAAGACAAAAGGACATAGTAGATGAATCTTTAGTGTGACCCCATGTATGGCTGCTCTTCTGTTCTCAAAAACTGCATGATAGTTTTACCACTATTTGCAAGGACACAAGATTACACTGTATAAATTATCAGCCATTCCCCATCTAGTTTTAAGGTACACATTGACCAAAAACAAACAAAAACCCCAAACAAACAAAACACAGTGCACATCCACACCCACAAATAGATCCTCCACCAAAATTGCTCATTAAGACTTGTTTATGCTGTCATGGGAAAGTGAAAACAGTATTTACTTCATACTGATTCTTTTTCATTGCCAGTATGCCTTTGGTTTATTTGTTAAGACATACAGTAAGCCACATATGTAATCTTCAGTCTTCATACAACCACCAGTGAGTTACAATTTAAACATTTAGTTTCACTCCACAAAAAGCCATGAACTTCACATGCCTCCCACTGCTTGGCAAAGCGGTTAAGTGGAACAAAAATGCAGACTTAATTAAGAGTATAGTCAGATGCTGCATTAAAATACAAATGTTTGGGAGACAATATTACCATTTGGCAGCATTCTAGCTGAAGATGGCAGAGCTGGTGGTACCAGCTCTGGTGGTACATTATAAAAAATTCAGGTACACCACCTGCCACAAAATCATTTGCAGAAGATATCAATAATGCAGGATGAACATGAGAGGAGAAATGATGGAAAACTACAATTTGCAAATATTTGTTTGTCATGCAAACATCTGCTCTTATTGTCCATAGGGCTACTAAGATGCATTATGCAGGCAAATGAATACGCATTACAAGTTATTTACATAAATAGGAAAACCAGCAAAGCCAGGTAGGTATGGCCAATAACTGCAAGGCTTATTCAGGGCTGGGTTATATGCTGGCAACTCAGCTCGCTTGCATCCCTTAATTCAACTTGATCTCCATATGACTCTCCAATCAAATGGTTTCAAGTGATTCAAAAAGCTTTGTCCTATCAAAAGTTATTGCTCAAAGAAACAGATTTGTTTCATCAAAAGTACACAAATACTTGAAAAAAGGAATGGCACCTTTCCTACATATTGCATTATTATGCAACAATTAAATGAGAGTTGTATCCAATTTCCTAATATTCATGAAATCTGGCCCCCTAAAATCTGGCCCCCTAAAACCTGGCAGTGAGAAAGGCTTTTGGGCAACACTTTCCTTCTTCATAGCAGATCATGCCCTGACATTTCATCTCATCCCAGCACCTGCAGAGCCAAAGGTCTCATATCCTTGACTGTGGTGTTCACTGCCTTTCTCTAGATTTTCTTTGTAGACCTCCTTCGCCGATCAGCTCTAGATACCTATGTCATCTTCATGCTCTCTCATTAATTTTGGCTCTTTTCTGAGCTTCTGACTCCCACAGCCTGCAATTGTCAAGTCAAAC
Source organism: Tinamus guttatus (assembly GCF_059628265.1). Taxonomy (NCBI): domain Eukaryota; kingdom Metazoa; phylum Chordata; class Aves; order Tinamiformes; family Tinamidae; genus Tinamus; species Tinamus guttatus. The sequence continues at coordinate 1,191,194 of NW_028288624.1, read as the reverse complement.
CTTACCAGCATCTCATCCTGACACAGAGAGAAAAGAGATTATATTGTTATTTTCCCAAGATTTTGGCCATCTTATTTCCTCTCCCACCCCATAAGTACCACAAAAAAGGGTCTCCTGCACTTTAAGTAGGATGGTTTCTTTAAAGATGGCTGACAAGTTTTGCTAGTTTGTCTCTTGCACAGTTCTGAGATGTACCTTTGCACTAAGTACAATATTGAAAAAAATACATGGATATAAAATAGACGCAGGTACAAGAGATCACTACAGCAAGATTATAAATCTCTATATCTACACTTATTACATACACTTTTCATATCACTTACATACACATTACATATCACTTTTCAAGTGCATTTTGGGGGGAGGGATGTAACTAAGAAGGAATGGAAGTCTACCATTGGCTCCCTAATCTTTAACGAAGCAAATCCTTCTCAGAAATTCTACTGACTTACTTTGCAGTCAGGATGAAATATGAAGTATATCTTTTAAATGAGATTTATAGTACTGGAGATGATTCCTTTTTTTTTGTTTGCTCCTTCCTCCTGCCCGCCCATTTTGCATTATCCAATGACGCCTGCAAGCTAAAGAAGCATTTTTAATAAAAGAATAGTTATGTACATAAATCTCCAAGTCATTGTTTTTAAGGTCAATCTCATCTCATACCAGCAGGTCCTCTTCCCGTTAATAATATTCACTAAAAGGTTTCAAGTGGATTCAGCTGCAGCCATTAGGTTCAAGACGATTATGTCAGATCAAATTAAGTGGAAGCATAAAAACTTGTGGGGTCCTTATGATGGCAAAATAAAATCCTTCTGAGCTGATATGAAACAAACAATTCTTCAAATGCTCTATTCAGCAAGCCTGAAAAATACCCCACAGGGGAAATTATATATTGGACAAGAATACATATATATTGGATTGCACAAGAAAACTTAAACAACTTATAATTGTGGGAGACAAGATAGCTTTCCAGGTTCTCACAGAGTAATTCCTTTTCAGTTAATAATCACTAAAAGTAGAGAATATGATTATTCAATATGTTAAAAGCATTACTAAATACATAATTTTATAACGTTTGATTTATAAATGCTTCTACCACAGAGGAAAATTAGACATCTATGATCCCACCAAGATTAAAGAAATAAGCATTCTTTCCTGTTGACCAATTTCATAGGTTTCAGAAGGAGGATAGGACTCCCGAAATTGTTGTTAGGGAGACCAGACTCCCCAAATTCTGGTGTACAACAAGTATTTGTACATAAGGTTCAAAACCACAGGAGACTTCTGAGAGGAAGCTTGGGGAGCAGCGGCTACTCTTGCAGGAGCTGAGGACGCCTGGGATGCCTTCTAGTCTACATGCTCTTTTTTTAATTTTTTCTCCCCCATCAGTGGGGACAAACATGCACTACAGAAACAGAATCACAGAACCGCAAGTATTTGACAAAAAACAAGGGTCTCCTACCCTCAGCTCCCCAAGTAAACTGATCCCCATCAAGGCTTGATCCAGCATCACTTCTGAGCGCTTGGATTCCTTGTCATTGTACTTCCTCAACACCACCCACATGAATAAAATATTCCCAAAAGTTGCTTCCACTAAAGATGTAAGATCTAGCTCCTCCCTCCATTATGACTCTTAAAATGAAGACCAAATTAATTTCTCTCTGAAATGACCTTCTTTACTGTAGATGCATCTTTAATGCACGTGTTTATCACAGAGAAATCTTGCCTGAAATTTTGAGCCCGTTAAACTACTTGTGGAACATTAATAAATCCATGTAAAGAAACGATTGCATGTGATAATCATACCACTCTTCTAAACTAGTTTCCTTGGTTCTAGAATCACAACATTATAGCACAGTAATTTCTCAGGGTAAGAAAGGACTGCAAGGAGGATATCTGCAGGCATTCACAGCTGCCTCATAGTTCTCAATGATAAAAACTGGAACATATACTTCTAATAACTGATGGCACAGAGGTGTGAACTTTTTTTTTGCCATGTAGCAAAAAGTGCCTCATGAAGGCCTCAAAAGCAAAGAGATGGGTCCTGCTAAATACCAGGTTCTTGGGCATTCTTCAGATTTCCCTCAAAGCAGGGGAGACTAAACCCCCCTCAGCTTGAAGTCAAGACTGTATTGTTTAAGCTAGCAGCTTTGGAAATTGCAGATCCAGAACTCAATAATCTACAGATTCAGAGATAAAACATTTGGTCAGTTTTGAAACATGCCACATCAAAATACTCAGGCCCAATACTCCTATAGTGACAAGCTCTCACTTCAGCTCTGAAACAAGTCCTTCTGGTGAGAAAGCTGCATCTTTTCAATCTTCAAGACATCATTTCAGATTTGCATTGCTTGGCCAGTTACCTCTCAAAGACACTATAGATACTTATAGCGTGGCTACCAAGTAATGAAAAAGCAATCCAGACAAAGTAGTTATGACACAAACATTCAGAAAAACAAAGCCTCTCTAGTCTCAACCGAGTATGACTTTCTCCTACAGCTTTCAGAAATATCAATATGCAAAAAATATATATTATATAGCTGTAAAAAATGAGAATAATCATGTGGTATGTTTTTTGAAAAATATTTGGAGCTTTGAAGCTTTAACATTTACAAAAGGTCCTACATCAGTGAACAGTTTATTATAAGGTATCTAAATAAAAGGAAAAAGAAAATATCTTCCGTTAGTGCCATGACAGCAAGGAGCTAAAAGTATTACATGGGCTGCAAAAAGAAGTCCTCCTGAAAGAGATTATCAACTGGGAAATATTTTTTGATGAATAACAGTTTCCAATAATTTAAAGAAACAAAAGAGTCAGTTCTGCACCGGAGGGAAAAAAAAGTGACATTTGAAACTAAGCATTTTCAAATACCATTTCTAAGCTTACTAAGATAATTTAATATTTTTTTTCTCATTTTAATTATAGTCTGATAGGCACAGCCAAAGGATCCCACAGAAGAGCGGGTCAACTTCAAATCCAACTTAAGGCAAAGCAGCCATATTAGAAACTTTTATCTCCTGCAATTCTGTTTCCTGAACTGCCACCCAAAATAACTATATTGCTAAGTATATGGAGTATCTCACTTCATCTTCCACATTCTATCATCTTGCTCTCTAATGAGAGAGATCCTTACACTAGGCTTTAGAGATGACACTTGACTCCAGTCTGGACCTGGAAGTTTGGTTGCATACATTGACCTGAACTCAGAACACCACAATTCTGCTTTACTGTGCTTTCTTCGAGCCTGTTGTAGATGACCCAAGCTACCCCCATACAACATGAATACCTATAAAACACCTATAATTGCAGAAAGGGTGAAATAGGACACCGCAGACTTTATGACAAAGTATAGCAAGCTTCATTTTGTAGTTTAATGGAGAGCCAATTCTCCAAACAGTATATTAAGAAGGGAGTCCCATAGAAAGCTAGGGGAGATATAAGCACAGGAAGCAATTTTAGGAAACAATACACAATTAAATTGCCATATGTTTTCCTTTTCCCTATTGGATGAGTGACACATGCAACATACAAACAATGTACAAGGACAAAGACATTACACAAACTGGTATCTTTCTGTTTATGCCATATAAATCAAGACTTCAAGTCTACATAGCAAATTTAGGACCAAAAGACATGCTGATATGAGCTATAAAGGTTATGAGCAGGTAATAGGATTTGAGTTTATTCTACTTTTGTGAGCAAAAAGCTATTTTGCCCTCACTGCACTATTGCAGGTGCCTGGAAAGAATCTTTCTTGTTTTAAATCCTTGCACTGAAGAAAGCATTGAAGTAATTTTGTGTGAAGTTTTCAAGATGATTCCTTCAGGCTGAAGTCAAATAGTCCCAGATTTGAACCCCAGAAAAGAACACTTCAGATACATTGAATGCATAACTCATGTATTAGCCATTAATTAGTTTAAATCCATACTGCCATAACAAAAATGCATCTGCCTGCACCAGACAATCACAGTAGCCTTTTTTTCATCAGCATGCCATCCTGTGGTACAGCAAATAACACACTCTTCTCCAAACAGAGGAGAAACACTTGACTTCTTCAATGTCAATGTGATCAAAGGGCTCAGCTGAAATACTGACTATATTTTCTTTCCCCTTAAATATTCTTCTCAGGAGGCAAAGCATAACTCTGCTTCAGACAGTATTTCATCTAAATTTGGACTGCATTTCTATTTGTCTAACTTGTTACTGCATATATCATTAAGAGAAATTCAGTAATATTTTGTCATCATCATGAAAAATCCTGGGGGGAATGCAAATGCCTTCCAGATAAAATCCATTCAGATCAATCTCAAGGTAGGTCACTTCATAAATCTATCCAAAAACTCACTCTCATGACATCACCAAAACTTATAGCAGCCATATGACTAACAGCAGCATGGCACTCCTTGATGAGCATATGAAGACACTGGACTTATCCTAACAATGTATCTGTTCTACAAATACTGCCAAAACCAAGCCAGTCACTGGAAAAGATTTCTAGGATTTGGCTACAAGTCAGCCAGGACTGACTGTCTTGTTCTGCTGATCAGCACAGAACAGCTTAGAAAGCTGAGAAGCAGCGAGTCAGTTGACTTAACTGCTTGCTCCATTTCTCAGCAAACTCCCTCTTGTGCTGTAAAGCTGTTATTATATTGTAGCTCCAAAATTAATATACAAAGCTTGATACTGTGTTTATGGTCCCCACAGACATCATTAAGATGTCCAAACATAGCAAAGGCTGAGAAATGCCTGTGCAGCAAGCATCCCTCTGTCACTAGCTGAACTGCTTTCCAAAAGTTCAAGGGTTGCCTCCTGCTCAGGACTCCATCCTATAAGTTAACACTAGGTTGTCTAATGGCTAACATGGGATGGAAACATACCAAATAAGCTGCAGGTCTTACTCGATAACCCAAACCAGCTTTGAGAGTGGGTATATTAGTTGCTTATCTACAGAACCTTCCTAAAGTTTAACATTAGTGAGCATAGCAGGGCAACTCTAAGCTACATAAAAATAATGATTTAGTAGCTATAATGCCCCAGTTGTTAGATTATATGAATGGCTTCCAGCAGTTCAGTGCTCTGTCATCAACTTTCACATTCAGTTTGTTCTTTACCCTTTCTGGTTTCTAGTTTAAATCAGGTTGTATGTTAGCATCAGAAACCAGGGTCAAAAAAGCATGAAATAAAACTGGAGTCAAAGACCTGCAGTGACTCTTGAAGAGCACACAGTTTTGATGCTCTTTCATGAAGTAGCCCTTATGAAAAGCTCTGTCACCATCACCATCCAGTTTGCTCTAGGAAGAGTATCCTATCGGGTAAGAAAAAAAAAAAAAGTGCTTTTACTAGTAAGGGCAAATTACTAAGAGTGTTGCATTTAGCACCAACAGAGATTGAAACTGGCAATGATAAGGATTTACAGCACCTGACTAAAGGAGAGAGACACTTTGCACCAAAAAGGCTCTCGGTTACTAGTCCACACAAATGATTTCAGTCATGTCAGAGCTCCTTTGCAGCAGAGAATCACTTAAATATTTCCTTCCTGATAATAATTACAGATAGAGTAACCTGCACTATCCTGTGTTGCCCTGATCTCTCACGTTAGTCAGGACTTTAAGATCTTGCGTAAGACTAGTTGTAAAAGCCCACATTTTGGCTTGTCTGCCCTTTGTTCCTCTTAGCCTCTTCCTGCAAATTTTCTCTTTCTTATTCATAGCTTTTTTTTTCAAATCTCCCCAAAATTTGGATTTCAGACAAAGTTCATAAAACAACAACAACAACAAAAAGTAGAAGACAGAAAACAGGGAAAATTTATTTTATTCTGCCTCTTTAAAGACTGTCCATTCTCTTACCTTGGATTTGACAACCGGGGGCCGCGTAAACCCTATGCTGTGTCACATTTTGGCAAGGAACAAAGCGCTCCTTACTGCATTTGAACCAAGTGGAAACAGGGAGCTCACCCTGCAGATGCTGAAATTTATTCTTCTTCCGAGACAAAGGCCTTACACGGCACTAAAAGAAGTGAATAGTACTGCATAAACAAGAATTACCACTTCAGTAGGAGTCTTGCTCCCTAGGCCTGCAGTATTAAGCTTCAAGTGAGGAGACCAGATGGAGGTCCCCAGGCAACTACATGAAACAAAGTCAGTGTCACAGTAGCTCTTCTAATAAAAGCAGGAGTTTGTTCTATACCATCTTATTCTCCAGAGAGACTTCCCAAGTACCTTTCCAAAGGAACAGAGCTGGTCAAAGTCGCGATTAGATGCCATAAGCCTTCTTGTTGCACACAAATCTCTTTCCCTAACACAGAAAGGTTTTGTTTGGTTTTGTTTGTTTGTTTGTTTGGTGTTTTGGGATTTTTTGAGACTAGGGAAGATCTAAGCTTCTTCAACTGTTTCACCATTTTAACTACTTTCATTCTGGCAAAGCTATTATACTCCTGGCTACAGTCTTCTCCTCATCTCTTAAACATATTCCCACCCTACTGCCCATTAAGTTTGTTGGACTGGGATTTTGCAAAAGCAAAGGGGTATGCAGGAAAAATTCATAATTTCTTTCAATTCTTCTTTAGGAAGATCTGCTGTCAGAGCTGTGAAGTGAGAGCCCAGATATCTCTGACCTTCTGTGCCTACTTTTGATTCCCCTGAATTGCATCAGGTCTGCATGCCTGAAGTCTGCCACTTCTCTCCTAAGCTGCTTGAATTGTTACAGTTCATTTGTACAGTTGCAATATTTCTTACTAAGAAAAAAATGAGAATAAATTTTACTCATATTTAGACAATTTGCTGCAAGAAGCGTTTCCTTCTATAGATGCATATAGGATATAGCATATAGGAGCACTCTAATATTTGTTAACATTGGTTTACAGAAAAAGCTTATTTGTCTGCCCTCCAATTGAAGGAGTGTCCTTTTCCTGTGATTACCCATGATAGCAACTCAAAATTTGTTTTCTGCTAATAAGTCAGTATTTGCTTTATTTTCTTTGCCATCAAAATGCCTGCCAAGAATACTTATTAAAATATTCATAAACTCAAAATTGCAGAACCTGAAGAGTAAAATAGAAGAATATATAAAACCTACAGAATGTGGGTTTTTTTTGCTTAGATTTTCAAACTATGCCACAAAGTTTCTTCCTTCTTAAGAAGCTATTGTTACTGTAGAAACTTTTCTGTAGTTAACTTAGCCTACAGAATTACTTATTTTAAGATATAAGGCATAAGTAATAATAAAAAATATGTATTAAAAAACACATCTTTGATATGATTCAGGTGACCTTCCACAAATATGTAGGTATGGGAAGAAAGGTTTTCCAAATGTTTAAGTTACTTTGAGTATTGTTGAAAAATGAGAATTTATGCACTGCATTTTTTCCTATATATTCTTGTTTATCAGACTGCTAAAAAGGACAAAAAATACCACTAAAATTCTTCGGTGATCTTATAATAATCCACATTGGAATCAATCTGCTACGTATGCAATTTGACCTTACTCATTGTACCAGCAAGCAGAGCTGTCACCCTCTCTGCAGCCACATTCTGCACATTTTGCTGAGTCTTAATTTAACCTCCATTGACTTATTCACGCACACAGTTTAAGCATTCATCCAGACATAAATGATAGCTATACACAAAATGCTGCACGCTAAGTTAAGCTTATTCATGTTTCTCTTTTAACATGCACTTTAACTGTCCCCTAATATGTTGCATGCTGATGCAACATTGTCTTTTGTCCTGTTATTGCAAGGGAACAAGGGGATAAATCCAGTCACACTCCATTTGCAGGCTGACACAGTGGAGGAATCAGAGGCAAAATTTCAGTTCTGCCTAAGAGAAGTTTAATACTCCCATTGGCCAGAAAATTGCCTCTCACCTACAAGTCAGAATTGCAAACAATACAAAGGACAAGCTTCTCATCTACCTATATTACTAATGTAGCCACTGAAATACTGGTACATTTCTGGTTCTTACAGAAGCATCCAGAAAAATCAAAATGATACAACAGTTGAATAACAGGAGCTATTTTTTCCCCTCAAATCATAATGCTATGAAAGTAGTTTTTTCCTTAGCCTTTTAGGCACAATTCACAGTACAGCAAAACTGCAGCTAGTAACTATGATATCATTCCAGAAGATTTATCAAACAGTGAGGGCTTCTCAGATTTCATGAAACATTTATGAGATGACCTACCTCGCTCTCAAACTCTGAGAAAAAGATAAGCAACTAGAATGAGAATTCACAAACCTGTTCTGGAAGCCAAAAAACACAAAGGAAATATAACATATCACCCAAAAATCAAAAGCTTGGGTACATGAGAGGGAGAGGCAAAGGACCTCTAATTCAGTGTAAATTCAGACACCTTTATGTCCTGTGCTTATATGAGGCCTGCCGTAGGGACCTGCACTGCAACTCAACACCCAAAGCACTTTCAAAATCAAATCGGCCAAAAAAGGAATCAAATTGCTCCCTGATCCACCACTGCATTTGAAGAAAGTGTTTATGAGGAATTGTTCACAGAGCCCCCCCCCCAAAAAAAAAAGAAAAAAAAAATGACTTATTCCTCAAGCTCAGATTTTTGAGGACATTGTAACATCTCAGCTGAAGGTATAGTTATAAGCTGTGAGCACAACCACCACCCATAAAACAAGGCTAAAAATTTGTATAAACATGCTAGAGGCAAACACCACTCATACATCAGTAAGCATAAAAACAGCTTGGGCACATTACAAGCATGACTATTCAAAAATTCAGAACAAGCAAGCAGCCATATGCTGGGTAAACTGAGGGCGATGAGAGAGAAGGAACTGAATTTGTTGGAGTAAGAATAGACATTTTTTATTTTAATCAGCGCTACTCTTTTTTGGTGGGGATCCGATATATCCTTGCTTTACACATATATCTACACATTTAGAGTGTCCACAAACCCCAGAAAAAAACATGCAGTGCTTCACACTATTATTTACACAGCCAGCTTATGAAAATGATTACGTTACTTTTCTGCCGACACAATTCATTAATTAGCAATACATCCAAACCAAAATAGCTGACAAAACTCCTGCCACTTCCCAGTGTCATGTATCTCCATAAGCATACTACTCCTACACAGAAGTGGTTCGGGGAAGGTATGAAGAAGGAACGCAAAAATTGTTACCCTAGTAACATATACAATCCCACTCAAACCAAGAGGTTGTGCTGACATAACAGCAGGAATATAACTAACAGTAAAAGTACTGCATTGTAACACATGCTGCATGAGGATTAAACAAAACCAAAAAACACTACGTCATGGGCAGTGTTGATATGTATTCACACCATTAAGAGTAATTAAGTGTGTATCAGTCTGGTAAGTGGACCAAAATGATTGTGATTTCTCCAAACACACAACCAGTATTGCTATGCTGTGATACGCAGTAATGGTCACACAAAATTGAGGAAAGCTGACTGCAATGGCACCTCTTCCAATGTTTTCTTTGTCCATACATGTCTCTGTCTATCACAAAAAATTCTGGAGGGTTTGCCTTTGTTTTAAAATATAGACGGAGAAATAATTATCTGGACCAAATGCAGTGTTGTACAGAAGTGAGGGAAGGCTTAATCCCAGAGAGAATTGCGATGAGTCGCTTTAATATGGTATAGCTTCCAGAAGTTGTTATGTTTTGCAGAAGCACAGCTATTATTTTGCTATCTCTGTAAGAATAATTTGCTAAGGAATACCAAGCAAGCAGTGTCCTTGATGAAATCATTATTCCCCAACAAGCCAAAAGGGTCATGATCATAACTGAGGCTACAGTTTAGGCCTTGGCAAATAAAGCAAGCCACAGATCTAAAGTTAATTTAAAATTACATTTTCTAAGCATTGACATTAAAAGCAAGTAGATTGTGCATTGCCAAAAACAAACTCACATGGGAAACACCATGTTTATGCATTTAGCTTTAGAACAGGTATTCAGTGGAATTATGAGTTCCTTAGTTTGGTTCAATTGCAGGGTTTCTTTGTTTGGTGGTGAGGTAGTACGTGCAGGTTGTTGTTGTTTTAAACATCTGTTGTTTAAACAGATGCTATTCTTATTGATCTGCCTACTAACAAGAACAGCTTTGGCAAGACTGAAAAATCTTCTTCATTTGCAGTTGTGAAGAGTTTCAACTTGCATTTATAAAATCATTATGTAAACATCATTACCGAATATGATCTCTTGTGGCACATTCAAGAAAATGTGCTTTCAGGTTTTATGTTTTGGAACTTCATAATAAAAACACCCTTGCAATTCAAAAATATATTAAAAATGCAAAGGAAAAAGGAAAGAGGTTATTTATTTATTTAAATAAATGCATCAGGACATTCCTGAAAACACAGACTTTCTTTTTCCCCCCAACACAAAGGGCATCATCTTTGCAAAAGCTTTTGCTGAACCTCAGCCACAAGCTTTTCCTTCCCTTTTTTCTTTCTCGAGGCAACCAAAGTCATCAGGCTTAAAAGAACAAAGCTACCATCAAACTGTAATTTCAAGGCAATATTTACTTGTTTTGTAGCACATAATAGAGTCACTCATTCAAGGTTGCATTAGCATCATTGCATTTTGCAACATGAGAGCTCTGATGAACAGGCATGCCTACTTCAAATAAACACCCTGCCTCCTATAGGCAACTACAATTCTTTGAGCTTCAGTAAAAATATTGAGAGAAAGATCATGACATTGCACCCCAAGAATATGAGCATATGTTCCTTGGCCTGAAGCTGTGTCCATGGAGTTTCTTTTTTTATCTTGAGATCTTTTGAGAATCATAGTCTGAATGCAAAAAGTTACTTGCAGGACTATGCCCTTAAGAGTTCCTGTAAGACACATGCATATTTTTTTTTCTTCACACATACACACACACACACACATCCCTCCCTATTTATGCTTAACTCTTAAATCCACCAGGTGTGTCAAAAGAGTGACTCAGTGCACAGCACAGTAGTCGATTCTAAAGAAATACTGCAAACATTTATAATCCTAATTGTAGGCTATTTCTGCTCATATTCAGAAGTTGTTTTTTTCTTCTCACTCCAGTTCTGTTTTCACACATTTCTGAAATAAACCTTTGATTAATGAGTGCCTAAATATTACTGGAGCTCTTGCAAACTTCTAGAAATGCAGCCACTGTCACATGTGGCCTTATGCAGAACACTATAATTGTTCAACAGTGGCTGGTTGCCGAAGTAGATTCATTTGCATTAAAGGCAGTCAGCTTTCCACTTATCTCTGTATAAAACAATGTCTACTACTTATCCATTACCAATAGAGCTGGCACTTGCATTTGGAATCATTCCTCATTTGTCATCACTGCTATCTGTATTTTAGATCAATTACTATGTCACCTGCTGTTGTTTTGGTCAATTAAAATGATCTCAGGGAAGACGACCATCCACAAATACTTAATGCTACCCTTCTAACCATGAATAGAAATAAGGGAAGTGAGGCTACTGCTTAATCCCTCAAAAGAAAATACCAACCTTATTAACATCAGTTTTCAACACTGACACCTGAAGGTCTGTAACAGTTTCCAGCATCATTTCTTAACTATCAGAAACTATTTACTGTAGGAAACACGCGGGCCTATAGATTTGATAGTACTAACTTTAAACACACACAACAGCATTGTGTGTTTACCTCAAGTGCTTTGATTCCAGCACAGCTGTGAATAAACAAGGCTACCAACTCACCAGAGTCAGCACAAATCAGGGTGCGACCCTCTTGAACCGAGTCAGCTAGAAAGCTGCCCCATCTGTATGCAATTAGATCCCCAGGCAAGCCTGAACACAGGTCTTCAGCCAGCTTTTACAGACAGAAACATGGCAATTGTCTCTGCCAGAAGCATAGTTGTTTTAAAACAAAGAATTTATCCTAGAAATTCAATAGAAATTCAATAGACTGCAGGAAATACACATCACTTTTTACATCATAGTCTGGTTATCACCAGGAAGATACCCCCAAACTCTAATACTGAGAAATAAGGTTTTTGAGCACTTGTACTCACGGTACAAATTAGGTGCTGACCCTGGTGGAAGCAGAGCCAGGTGTGCAGCATCAACCCATTCATCACATAGTACAAAAAGCCTAATGAATGCCACAGCACCAAGCAAAGATATATCGTATTTCCCCATATTCAGCAGCAATACATATGTCTTAGACTTGATTAATAAGTGCCCACCTCACATGACACAGGAACAGAGACAGACTAGAGACCACATTGGAGAAAGATGCTTTCCACACCACAGATCCCCTTTCCAGCAGGCAAAGAACCACTTCTATTTCCCTCATTTATTTGCTTGTTTTCCTCTTCCCCTTCATTCCCTCTCCCAAGCTACAGGATACCTGTTGCAGATAGTTAGGGTCCGGCGGCCTCGTGCTGTAAGGAAAGATAGGGCCCCTAATAGCCAATAGCGTTTAGTTTATGATGTAAGCAGACGGATGTGATGTTGTAAACCTAGCTATATAACACCTTGTCAATAAACGCCATTTGCTGTCCACCACATTGGTGTCAGCGAGCTGATGGGCCGAGTGGCTTGGGGGTGGTCGCCGTGCCGTCCCTGAACCAGGTTGCCGCGCCGTTTGAACTGCAACAGATACCACAAGCAAGAAGAAACAAATAAGCTGGGGAAAGCCAGATCCTCTAGTTTGCTCATCTAAAACTGCTGTAACTGGCAGCAGGGAGGAAGAACTGGGCCCAGGTGACTCGTTTCTTCTGGGCTTGGGAGCGTGTAACAGAATTTGCTTCCTGGACAAAATAGCCACAACAGCTCCCCCTGTGGCTCTCTGAGGCTTCCTGACATGCCTGTAACGTCCTACCTAATCTCTAATTTGCAAATCCAGAGTAAAATTTTCCCAGCAGAACAAAACTAACAATTTGTAGCATAGATTTGCATATTTCAAATTCTATGCTTAGTCAGTTCAAAGATCAATATATCTTCCTTATCTTTGGATTCAGGCAAAACACTTGGATTTTGTAAAAGTGTTCTTCTCTTGAAGTTATAGAAAGGTGCTCCACCACTGACTAAAAGGCCTCTAATCTTGAACACCTGGGTTCAATTCCATGCTGTTAGTAAGGCACAAAAAGCATTTAAACTTGTGCCTTCTTCTGTTAAAGCTAAGTGTCAATAGATGATGTACTCAAATAATCTTTTAAGTATTCAAGATTTTTCATCATAGAGGAATGTAAAGATACACCTTTCAACTTCTGTTTAGGGTACACCTATAGCTAATTACAGCTAACTGTAGCTGTCGTGCAATAGGTTGCTACATCATTATGTTACTTGTATATAAAATGATGCGATAATGTCCTGATTATCCAAGTACAGCCTGAAATGGGGCAACTGTAAGATATATCAACAAATAAAGCAAATGAAAGCATGAAATACAAACTTATATGACTTTTTCAAGTCATACATCTAATAATTATGTCTAATCTGTTATAAAATAACAAAGCTATGTCTGAAATTACCTATGTCATTCGTTCTATTGGAAAACTAGAGCCAAAACAGTAATACAGTTAAAGAAAGAGCAAAGAAGCCTTTGCAAGATATTTCATAATGGAGAAAGACACAGGTTTTTGTGACTTTGGCGCTGAGTTTCAAAACAAGTTATGGATGAGATTGTTTTTCTCCCCAGTATGTTTAAGTAAAATGAGGAAGTTTTTTTTCTTTTGTAGATTCAGAAGTGCTTTTTCCGTTAGAACATTAGGAATGCAAATCTTAAAATGTCATTGCCAAACAATAATGTGAGAAGGTCCAAGGCCAAACCAACTGCAACTGCATCTAACAGACAACTGGTGGTTACGGGTTCTAAGTACAGCTTGAAATATTATGGAGAATTTGCCTTCAAGCCAGAAGGGTCTCGAAAAGCTGGAAAAAGTGTTCTGCACAACATATTGCTATTAATGCATCCTAAAAGGTGGATCCTTTTTCCTGAAGAAAAAAATATCAGATAGCATGAGGAAGCAAGATTGCAGGGCAAAGGCTTCATATGCTGATTATTTCTACTCATGCGTTAAATAGAACAGAAGCTTTTGTTAGCTGGTCTTTCATTCATTCATTCAAAAAAAAAAAAAAATATTGAAGCATCACTGCCCAAGAAAGTGGTGTTCTTCAGCTACTTAAAATGTTTGTATTTGTTACTTACTTGCGATTGTACTTACTTGCAACTTCAAGAACTATCAAACTAATAAATTTCTTCAAAACAGAGAAAATATTCAATATATTCATTATATTACTTGCTTGTTCCTTACTAGCAATAATCACATTGATACAAGGAACTTGCCAAAAATGATAAACAAAAGCTGTTATTTCATTTGTCTGTAATAGTCTTCATGTTGGTACTTGCAATATTAACCTTGAAGAGCCTGATAAAGAGCTTACCTCAAAGGACACAAATGATCTGCTACACTTGGTCCCTCTTCAGAGCTGAGATTATGGCACCATGATCCTACCTAGGCTGCCCAAATGAAAGTATAGTCTTACGTACTCTGCAGATGCCATGGCGGGCTGTATGCATCAAATCATATGAGTTAATAGACAATCTCCCACAGTATGTTTAAGCTGAAAAAGAATGAGAAAGAGAAGTTCTTGAATGCATGATGTGACAGTGTGCCTAGATATTTTTCTGGACCTGAGACAACATGTGTAGAAAGCTTTAGTTGTCAAGGAAAACCTTGTGGCAATTCCTGTCCTTTTCTATCTGCCAGACCTGAAAAATCAGGTTAGGATTTAAAAAATCCTGACCTTCAAGTACCTGCCACCAGCAGGTGCAATAGTGCTGTCCAGGTAATGGTCTCACTTGCATCTGTGAACTTCCCTCCTTACGGAATTCCCCCAAACAACACACACACATATGTATTTCCACTCCTTGAAGAGAGAAGAAAAACATATACACACACAAAGACATAGATCACACACAGATATGACACAAATTTATTCAGTATATAACTTTAGAAACTAAACACATCAGGGAAATTATCAGTCCATCTTGAAATTCAGCCTCAAAGACTGTTTATGCCATGAAGAAAAGATCTAGTTTATTGTGCAAATTTTATATTGAACTAATAAGATATCTCACTAGTGAAATCTTTTCTCTCTACTTCACTTACTGGCTCAGGAGATCACTTATTTGCCTGGTCCTTCCAGACAAGGAAAAAGCCAATATGTCATATGACTTACATTAGGAGACATATAGTAATTATACTTCTGAAATTTTGCTAAAGAAGATTACAGAATTTAATGGAAGAATTTGTTTTGGCCTTGATTCATAAAACACTTAATAGCTGACTCCCTTCAATAGTAAGTTTTTTGAATGACTCCTGTGCTTAATGTTATTCCTGTGCACTGAATCCAACCAAAATTTCAAGAATTATCAAATTTCTTCACAACAGAGAAAATAGTCAATATATTCATTACAGTAACAATAACATATTATGAGAGGTTTAGATTCAAAAGTTTATCTCATTTTTTCACATATTTTTCATAAATCTTAATCACCAAATTTTGGTATCAAGCGGGGCCCTGGTTTTCATGGGCATTTATCTGAAATTCTAAAACTGAAATTCAGTAGACTTGTTAGACGTCTTTTAATAAAACAAAATAAGCTAAATGTAAGAAGAATACACATACTCACTTACATTTATTTGATTTGAGAGATGTAACTAGTTTGAATTTCTGCAGAGCATGAGACTTAATTAATATGAGCTAAAAGCAATAGTTCATAGTTGAATAGTGGGATTAGCTTTGAGTCTTTCCTACTGTACAGACCCCTACATTTTTTCCAGTTCCTGCGAATTGAACTTAACTGATTTTCCTACTTATTTTTCTTTGAACCTTCAAAATAGTTGTCAGATCATCAGAACTGTGGCCTGTGAGAGCACATTGATCACAAATATGTGTTTCTCCCCTCTAGCATCTGCAGAGTTTTTTTTATGTAGGAAACATGGAGAAGAATTTAAATTTTAAACTGAGGATCTCTTTCACACAGTGACTTCTCTGGGCATCCACTCCTACTGCAAGCTTCCCCTTAAGTACTTTTTCAGCTACAACAAGGCAGTTGAAGCTTTGCTTCTCTCAAAAGAGAAAAGGTGAGGAACAAAGGGTTTTCTCAAGCAAGTTTCATAAAATAGACCTGACATCTAAAAACATTTTAGATACAATTGAAATGCTATTGAAAACAGGCAGCAGCAGCAGTAGCCATTAACTATGTAGGCTGAAACACTGGTTTGTGGATTTTCCTGCTGTGCAGAGACTGATTACTTCTTCAGGAATAAACCAACCTAGCAGTCTGTTTGAAAAAATACAGATCTTAAAGATTCCTTTTTCTTTCAGTGCTACAATGCATTTGAAAGGGCAAAAGAAAGTAAATTTTATGTGTCCATAGCTGGGTAGAAAACTGAAAAGGTTTCTCCTAATCTTATGACTATTCTCTTGGAAGAAAATCCCAGCCCAACACATGGGATACTGTTGAACCCTACAAAAGCACAGATATCCCATATCATTGGGCAAGTTTCTCATCTGTTCCTCTTCCTCTCTCTCAAGGCAGGGTATTCTTTATATCACAGTAGTCTGGTATTATCTATTAATGTTTAAAAATTGATTGCCAGATAAGAAAAGCATGTGAATGAGGAGAATATTATACCCAAAAATACAAGGAGTTATAGACTGGCTTCTTACCACATTAAATAAACACTCAGGATTGCAAGTCTCTGTTTAGAGAACACTCTTCACCTACCACAGCTATTTAAGTCATAGCTAATTTATGCTGGAGGGATGATAAGCATGCAGATACATTTTGGAAGCTGAGCTAGGGCCCTACCGGTTTAATTTGCTTTGAACTGCCTTATGATTTTTTATTTCATTTGACTCTACAGCAGTGACATATAGAGACACCAAGAGTGTAACTCAGATATAATTATCTTAAACTCAGCTTGATTCAGTGATAGGCCAGTTTCAACCATTTTCTGATGGCAGACCACAGACACTGTAATTTTTAGGAAGACAATTATCTTCTGGTTCTGGAAATACCATGGCCCAGGGTACTTTCATATCTACAGTAAGTCAACAAAATGTGTCTGTACTTGACTGGAGCTTCCTCTCTAAAATTTGGTTAGGTTTATATGACTAATACAGTATGAAAAATCACTTGTTTGTCCATTGATTATACCTCTAGGCCTGGCAAAAGAATGAAAGAGAGTGATTCAGATTGCACACAGGATAGACTTCCCTGTATCCTGACCCAGGAAAAGTCCCAAAGACAACCAGTTGGATTAGGTCTGGGATAAATACCTGATGTTGCCTTTTGTTTTTAAGTAATGTTTGTAATTCTGTAAGTCTGTAATTGCAAAGCCACAGACAAAAATGAGCGTGGGCACAATCTAGTGCCCAGTTGGGCAATGGAAAGACTTACTTGCGCTGACTTCAACAGCTGTTGGGTCCAGTTCTACACAAGTTTCAGATATGTAGAGTGTATTTAAACTATGACACTGAATATCTATTTGATAACCTCCTGCCTAAGCCAAGATTGCATCAGTGTCCATTTTAAGTGGATGAATAGCAAAAGTAACAGCCAAGAAAACTGCAGCATCACCTATGTAGTGCATGTACATCCCATACTGGGGAACTGGCTTTAAAAAATGCAGCATTGATGATCACCATAAACAGCCAGTTAAACTCACATAAATCCTCTGCTCGCAAAGTGACTACTGGAAGGAGACCTAATGTTTCAGCACAATATCAAAGTGTAACAGCACTATTCAGTATAGTACAGCACTCTTTTGTTTAACAAGGATAAAGACAGATTAATACGTAAGAAAATATTTAAGGCTTAGATATCAAGATGAAAATTTTTGAAGGCAGTCGCCTTGAACTTGGCCACATGACTCCTCTCCGCACTTACTTTTACAGCAGGCTCCTAAACATATTTTTCCTGGATGTTATTGTAACAAAAGGCAAAGTTTGCGCTGTGCCATAGGGGCACCAATCGATAGCTACATTAATGTTGTCTGTGCACTCACACATTGGCTTGTCAGACGAGCACTTGATGGTGGCCATAAATGGTCCACGGGCCATTTTAATCTCAACCAGTGCTCGCCATATACCCCAATATACTCAAACAGCCATCAAGACAGATGATGACATATACATAGAGTGTCTTTCCAACATACAAAACTGAGTACTCCTGAATTTCCCACCTGAAGAAGTTGTGCATGTATCTTAAAATGAACCACTCTTCTACGTTACTGTTCAATTCAATTAAAAAATTAAAGAATATGTTGACAGCTAACATTTGCAGCACGTGTGAGCAGCTTTAAATGTCATTTTACTGTGCTGTAGAGTGCATATAACAACGCACTAAACAAACAAGCTTCATTCCCTGAGGAAGTTACAAAATAGGCAGAGACAAGAGTAAAGCAACGGCAGCTGACCAGGGCTGGGAGGATGGTAGGAAGTGGCCCTTTAGAAAACATGCCTGTTTAGACCAAAAATTAACCACATGCTTCACTTGAAGCATGGTAATAAATCCCATAAAGTGTATGAAGAAACTTCTACCAACATGAGTTAATGGGAGTCATTTTATTAGAAGGTTTCAATTGAAGCACTGTTTCATGAAAGCTGAAATATTTTACAGGGAACGTGGATACTAATGTTTTAATAGGTTCAGGCTGAACTTCCCTTCTAGATAGAGCACACTTGATACTTTTGACCCAGATAGTTTGGCATCACTATTTTGAAAAATAGTTTTGTTTTTATTTCAGTCTGAAATAAAAATAAATCTGGAAATCTGGAAAGTTGCTGCAAAACAGAATTGTCATTTCTCCTGCCAACTGTAATACCAAAGACATGCAGCCAAGTATCACGGATCACTGAGCAGTTTCCACATCTTCCATAAATCATTATTACACTGGGCTACCCACAAACATTGACTCGGATTCATGTGCTCTTTTGAAGTGGGTATCACAGAACTGAACTTTGATGGGGAAGTGCAAACAGCCTGTTGGAGAAGTGTGAAGGACAGTCACCAGGGGATACTGAGACAGGAAAAAGAAGATGGGAAAACATATTTGTCAAATAGATGATCTAGTTTCCCACTCACAGAGGACCAAACTGAAACAGCATGTCAGGAATCCACAGATTTAACAGTTGGCATTGCACGTATTTAGGAACAGGGCTAAGGTGCCTACCACAGTTTCAGTGTACTAGGCATGCCTGGCTTTGCCCCAGGGATCCTGCACTCAGCTGGGTTCCTAGATCTAAGCATGTGCTTAATTTTTTCATGGTTTGATGACCTTTGCTTCACACAATATATATCATAATGTAAACTTCTTAAATATGTAGTCATCTCTCTGAACTTATGCTGCTCTACAAGCTGCCTTATCAAAACTGTTACAATTGAAATACTTTTAAAAATTGTTTTCCAAAAGTATAGGTTATAAGGTAAAGAACAGGAAAAACCCAAATACCTGAGCAAGTGAACAGGAGAACATCACCTATAATCAAAACCACTAAAGAATAGTCTCTCTGAACATTTCACTTGTTTCTCCTAAAAGACACTGCTAATTATAAACCACTTTTAGCTATTTCTTCTAAGACAACCTCTATCTCCTTGGAGAAGACAATACTGAAATATTCCTCAAAGTCAAAGTATTTGCTAAAAAGAAAACAAAAAATTACTGGACAGAAGTACTATTTTCCAGGGTGTCGTTTGATAATATGATAAAACCACACATTAATAGGAGGTTGTGTATTCTTTCTTCTTGTTCTCATTTGAGCAAATTCCAAGCACTCCCTATTAGACTCATAAACCCATGAGGCACTTGGGTTATTTTCCATCCAGTTACCCTTATTCTTTTGCACTGATGTATGGCAAGTGCACATCATCTTAAATGAATGCCTACGTTACTTCAGCTATCTCACATGGGCTGTTTTGGAACTGAAAAGCAAACACAGGGCCAGATATCCTCTAGCAATTTTCACTGCAATTAGAGACACATTTTTCATTGCTGGCTGGGCAGGGGCCAGCCAGCTTCTGGGAAAAGAGTAACTGTGATTGACATAAGGACATTACTATTCTTGTAAGAACGTTTCAGAAGAAAACAAGCAATGGCTCTAAAAAACAATTATTTCTAGTCTGTCAAAAGACAACATGGAAATATAATCTGCTCCATTTTTGCTTGTTTCCCAGGAACTACAGCAAGGATCCATTTACCTTGAAAAGCAGTTAGGATCTCTTGAAAAGGATCCAAACCCAATGCAAACTTTCAAGTGAAGCAAAAGAGGGTTTTGTATAAGAGTCTAGTCCAGTAGAAAAAAAATGGGGAAAAGAATTTAAAAATCATTAAAATTCAAAAGCTTTTCAAATTCTCATGTTTACATCAGCTGGGCATTTTGCAAGACAATTTTAATTCTGTCTTTTTGCTGAGAAAGAATGGATGAAAGAAAAGCACACACAGAGAGAGCAATGCAGCAGGCACTGCTGCACCCCGTAAGTGATGCTTTCTAGAAGCCTAGAAGCCTGTATGAAAGCTTTGGGACGTAAACTTCTTTTATGTAAGTCATGCAGCCTCCAGAAGCCAAAGCTTCAGCACCCTCTAGGCCCTCATGTTCCAGATTTGGTGAACTTACCAGTCAGTCAAACCTGGATGACCTGCCCTTCTGACATGGATACTTAGCACATTACCTTGTATTTCTCTGCTTTTTCCTCTTACATATATTAGGAGATTGCCCACAACCAAACAAGTACAAGTCAGAACCAATGATATGATCCTAATAATATATTAAATACTCTCATAAAAAATCTGACAAGTTTACCCACATGTGATTTTTGTTTAAACGGAAGTAGGCCTGTGGCCAGATTTTTCTTGAGGATGTCATCCGCATTCAGACTTCACTGCTGATTACTGAATGATCAAAGGCTACCTCCTTACTTTGTAAACACTATGTGCATACTTTTTAAGCCTAAGAGTAGCTACAGAAGAGCAAAACCTGTTATAATTTAATATGATGGTGAGCAGAGACCTCTAGTGGTCCCTGCTTGCCATTATACTAAAAGCACCCACTCATTTTGGAGAGAAAATGAATGGTCTCAGACATGATGGCACAAGGAACAGCCCTCAGTGGAGATCTGACAACAAGGAGGGGAAGAAATGACCCCATAGATGTCTGTGGCAGATTTCTGTGGCCTCCAGAATTCTTCATCACTTAATCTGCTGCAATTCTTCAAATGTTGCCTGCCACTTAATGCATTTAACAACACTCTGTCAGTTCTTATAAAGACAGTGTTCCTCATCTATACATGGGTGACATCCATGTATATTCTAACATATATGGACTTTGGTAAGATGTCAGACTGGAAAAGTCTTTTTAAGCAATTAAATAAGCAGTTAAAATAAGTTTTGGCTCCTGCTAGAATTGCTTGAGTAACTTTGGAGACTTTAAATATCCAAATTTAATTTTGTCAGCAAATTTGAATGTTTTTATAGTTAAGAAAATGATTAGATGCTTCTACTGTCAGTTGCATCACCACAGCACAGCTACTACTAGACTCAGGTTGGGTTAGATACTATGCAGCCATTAAACAACAACAAAAAAAAAAACGTGTTTGCGCTGCTTTGCAGCATGTAACAGCAGGAGATGCAGTGTGGGATGGAGAACTGCAGGGATGCTGCCGTAGCTGCAATTGCAGGTAGTCACAGGACACCAACAACATAACCCTCTTAAGGTTTTCATGCACATCTTCACAAAGCAAATTTAAAAGTGAATATATTTTTTCTTGGGTATATTATCTGGGTATGAAAGAAAGCACAGACTATGTGAGGTCTGTTTAAATAAGCTTCGGTGTGTTGGCAGTATCAGCCAATCTTTTAGTAATGAAAGACAAACCAAAAGACAAGTGTTCATACTTCTGACAAGAACATTTGACAAAAGCAAAGGAAAGTAGAGAAAATTCATGAAATGGTACACATGGGAAGAGTGCACCTTGCTGCTTCTCCCCTTGGTGACTTGACTTCCATCGCGCAGCAGCCCACTCTCATCACTCCCTGACAGCAGCTCTGCTTTACCTCGGCTGGATTTGAGACCTGCCTGTGAGAACACATCACAGAGAACAAAATGTCTGTGGGAAAGAGAGTCTTTTTGATCAGCACAAAGATCATGCTGAATGAGCAGCACTTCATACAAGGCTTCCCAGAGCAGAGTGACACATACAGAAGATGATGAAGAGACAAACTGGGGAAACAAAACCAGTCCTGTGACCCTCCAGAGAAAGCCAAGGGGAGGATGAAGAGGCTCTGTCAAAGTATAAACTTCTACTATTAAACACAAACCAGAAGAATGAGGGAAAAAAAAAAAAAAAAAGAGAGAGGAAAGAGTAAACAAGACACAGGGTGCAGGTGTACTGGCAGTGAGACCTGCTTGCTGCATGTGGCAGGTTGACAAGATGATGTGAGGAAAAGAAACATAAATAATTTGCCACAGTAGACAGGTGAACTAGGTAAGTAAGTGTTGGAACAAGTTTTGCAGGGTTTTTATTTCCTATCAAGAATTCACTTATGTGTATAAGAAGTGTAAGAGAATTATTGCCACATTCTTCTTGAAGGAAGCCTGAAGTTATACATAATCTCATGATTGCAATAAATCCCTAAGATTAAGTTTTTTAAAATAATGAACCCATTTTCTACCTATCAATATATACAAAAATTTTAACTCAACTTTCCTAAATTATACAATATATACCCTGACATCTGTTCTACACACTCAGGGATCTTAAGCAATTCTTTGGCAAAATTATGCAATGGGTCATAAAAATCCAGCAGACATCATTTTCTAAGGAAAACTTGTGTGGTCTTCGTACCAGACATTACCCAGCACTGTCACCAAAGCTTTATCTGGGGAAAGCACTTGGAAAAATCTGCCATCTCTCTTTAAAGAACCTCATCAGTCAGAACTATAAGGGTCATCTGCCATGATCACCAGCAAATCTCTTGTCTTGAGCAGACCCTGCAGAGTTACAGCATTAAAAGATAAGTTATGTATGCAAAAATTTAAGGGACTACCAGTGCCTGGCTGTATTTCTAAATGGCATCTTTAAATCTCTACCTCTACCTCTAACTTTTTTCAGTGCTGGCATCGCTTTTATCAGGTTTACCACTTATCAAAAAAGTGTTGTTGAACTTAGTGACAGACATAAAATAAAGTTTGAAAAGAATCCATCTTTCATACACCAGTGGAAATTATTTCCTTCAAATGTGCTGTCAGCCTCAAACAGGGTAACAGATTAGGGCAGAGTGCTCAGACTATTATTTTGTTTCATCTTTGACGTGTGTAAAAGGATTCCAAATCAGTGAAAGCTGCCCTGTGTCTAAATCAATGCAGAACTGCAAACTGAACAAGCCTGAGGAGATACATCTTGGGAGGTAATTTAAGACATCAGTGTCAAGCAGGCAGAGATGTACAATAACATAAGATAAAAATATAGGAAAAAGATTAAACGGCCATACAACAAACACAGAAATCCATTAAGTTTTGTAAGGGCAGTTGTCTCTTTTGCTTTCTGCATCAGGTATGACAACCAAAGTGTCAAAAGGAAGAAGCTGATATGCCTTCCTCCTAAATGAGAAAGACGTCTGTGTGTGGAAGTACAAATGTATAAACACTGTTGTGTTATCATCACCACTCTGCTTCGTGCAAAATACCAAGGGGACAAGAATAGTCTGAATTGCAATTAGTCCTTCAAGCTCAGACAAAGAATTGGTTTATAGCAATCATGAGACATGGAGTTTTACGGGCAGCTTCTCGGAGGACAGCTTCACTTTTGTGGCAACAGCATTAACGCAGGAGACAGAGGATAACATCTTTATTGATTGGTCTATTAGGACTTCACTTGGAGAGCAAGAGATGCTTTTTATGGACAGGAGGCCCACTTGAGAAGATGCAGATGACTAAAGCCTTCTTGTGGCAAACAAAGTCCCTGAAATTTCAAGCACACATTGTTCACATCAGAAAGGAGCCCCAACCATGAGTAGTCCTGGAAACTGTGTTGAACCTCATTTTTGTGAAGCAAAGTCATCAAAAGGGAAAGGTGAGACATTCTGTCCAATTCCGTAGATTTCCTGAACCATAACCACTCTGTTTATATAGGTATCTGGAAGCAGGATCCTTTCTGATTTTGATGGCTGTAAATAAGTGCCGAGAGATCACCACAGCACTCCTCTGACAGCTGTATTGAGGGGAATACTGAGCATAATTCCTTGTAATTCCTTGTGGGATCTCCACAAAATGAATATGCAGTCTCTCAAAAGACAACCCTGGGCAGTGGTGTACCACCTAAGGCCTTCTCATGGAATGAGACAGAGTCTTGTGTCTCCAGTCTTCACAAGGCATTTGACAAGGTAAAATGCCTGAGGATGGATCAATACTTGACAATACATAACAGTGCATTGATCAGACACAGCTCTTGACCTCCTCTCCACTGCACTAACATTGCTATTTTTCAAAGTGACTGGCTGAAGCAAGGGCCTGGAAAAATAAATTGTTCTCATATTCTACTACAGAACAGTTTGTGAGCAGAAACTAGATTTGATGAGTTATCTGTTTTGAACTGGTCAGACCTCCGTGCTGTGTTGACATTCACATTTCTACCCACATTTCTAATGACAGGAAACATTGTTTATTGTGTTCAGTTTTGCTGTTGCTTCCTTAGGGCTAAGTCACACCACTTACTCTAACCATTAGCACACATTCCCATCTTCCAAGTGGAGTCAAGAAAGATGACAGGATCTTAAATAAAGCATATGGGCCTTCCTGAGTAGGAAAAACAATACATTTCTAGTTGCAACATGCTGTAAAGTGATATGACTGGAAATGTCAAGTGCACTTTACTCACTGTTGGCTATGACAGAGCAAATATGCTCAGTACTCCATGACATCCAATTGCTGTTTGTATTTGCATTATCTGAATGTGGCTGTTTTTCTATTCAAGTTTTCTGCAAGTACAGCTCCTACTTGTGGATCACCTGTCTGTTACTGTAAGTGTAGAAGAGTTTTTTCCCCCTCCCCACTGATTCAAACAATAACCTTTGTCTCACCTGGTTTTCCACTGTGATTCATTGAACTTTAGTTACCTGTGTACTAGCTGAGTATAACCTTGTTCTCAATAGAAACAGAAAGGGTAAGACATATCTCGTTTCTCACACTAGCCTCCAGGAGGCAACGCTGCTAACATACAAAAAATAACAGGTAATTATTTTACTGTGAAGAACAGAGTTGTATAGGTTTATAACCTAACACCTGCCTGGCCAGAACAGGATACCAGATCACTGATAACGGTCATTCAGAGGCACTCATTTCTCAGTAATGGTGGGATCTGCAAACAGAACTAGCAACAGTTTCCATAATATGTTTTAAAATAGCGATCCAGATCACACAGAAATTTTCAAATGCAAGTTAGATGTTCTTCATTTAGGCAACTGCATGTCTTACAATGTATTTTTCATAAATATGAAACAGCTACAAGGCAACGGAAGGTGCTCGTATGTAGCATTATTGGAAAAAAAATAAACGAGAATGCTCTTGTGAGCTCCCTTTATAAATTATAATTTGGATGTTTCTTTAAGTATTTCTTTAAGATTTCTGTATCTTTTCTGAAGATCCATGAATATCATGTTATGTACACAGCTAGCTTAAACAGAGCACATTTTGTTAGTGGTACTATTTACTTCACCCTTTCTGCCTATCATTTCTGGCTTTCAGTAATTATCTCCTGTGGCAAATAAGACTGTAGTCTTTTGTTTTATTCAATACGGTCCCTGAAATATCCAGGGCACTGGACTTCATGATGCCAGAGGTCCTTTCCAATCCCACATTCCTAAACACTATGAGGAAGGCAATGCATCTTCCCACGTTCTTGTAAGGACTTCTCATAATCTTAATTGAGACTGTCGGCATAATCACAATGCATGTCATAACTATAACAATTTAATTAGAATTATTAAATCCAAAGAGCCAGAAGTATGTAATTAAATAAGCAGTTTGGTTTCTTAAGCACAGAGACATGCTTCAGATCACTGCAGTCATAAAGTTCTCACTGCACAAAATTATGAGCTGTTATTTGATAAACACAGACTGTTGAATAAATATCTTTTGCATTATTTCCCAAGTCATCATAGTGGTCCTCCCAGTTTGCAAGATAGTTATAAATAACAGTATAATCGTGTTCCCAAAGTCTTGTCATTATTAGTACCACTGACAAAGCAGCCAACACAAAGATCAGGTCTTTGCTAGTGATATGGGAAGTTATTCTTGGGTAAGTGTCTGCATCCAAGAGTGCCTGGTTTCCACGCTATGTTTTATCCATGATGGCTTTCCTTGCATGAGCCTATGTTCACTCTGCCCATGCTCTGGCTCAGTGAGCACAGCAAGGACTTCCAAGCCTCACCTCAGGGCTGTGCTAACTGCTGCAGCATAGTGCCAGGAAGCCCAGGGCAAGATTTCACTCTCTTCAAAAACATTTTCAGTATACTAACTGTGTTAGCAGGGACTAGCAGCGAGCAATTCAGTATCCTGCCTCCCTCCTCTCAATTCTGTCACCTCAAAACATAAAGGTTTTGGTTTTAACATGAATAACATAGGAGCCACTTCCTGGACACCAGCTCCTGAAAGATCAAGCTCTGTGCAGAGGCAAAAGGTCACCAAATTTACTGAAGCCCCAGCTGCAATACTTGAGACAGGGTTACCTGCATGGTCTCAGGGGAGAACTCCCAACTTGCTCTGTCTCTTCCCGCTCTGAATACCCTGTGGATAGAGTCAGCAGCAAGAGCCTCAGTGCTGAGGTTGAGGCCCAGCTGCAGAGCTTCCCCCAGCCTGAAGCACAAGCAGAGCAAGCACTCATCTCTCACAGCACGGGCAGGACAAGCTCACACCTCCCCAGGGAAGATGGTGTAAACATACTTGTAATGGCCTGGGTTTCCCAGGGCAGCTATAAGCTCTGTACAAAGGCCTATTTAGCAGTAATATGTCAGTGTAAGGAGCGGGGAGCAGCTGAATCCAAAAGAGCAGAAACGAAGTGATGTTGATCTCACACTGTATTTGAGCACTTGCTTTATTAGACATGCACCATGACTGATCCCAGGCAGGAGTCAGAATCTGCTTTATTAACTGCTGGAAGAAACCTATTAGCAAGTACCATTTAAGTCTCATCTCTGCCACAACACTGTCCTAATTGTTCATACCCCATCCCGATGCTCTAGGGAGCTGTTATAGACCTTTTGCTAATAAGAGTTTAGCTCCTCGCAATAGTTTTACAGGGAGTTGAACAAAGACACCAGCCCAGTAAACCAGTTCCACTCACTCAGCACCCATTATTCTGATTAATGGTTACTGCCATAAATTACAAGTTTTACTCAATGACTGAGCACCTCATAAGTCACAAGTTTTACGTACTTAGGGTGGATGAAGGCCATTCAAGTGAGACAGCTACTTAGC
Source organism: Tinamus guttatus (assembly GCF_059628265.1). Taxonomy (NCBI): domain Eukaryota; kingdom Metazoa; phylum Chordata; class Aves; order Tinamiformes; family Tinamidae; genus Tinamus; species Tinamus guttatus. The sequence continues at coordinate 1,163,710 of NW_028288624.1, read as the reverse complement.
TATTGCTTGATGCCATTGCTATCAGAGAATACCTCCTAATGGAGGTTTTAAAATCACTTGAAACTCTTTTGCTTCAGGAGAAATTTGTTTATTGGTTTTCTTTTTTAAAAAAAGAAAAACACAATACCTACAAAATACAGGTTGCAGTGCAGAAAATTACCAATCTAAATATTGCTTTAAGAAAATTATTTCTCTTAACAAAAGTAGCTGCTTCAGAGACACAATCATTTTCAATTAATACAGGCTGCACACAACTAGGAAGGTTCATACGCAAGATAAGGCTGAATATCACTCTGGCTAACAGAAATTTCCTCCCACACCAAGTGAGCTCTCATTTTGCCCTCAAAACCCCTATGAAGTTTTTGCAAAATAAATGGATGGGCAGACTAGTAATAAGAGTTTTCAAGACTGGCTATATATTATTAAAAAGAGAGCAGCCCTCATTGGCTTTATTAAAAGAAAAAAAAATAAAAGGAGGAAGATTTTGCATGATCATGTGTGTAGCTTTAAAGGTCAAAAATATTTACTTTCAGATTGCACTTTCAGGTAACACCGTTAGTCAAAAAAAAAAAAAATCTAAAAATCAATGGTACCACTCAAGATTATTAAATACGGAATTTTAAGATTATTAAATACGGAATTTTAAAGAAATCATATATGCTCTTAGCTTTTTTTTTTTTTTTTTTTTTCATTTGGCATTTGATCCACAGCCAAATAATGACATGGAGAGACTTTTTTCCTAGTTTAATTCAACATCTAGCTCTCATTCTCAGTTTAGGCTGCAAACATTGTAGGGAGATTTTCACATTCAAATGGATCTTTTTATAGCAAACATATTTTTAAAGGATTCTTGGAAATCTCTTTTATTATTATTAATATTAGTTTTAATGTAACCTTTCAAACAAATGTTGCCTCTCCTACAATATGGGAAGAAGGGCAACGCTATGAAATGTCACATTTAATCCCTTCACATCTGAAAAAGCAACTCTGCCCCTGATGCAATCAGTATTACTGTTCACGACCACAGCCAATCACCAAACCCTTCTTCTGCTGCAATCACCGATTTTGAAGGACAAATCTTTATACACTGGACAGCAAGAAAAAAAAAAAAAAAAAGAAAGAAAAAAAAAGGCAGCTAATTACTAATACGGGGGCACACAACAAAACACAAAACAGCAACTTTGACCAAAATGAGCTTGGATGCTCTCCCTCGCAGGGCAGAAGTCCACACTTTGGCTTCTGACTATTGACTGCCGTACACACTACTCCACACCAGCCTACACAGCAGACCAAGTCTGACAGCTGAGGAAGAAAAGCACAAGAGGGATGCTGTGAGCAGAGCTATTCAGGAAAAGAAAATGGAAAGCATCTCTGCCAGGAAAAGCAAATAAATACTCTGCAAAATTAGGCAGACTCCATCAAAATGCTGTCTTGGAAAAAGGAAAAGATGAGGGCAGGAAAGGAGAGAAAACAGCATGTGAAGGGCATTGGCACCCATGTAGAAATGTTCCTCTCTAAATACTGGTGTTTTTCTTTCCAAATGACCTTTTCTTAAAATGATCTGAATTTTGTATGACTACCCATACTGTCATAGGTCCCAATAAAATCAACTGATTAGATAGAGTTCTTAGTTTTTTAAAAAAATTTTTCTTCTGAGTTAACAAGTTAGAAACATTCACAGAAGTATGATTTACTTCTTTAAAAGTTTATTTCTGTTTTAAGATATCAGGTTTATTTTCAGTCCTCTTTGCTATATATTGGTATAGTTATGCTAAGGAAAAGGCAAACAAACAAACCCCAAAAAACAAAAAAAAAAAAAATGAAAGCTCTTGTTACAAAAATAAGACAGTTCATTCTACTTGCAGAAGTTTTTCATTTCGAAATCCTGGTGTTCTTTAATGTAGGAGTGGATGAGTTGATAATTTCTGCCTTAAAAATAGAGGAAAAAAACTCCAGGGCATGCAATCAAAGTGACAGACTTCAGGACTGAAAAGGATGTCATGCGCATAGCCCAGCTTGAACACCAGAGCTGCAAAAGGTGGCAAGGTGGTTGCTGCAATTTTCCTTAAAATTCTGGTAGCCAACACTAAGACAACATGGAACAGAAGGTGTTTTTGAATATTTTGCACTGAGCAATTTGGGTGTATCTGCCAAGAGAGAAGGGAAGCATTGCCTGACCCACACAAGTTGTGCTTTAGAGTTTGGAGGTACTAGACCTTCTCACTAAAAGGATGTGGAGATCCCTCTAGTGCTCTGGTTCGCCTCCTCTATTTTCTCCAAAACAACTGAATTGTTTTTCCTGAAAGTTTACAAAACAGAAATAAAGACTTGGGCAAAGATGCAACACAAAAATCTCCTGAGCAGCTAGAAGCTAGCAAAATTGTGAGCAGGTACAAAAATATTCTTTTCCCCTACGCTGTTAACAACTTCTGCTATAGCAGAAGTAAGTGTCCATCTCTCCCAACATGTGCCAAATGAATAAATTCCACTAATACTCCATAATTCAAGAAAGACAGCTTGCCTTATTGTTTTGTTTAATTCCACCAAGAATAATCCTATTCACTAAGGCCTAAATGCATGTTATTCTCACTGCTCTCTGATTAGCTTGTGCTTTCATTGAAGCCAGGGCACTCTCTCCCTCAAGGAGCGCGCTCCACACAGATGCATCTTCACATGCACCAGGGCCACAGAGCCCCCAAGACCAGAGGGAAGCAATTCCACCAACCTCATGCCCAGCTATTCTGTCTGTGAGTAGCAGATGGCAGCCCTATGGCCTGTCCCCATCCCATCGCCCAACCGCATCCTGCTCCTAGTGTTTTCACCACCCACATTTATCTTCCTCCAGGACTTGTCGGTAGTAGGGAGCCCTTCACTTGTAGGGCCTCTGAATTCTGCTCCTTGCTGCCAACCTGCATTGCTCACTCTCTTCGAAAAAAGAGCTTGTCTTCTTAGTTTGGCAATACCCGCTAAGGAAGGTTTGGTTGTAAAATAAATAAGCATTTGCCTGCATCTTCTCTCCTCAGCCCTCCCCAGCATTTCTCCTTGCGCAGTCACTGACACAGGCACAGCATACAAACGACAGTAGCAAGGTCGTGCACATGGAGGTACAGGGGAATACAGAACTAAGCCTGACTGGGAGAAATAAGTGCCCTTCCCTGGGATTAGGACCCACATTTCATTCTGCATTATGCCCTGCTGCTGCCATTGGCAGGTCAAATAAACTTCGTCCAGTTGAGCTCAAGCTCAGCTAGAAACAAAAACAAATTTACTTTAATTCAATAATCAGTTAACCTAATATTTTCAAGTATAAAACCAATTACCATGTGGGTTTTAGAAAGGTGAACAATTCTGTTGCATCTTTCCCTCTTGAGTGGCTGCCCCATTTTGTGAGGCTCATGGCAAACGAATCTTCCATGCCAAGGCACAGGAAATTTTCCTCTTTCCTTATCACCTTAACTAGGGAAAAAAAAAAATCTCAGAGCAATATTTATTTTCCACACTCCATTATTAGCCCAGAAGCAATTCAAGCATGTTACTAGAAACTGAACCTAGCTAATTAAAAATAATGTTCCAAAGCTACACTGATGTATTTTGCATCTGGAGCCAGCTTCTGCAAATAAACACACACAAAAACACGGATAAATCACAATAAATCTAAGCAGACAGGTACAAGCAAATTGCTCTGTGAAAGTGACATGTTTCTCTGCTTAAATGTCTACCACAAATCCCAAGGAGACACAGTAGGATTTAATCTAATTGGGTTTGCCACTTCCCTGTAGTTTAATATGAGAATAACTGCAATTACATATGACTGTACTTAGCCCAGTAACAAAACTCCATTTATTAGGCTATTAGAATCTATGGAAGCCAGTGGTTTGAAATCATTTGGATAGGTTGCTTACATACTTGGCCTGCTAGTTATTTTGTGGTTAGTTTCCAAATTGCTACTGATGAAGTGGCAGCAGAAAAGCAGATGCAGTTAAGCATTTGAATGGATGGCTTCAAAAGGTTTTCATTTTGATCCAAAATCTGCAATAACACCTTGTATGTTGACTTGGTGCGCTGCAAATCTCATAATATCCAGCAGGAGACTGAGAAACCAAGAGGTTGCTGAGGTTCAGGAATCTATTCATCATAAAGCATGTATGTGTGGGACCCCACAGAGTTGGCACAGCACAGGACAGAAACATGTAAAGAATTATTTTTAAGGCCAGCCTTATGGGGCAACAGAGGAATGAGCCTATAGCCTTCTAGCCTTGCATCATTTGTGAGGCTGCAATTAGCAAGAAATACAAGCAAAGCCATTGGGACATTCCAAATATCTTGGTCTCACCACTCTCCCACCTGTTCAGGCCGCAAAGGAGTGCAGATGAAACGATGAAGCTACAAACCCCTCTCCTTCAAGCTTCTGTCAGCTAGTCCAACCATAACAAAATTTTTCTTGCCAAACAGATGTTTTAAATGAGATATTAAAATCTCACATTTCGGTTTTTCTGTCTTGTGATGAACGCTGGGACAAAGGTGGATTTTCTTGGAAGTGTGGAAAACTTCAGCTGTTGCCATAATCCTCCAATGTACCCACAGCAGGGACAGCAAATCTACCAGATGGTACCTTCAGCTCACCCAGCTGTGAGGAAGGATTCAGTGGTTGTACGTGACCTGCCAGGCAACGCCACTTGTGAGTTATTGGGGATTGGGACCATATTCCACATGCAGCTTTGGTTTAGGAAACCCAAACCTACTAAAATATGTGATCCCTATGTTCAGGATCTGAGGTTATGAGGGCTTGATTCTGCTGCCAACGATTTCAGTGACAACATTTACATCAAGATGGCTGCTGCAAATGTGGTTTTTATATGCTTCATCCAATCTAACTCCACTGGTAGCCGAAAATTTTGATACTCTCCTGTCCTGATCTGGGCTACACATCATTTTACATAGATTTCTCTTTCAGCAGGTTCATTCAGGGATCACTAAGCTACATACAGAGCTATAGCAAAGGAATACTGTTCCGTTGGAGCCTCATATGAACAAAACATCCTGTCGTTGACTTGCAAGCTGAAGCACCTTTTCACTATAAAGTGAAAAATGTTACTCCTTACAGTGAAATACATTCAAGAAGGATTTGCTCACTCCACTCTTTGCCACATATACCAGCTCATTTCTCCAGGAAATGATGAAATTAAAGCAATATTACGGCTAATTCTTTGGTAGAAGAACACAAAGCAGAGAGATGCAATTGATTGCTCGGCTAAGTTATTCTCCTCATTATTTGCTGCACAGCACCACTTTTATCAGTGTCAACTCTCTGCCAAAGGTGGAGACAGTCTGAACCAGCCTGGCTTTTCCTACCTTCTATCCATGCTTTAAAAAAAAGTTCAGAATTAAATAACGTAAATATCCTAAATTAAGTCCAAAATCAATCTGCAATTCAAGGCAGGACTGGCTCCTAGAGCTGAAGTTATTTTTCTATCCACGCATACCCAGCCCTATCCTCAGCCTTAAACAGAGATGGCAGTGGAAACAGCAATACTAAACAGTCTCTGCTGAGGTGTTTGCAAGGGTGGCAAATGCTGGATCTCTCCTTTATTTGCTCTGGGAAGGTAGCAACTCCTTCTGGCTACCCTGTACCAGAAAAGCCAGGAGAAGATAATCAGGTATTAGGGCTATATTCCGGATCCTGATAACTATTCCTTGTCTCCTCTGAGGAAAGAGTGTCAGGACAAGTAAAAATACTACAAGTTAAGCCTGCAGGCTGGCAAGCTGGATGCGCTGCATCAGTTAGAAACTCACAGCCGGGCTAACTCTCTTCCCTTCTTCCTGCAAGCGACCTCAGACCACTTCATGGATATTAATAGTGTTGACAGACTTTGCTTGCTGATGAGGGCCAGATTCCATGCAGCATTATGGATAAGCATACAATGCAGGCCCAGATTTTGCTCTATGCTCCTGCTCTCCTTTAGGAAAGCTCTTATAATCCTACAGGGAAATACAGTCGCTCTTCTTCTTTGTTCCTCTGCAGGGACTAGGGTATGACAGGGAAGTCTTGTCCCCTGGCTCACAACCAAGCAGTGGAGAGTTATGTGCAGATGTCTTTCTTCTATGGTAGCACAGTCCGTGGGATTCCCCAGAGAAACCAATAGCAATTTGGCAGCTACAACTACCCTGGCAAGGGGCAAGAGTTATTTTTGAAAAGTACTCTGCTTATCAGCCTTATGAGCCAAGGGCCAGTAAGATTTTAAGTCTTCTGAGGCACCTACTTAATCCAAAACAACGTTTTACATTCTCATATCACAGACACTCAAACTAGTAGGAGGAGGCTGACAAAGTATTTTTCTCTGAAAACCTTCAAATTGTAACTGTAATGTGCATACACTAAAGTACTCCTGACTGCTAGCAAGACACATCATGTGCTGTTACATTCAGAGACACAGAAATTATCAGGATGGGATCTTGAATGGCTATAGTATATCATAATACAGTGAATTCACTGCACTACACAACCTGATACCATATGACAAAATGTGACAGCTGATCTGTATTGCTTATGAGAGATTGTCAAGATGTGCTAAAATTTTTCTAAACTACTATCAGAAAATATATGTTTCCCAGAGGTAATGATACAGTGGGTCTGAATAACTCATAAAAATTATGAATGAAGTGTTCTCACCTTCATTTGACCTTTGTTACTTCTCCAGCAGACAGAACTAAATGTGTACCACACCAGAATGCATCTCAAGAAGAGACAGATGATAATAAGAAGCTGTTAAGAGATGCTCACTCCACAGGCTCTATTAGTTCAGCTTGCTTGCACAGAAAGAATTCAGCTGCACATGTGAACACAAGTATTGATCAATAAAAGAAAATATCCAGGTCCATCTTTTTTTTTTTTTTCATCCTAAATTCCTCAAAACAAGAAGCACACACAACCCAAAGCGCAGATGCCTTCACTCCCCAACCACACTTCCAATTTGCTGTAGTTATGGCCAGTATATATTGGGCTCATCACTTTTTGCAGAAAGGTCTCAGAAAATAATAGATCTCTCCTGTATATAAAATTATGACTGTATGTTCTTTATTCAGGGAAAAAAAAAAAAAACACCACCTATATGCCCACAGTGACATGGAAAAAGCATGCATTACAGAAGGAGAGATTTAGGTCAAACAAAAAGAAGAATCTTCTGTCCATGACAAAGTGAGGAACATCTTGGGTAAATAACTGATAAGAGTGGTTTAGCTGTAATCAATCATCCTGTTTTAGGTAGAAATAGTGCCTAAGATCAGTGCTTTGCAACCTCTCTAGCCCACGTCACTTCTGTTAGTTCTTTATTCCCCATCATAATACATGGCTGTTGGGTTTCACACCACATTCCCTCTTGGCAGTATACGTGCAGCCGGGCACATCTGGTAATCTAAAATGTTTGTTAGCTAACCATCCACCCCTTTTGCTATGATGCTATCCAGGTCTAATATTCAGCTTATTTAAATGTCAGTTTACCCAAGATAAAGAGTTTGAAGGGCTTTCTTTTGAGGCTGTTTTCACTACTGTAAAGGTATTACCAAGACCAAGCAAAGACCAACTGGGAGTTACTTCTAGCAGTCACTTGGATTCACAGGTGTGATGCGTCCGTGATTTTCTCTTGGTGTTAACATTAGGGGCTAGAGGGCTTTTCAGGGCAGAGGTTTTCTGAGACATTTAGCAGTCTCCTTGTTTTATTCTGCATCACCAACCTTGCCATCAGCCCAAGCCCTTGGGCACAACAGGCATGAAGAATGTACATCATTTTGTCACTTAAAAAGCAGGTCTCTACATGCTCTACTAAAAGATCTCAACAGATGCTATTAAAAGTGATTTTCACAAAGTTATAAATTTCCTCACAATCCAGAGGTCATTTTCCAGAACAGAACCAGAACTCCATATAAGCACATGAAAAGGACTCAGGTCTGCACTGGGATCTGTCAGGGCAACTTAGATAGTAATAAATCCTGTGGGGCTGGGGGGCCTATGAACCAGATGCTATGGCTGTGCTTTGGGGAAAGGGAGAAACTTCTCCGTCTTTACCAGACTGGGACAATGGGTGTACTAAGTACAAGCTCTCTTCTTGAAGAGCACAGCCAGAAATACACTCAGGGTACACTCCATTTCCTCTGCTTTCCCCACCTGGGGCCTGTTCTTTAATGTTTTGAATATGGAGAGGAGTATTAATAATAACCCTCAAATAACTGAAGCTATGCACAAGAGCCTGAACAGCAAATATGCTGCATACATAGGTAGCAAGCCACTACAGATGATAAAAAGGCACAAGGTAGAAAGGAAGGCAATAACAAATGGATATGAGTGAGCATCAAACACAAAGGAAGTTGAAATGAGAGCAGGAGCGTGGAGAGTGACAATTCAGCATGGGAAAGATAAAGATGGAACAAGATTGGGATCAAGAGAGAGAGCAGAGAAAGAATGGGGAGGAGGAAAAATTTGAAATGGAAACGATGAAAATGGAATATGATTTCCAGAGGGGAAGAATAAGGGTGAATGAGGGTCCTACTGGGTCAGTCCATGCATATTTAGTCAGTTATAATAAGGCAAAATTGCTTCCTCATTACAAGGAAGGGAATGATGTTGATATGTTTTTGCAGTCTTTTAAAAAACTGTACAGAACTTATAATTGGTGAGAGGAGGCATGGGCAGCACAGTTCAGACCTTGCTCAATGGGAAAACCCTAGAGGCCTATGCCAAGCTGGTTGATAATGACTGCCGTGACTATCAAATTGTGCTGGGAGCTTTTTGAGAAGGTATGAGCTTGACCCCAGAGACCTGCAGGGTTACACTTAGGTTTCCAAGGAAAGGATCTGATAACTTATTTCCTGAATTGGCTGTAGAAATGACAAGTTTATTTAACAGGTGGATAGAAGGTGAAAAGACGTCTGTATCCTTTTTTTCTTTTTTTTTTTTTCTTCTGGAAATGATGAAATTATCCCAAGGAGCAGTTTCTAGATATTCTGAAGGATTTGGAAGCTTGCTAGACAGACAATTCCTTCTATTAAAATCTTCAGCCTATTAATCAGAACATTTTTTTTCTGTGTATCCACAAAATAATGAGAAAAGTAATGAGAATCCTATATTTTTTCCATAAAAACCTACTATTTCTTTCAGAAACAAATAGAATTAGACAGCAAAGTACACGATTACTTTGTGTACTTTGTGTACACAAGTACACAATTACTTACATGTCACATTATATTATGTCATAAACATACTAACAGGAAAAAAAAACAAAGCAAAAAATCTCTTCATTTCATATATATGCATTAGCTATGGAAGTGGTATGTGAAAGTGGAGTGGAGAGTGAAAGAGGAGGTCTGATATCATGCTGATTTCCAACAGTACATGAAGGTCCCATAAAAAATAAAGTTTTACATAAGCAAGATCAGATACAGGTTCCTGACTGCAAACATCAGAAATCCATTTCCAGAGCCGGGGCGGGTTTGTTCCTACTGGAAACTATTTCCCAGGACATTATCTACATTCTAGCTTGAATTACCATTTCAAACAAAGCATGAAGTGATTGCCTGGCATACAGAAGATAGATGTTACCCTCAGCTTTCCGAAATACTTGCTAGTCGTAACGCGTCTATAAAATACAAAATTAGCCCAGCTATCACAGTCTCAAATTCCTTCCAACACCTGACTAAATACACTCCCTGCGTGGCGATGTCTTGCTACTTCCTGTAACACTTTCTCCCAGCACCTTCACCTCTAACGCCTCTGGTAGCTCCCACTCTGAGTTAACGAAGGTGGCAATCCTGGCGTGGCCACCTCTCGGGCTGCTCTGTAGCCCAGGCGGAGAGGAAGCAGCTTGCACCTCCACAACTCCACTGCCTTTGATTTCTTGCTTTTCAATTTCCCTTCTCTAGCTCAACAATTTTCTCATTTACATCCTATTTTGAATATTTTTAATAGAGTATCCTTTTTAATTTTTACTTTCCTCTGATTGTTTCATTTCCGACTTCCCTTTGAACTTGCCAACTTTTTACAGCCCCTTTCCTGATGGCATCATTTGGGCTTTTACTTGATTGGCTTTTAATTTTCTGAAGAATCTTTTTGGCATGGAAAGGTATTTTGAGACAAGAAGATGACAGACTGTTTCCCTTCCCTTGCCTTCCTGCTTCTTTTATAATTATTGTGCAAAAATCCTACATTCTCTATAAGATGGTGATCATCTCGTTGTCCACCTTGTGAGAAGATGCTCAAACCCAGACCCCTGTCACACAAAAGATAAGCTGGACTTCGGACAGTGGTGCTTTACTGGTATAAATGGGAACAGATTTTAGTTTAACAGCATTTCTCAGACATTTCACTTCAGTACCAACATACTGACCTATTTTGCATCTCCAGTGTCTGTCTTTTTTTTTTTTTTTTTTTGGAAAAGACATGATAAATAAAATGCTTTCTAACAAAGCATTCTTGTGTTATGATGTATGAACTCCTATGAAACCATTATACATCCAAAAGAAGCAAAAAGCACAGTGCAATCAGTAGCACTCCATCCCAATGCAAGTACCTACACATGTAGTCTGGCCTTTCTGTGCCTTACTGACCTCTAGAATAAGCATTTTTACAGCATCTGCCCTGCTACCAATACGTAATAGTGTAGCTGGAACATGTAAAAAAAGGAGACAACATTTAGAGAAAAAAACCTCAGAAGACTCACACAATTATCTCAGACAACCTGGCGAAAACTCAACAGTATTAGAAAGCTATGGTAAAAGTACAGGAGTAGATCAAAAGAATGTTTCAAGAAGCAAAAAGGTCACATTTCCATTGCTTGTTTAAGGGTGCTGGCAATGTGCTAGGCCATATTTGATAGTGTACAGGTTAGTGGTATTGATTCTCTTGCCAAACTGTTTCCTGGAATAAAGCGCAAGAGCTCAGCTGGCAGGAGGCCGAAAATATGTGATTATGAAAAGAACTGCCTGTGATCCACTTTAAGGGAGCTATCGACCTTTTATATCTATCACTTTTCATGGTATTTTTATCTGCAGATTTCAAGGTATTTCACAGAGAAGCCAATGTCCACATTTAACAAGGAGGGAAACTGAGGCACAAAGGGATTTACACAATGTCACACAGGGTGGAAAAGTCCCCAAACCCTACAAAACCTTTTGTCTTCAATGCAGAACGCAGGAATGCTCCAAGATTCCTGCCTGGACATGTATCCTAGCCAGGCTTCAACTCCACATAATGGTGAGGAAACGATAAACATGTACCAGACTTTATCCCCACATCCTGGCTCCCAGAGGAAGGACGTGAGGGCGTGTAGGTCAGAGAGGAGCCAGGGTCTCTGGACCCTGCCACTGGCAGTGAAACCAAAGAACAGCGCAGTCACAACAGTGCAGTTACTGGCAAAAGCACAAACTCTACACACCAATACAACAGTACACAAACTGCTTCTTCTCCAAAAATACAATAACTTGTTATGAATAGTATTAATTAGATTTCAAACAGTATCTAAAGCTCAGGAATTTCTGCTGCCAGGTTTCCTATGTACTTCTTGGCTGAGAGTTGTAATTTCTGTACCAACCCTAGCTATATCTCACTATAGTGAATGCAGAGCACACTGCACTCTCTCAAAGAGGGGGCAAATCAGCTCTCTTGCATAGATGTGGATGAAGTACTAGATGAAGAGATGCTTACTCAGCATTCATCTTGTTTTATCATTCCACAGATCTCTCTATGCTACACAGTTTAAAAGCAAATGTCCCGCTCTCCCTGACCTCTTGCACTTGGGTTTGCGCCATGGAGTGGTCTCACTGCATGCAAAGCAGGTTCTTTCTTGATGACACTAGACCAGAAGATGCACTGCAGAGCACATCTCCGGCCTTCCACCCACTCATGTGCCTTCTGTCCCCTGGACCAGAGCAATGATAGTACTGAAGTAAAATCCTCAAGCTAAAGATAAATAACTATTCTCATTTATTTCATCACTGATACAAAAAAAAAATCACACTGGGTTTTGGAAAGCAGGAGACAACTCTTTTGCCTGGAGATTTGGTTAAAAGGCAATTGCATCTTATTTCCAAACAGAGATGATCTGCTTTTTCAGTGCTGCCTTCAGCAACTTCTACTATGAAGGATGCTTCTGAACATACTGTGCTGATTTTATCAGCTCATTCTTTAGTTCTGCTTTATTCTCAATCGCTTCTGTTGGTCATATATGTTTTAGCAGCCTAGGATGATTCAAGGCAACTGAAAACCTTGGTCTCTTCAGCACTTTCTGGATAAATCGTAAAGTAATATCTAATCTCAGGATAATGTTTGCACTTAAATTCCAGGTTGCTTGTTATCTGTGAACCACAGCCAAGTGTTTCAGTGTGCAAAGCCAAAGAAGGGAATTGCTGGTGGAGTGAGCTGAGGGCTGCAGATAATTTGTGTATATTGGATTTCTTCTCCCTTTCCTGTTCTCTCTGCCACTCAAAGAGAACTGAAGCTAATGGTTGCAGGAAGATGTCTTCAAATTACTTATCTGAACCTTAGTTCCTTGTATAGAACCAAAGGGCTGAAGGTAGCTGCCACAGAGCCTTCTATGATCTGTTTCTGATACACACTTTAGAAGCTGGCTTCTTGACCAACTTATTTTGAATATGATCATCATATATCAGCTATGACAGCAAGAAAAAGCCTTAAGAAAAATAGCTTAGATCTTGATCTGCCCAACTTAATGGATTTCTTCTGACTCTTATCAGCTCATGAGCTGGCTTCTTGTCTATCATTTATCCCACCCTAAAGATCTATAAACTTTACAACATATTTTAACTAAAACACAGTTGTTTATGTATTTTCTGAAGCTTAAAACAAGCCACAGAATGTATGTAGAGAAAGCACATGCCTGTAAGATTTAAGGTTTATTTCAAATGCTCTTGTGGTTTGTATGTTCTCATGTTCTCATTAAAATTCTGCAAATATGAAGTTATTTTAATCTTCCATAGCTGCATGAGCTTCAGATTTTAATTGACTGCTTCTCTCCGGAACTCATCTGATAAAGTGTGCCAGGTATATCTTCTGAGTAAACAGAATGCAATGATAAGTTTAAATGTCTTTCTAGAGAGTGTTTTCTACCCAGAGCTGAAGGATCGACACAGCTCAAAGAAACAACTTTGGCTAATATATTTTTTTCTTTCAGGGGTTTTCTATTTCTAACATGTTTAATATTTTTATTATAGTTTTGCTGGCATTGAAAATCGAAGCTGTGAAGGCAAATCCCTGAACTGGGATTCCGGAAATACAGGTTCTACATTTGGATCCATCCTAGACAAGCAGCTATAGCTCTCTAAGCCATTATATCCATTCCCAGCCTTTCCTTCTTGAAGTCTTTTTTGGTATATAGATGTATACATGTCTTCATAGACTATGAACGTATTTAGATAACTGCAAGACTGCAAGCAGTCCAGTAGCTTAAATTACCGTCAAATCCAGCATTAACTGATTTACCATTATGTCTATCTGTAAGACAAGGCTTTGGACTGCCCACCCTTAGACTGTGCTGATATGTCTTCAGAATTTGATGCTCCTGAAGTCAATGCTATCTGTTAAAACCCTCCCACACATATACCAAACCAGTGATTCTGCAGGATGGAAAGCCATGAAAGCCAGCAAAAAGAAGCAGCTGTAGAGCATTTTGGGAGAATGAAGGAGCCCGAGAAACTCTTAGCAGCAGCCACCTGAGCATAAGCTTTCCAAGCCTTCACAGGCATCGATGCTGGTTTGGTGCAGCACAGCAGGGACAGCAGCACTCGGCACCTTCTTGTCTAACCTCGGATTCAGATGTCAGGCTGGGGTTGTGGGGGGAAAAAATCTTCAGGTGGATTTCATCTATCCTTTGGCTCTTCCAAATTAAGCTGAATTTGCCCCGCTGGACCAAATACTGTCAGGTTGAAAATATACATTAGAAATACACTCTCCATTTCCACAAAACATCTACCTATAAATAACCTGTGTGGTCCAAAATGGCCCTGATTTTACATCAGAAATGGATGCTGTAGTCTAACAGTGACAACAGCAGAGAGGGGGGAAGTGGTTAAGTACTTTGAGGGCTAAAATCATGTGCCCTGAACAGTAAATTTTATGCCCAAAAGTGAATCCTCTATAGTCTCATTTATTATTGCAAAAATGATTGGAACTGGGGACCATGACACTATTACCTGTTACTGCAGATTTATTGAAAATTAGCAATTCCATTTATATCTATTAGATTTCAGGGATTATTCTGTTATAGACTAGAAAACTGATAGATTTATAACTCTGGTGAATCTAGTTGTACCAACTAATAGAGCAAGGGAGAAAATGTAGAGGTTTGTATTCCTAAAGGACTTAACCTTTGGATAAGGAAACATTTTTCCAAGTAGCTTGTGAGAAATTATTGGATCCATAAATTGTCACTGCCATAGCATGAGAAATACCCACTTGCTGTTCTTTGTGCGTGTGTGCAAGAAAGATACAAAAAGCAAAAGTTAGTAGGAAAAAAAAAACTCAGAATCCTGCTGCAGTTGCTACTGTACAGATTTGACTATACATTGCTTTTGCTAACCCTTTAGCATATGTTGGCAGAGTTTGTCTGGCTGGTCCTAAGGCAGTGATGCATCTTCTAAATTTATTTCATTTCATTTAAATTCTGACACTGCCTACCTAGAGTATTTGATCTAACCTTAATTTTGATTTTCTTATTCTCATTGTCCTCCCTAAAACGCGAGTCAGACCTACAAAGTTTTTAAATTAATGACAGGACATTTTGCTTTTATTTTTGCTGGTTTTATGTATGAGAAATACTCAGAAGTAATAGGAAAGACTGTGAACGAGACTTGTGTAATTCACCTTCTGGCAAGTCTGTAGAAATGATTCTAGTAAGCCCATGCCCCTGTCTCTCATATCAACAGAGCACTTCATGAGTGCACAGAAGTTACCAATACTGTATGCAGAGTCAGCTGAGCCTTGCTGCAATGCATGGCCAGTGGCACCAGACTGGTTGCTGCCCAAGATGCTCATTGACCTGCTAGAACTGACTTCAGATAGGTGGGAAAAAAATGCATGGTTTGTTTCCCAGCTAAAATACTGTTCTATTTTGAAATTATGTGGAAACTTTAAGGTCTTTCTCGATCTGAGGACTAGCTCTCCGAAACAGCTTGTTGGACTTCCAAGGCCACTCTTGCTGATGATGTTCAAGGGAGGTTCTCAGACCCTTCCAGGGCTGCTCAGCCCTTGTCTGATGGCTCCTGAGCCATCCTCCATGCGCAGGCACAAAACAAAGGAGGAGAGTGTGACACGACTGCTTGGCAGAGACCATCCATTTGTGTGCATAGTGCTGGACCAAATACAAATGGCAAACACTGTATTCCTACAGAGAAAACATAAACCAAAAAAAAACCCCATCAAAACCCATCATCTAATCATGTGTGTCATGCATTGTGCCATGCTATTTCATTCAGTAGTATAATCCTTTTTCAGACATAGCTCTCAAGGACACAGCTGCAGCTGCTTCTAAACTCAGCTGTGTTGAGTGAAATCTTTACTGACTCCATGTTGGTAGCCCAGTCCATCTTACTTTTGCAGCAGGAAGAAACTGAATACAAAGAATTGGTAATTGGTATCTTTTAGTAAGTCATTTGCCTTGAAGGCATTTATTCTGTGCTTCACAGAGCACAACCAGGGCCATAATGCAGACATGACCCACAAGAAGGTTGGTGTTCCAGAGAAAGCTACAGAGGCCTCAAACTGCTGTAACTCCTGGCAGGGTCTGACAATGTCCAAGGTAGCCTTGACATCAGAAATGGATGAGAACAGGTCAAATATGGCAGTTTTCCCTGGATTTCCTCCCTAAGTTGCAGCAAGCATGACTGGGACTCATAATAAAAGAAGAACCTTCAATATGGAGCATATCCTAAACTTTTAGGAAGAAAAAAAACACCTCCAAAATCTTCATAACTCAGAATCGAGAGAGTTGTACTCCCTTTGAATTCAGTGGTAAGCAAACAGGCAACTTGGTCTGGAGACCAGATTAATTAATATTTTTCAGGAATTTCTAGTTAGACTTTGTGAATATCAATAGTAATGAAGCATCCAGAATAACATAAAGCAACTAGCGAGAGTCTCTTTAACTAAACAATGTTTAGTTTCTCAAACAACTGCTGAACATTGAAGATTCTCACCCAGAATAAAAGCAGCCCCACTTCAACAAAGCCAGAGCTATTCTCATTTACAACATTTCAATGCCCAGCCCGGCAAGTGGTACCAGAAATATTTTCCTTTGCATTGTTAAAGGAGGCTTGTCTACCTCCTATCTCTTTGCTTTAATATTCTAGCACATCAGTACTTCAGGCTACTTTGTAGACATGTATCTTCATCTAGTGCCAGGATTAACACTGAAATAAAGAGGAACTTAAAAATCATGAGAAGTGAGTAAGAAGAAAGACTACACTCTTCATGTAAATCAATTTTTTTCCAGAGCAGCTTTGAAAGAGGTTGCTATTTTCAACTGAGAGTCAACTGAAAGTTAATGGAGCCATTACTAAAGATCACAGACAAATGGTTACTGTATTTTTAATGAATATTTTATTCATATCACCTTTAAATTAGCTAAATTTGATAGGATGATAATATAATGCAGAATGGCTTCCTCCCCAGACCATTTCAGGTGGAGGGGAGATCAGAATTTAATTTTAGGGCAATGCCAGGTCAAAATTAAATTTTAAAAATTATGGCTTGAAAGTAATAAATCCAAAGTGACCAATGGAAAAAAAAAATCAAGTTAATGAGATGTGAAAACCATTTAGAAAACCACAGATATTTTATATGGCATTTATTTTTCTTGTTCTGGAAACTAGCCATCTTAATGCTTGCTCAAAGGGATGAAAATGGGCAAAGGAGAACAAGGGGCACTTTAAAAGCTCCTGCTATCAGTTCTGGAAGAAGCCGTGGAGACAAATGCCAGAATTTCACAATAGGGATACTCATCATTCAATCAGCAAGCGTGTTAAAAACTTAGAAAGCTAAATCCTAATTCAGTTGTTTAAGTATGTTTTGCTTTTCATAGCACTGTCACTCCCACAACAAAGAAGTTGTCCAGAAATTCTAAACAGTTTTATACTTGTTTGCCATCTCTACCTTAGTCTGACAAAGGCTATTCAAGTAAACTGCCATCATATGGCAGGCTGTATGTCTATGGAAATAGAGAAGGGGGCGGAGAGAAGGAAGAGTCTGCTCAGGTGAGAGGGAGCAAGAGACTGCTAAAGCAGCACTCTATATAGAAGGCAAGGAACCAAGGTATGGGGGCACAAAATGAAGCAGAGGATGTAAATGAGGCAAGAAGGGAGGTGTGAAAAAAGCAATCTGCTGTAGCACTGATTGGGCATCCCATTTCAGTTCAGTTTCAACATTAAAAGGAGATCCTCAGCGTGATAATAAAGCAATGACATCAGGACTATCTTAAGTTTAATTATGAAAAAGACTGTTGTCATTTGTAGGTCGCAGCAGATCTAAGTCAAGACAAAATGTAGCCCTAGGTGTTCCCCTTGACCTTGGCTCTCTATGAACTAAGAGATGTTGCTAGAGTTGCTGAAGAATTAGAGAGCATCGACCTTGCAAGGACAGTTTAAAGTCAGTGCAGAAGCTATGGTTAGGAAATAGCCTTCAAAATTTGCTCCACTGAAATGAAGTCCAAGCATTATTTCAAGTTATTGATGGATATTCTGCAAA
This sequence comes from Tinamus guttatus, assembly GCF_059628265.1. Taxonomy (NCBI): domain Eukaryota; kingdom Metazoa; phylum Chordata; class Aves; order Tinamiformes; family Tinamidae; genus Tinamus; species Tinamus guttatus. The sequence continues at coordinate 1,145,967 of NW_028288624.1, read as the reverse complement.
CAGCACTACAGCTGATTAAGCAGAGCAGGCCTGGCCCTTTCAGATGTAGAATGTGCTGCATTAGCTGTGCCACAGTAAGCTTGACAAAGGAGTAACGGACTGTGCCTTCCAAGGCTTCCCCCTCCAGATCATTTGCAAACTGAACCTAGGGAAAAAAGCTTTTTCCCTCCTACTTCAAGACATATCAGATTATTGCAATGCTCCAGCATCTACGATGGCAAGTAAAAGTACTTGGGCTGGAACTTCAGGTGTGGGTTTTATTCTATAAAAACTAACGTGAAACTTTGACAGGTGGATGAACATTGCTTTCTTCTCTTGACAAAAAGAATCAGGGAAGGTACAGGATTCATGCAGAAGCTAAAGGATGTCCTGCTCACTACCAAAAAACTGATGGAGCTACCTGGGTTTTAAAAATACTAGCACTGAGCAGGACCCATTGTTTAGGTCTTGGAAAACCCCTGAGCATCCTGGACACTGTGAGTCTTCATTCAACTCTCCACAAAAGATGGAGCCCTTTGAAATGCACAGACCGCTGCACAGCAAAATCACAAAACAGGCAATGTGAGTGGTGAATACAGGGAGCTGACCCTGAACAGCTGTGCTTACTGCTGGACCACTCATAATCAGTCATAAATTATTCTAATTTGCCTGAGTTTATCAGCAGTTCATTGATAAACTGGGACGGTCCCAGGATTGTTGATAGGGGTATTTTGGGGTGTAAATGCTAGCTTTAAGCAAGCTTTTCTCAAGACTCAGTGTGATAATCCTTTTCAAGCCTTTTTTATTTAAAGCTCTCTAAAAGCAAAAAGCACGAATGAATTAGAAACTGGAGAAACACAAAGAGGCTAGAAAGAAAAGGCAGATCAATAACTCACATACACAAGCCGTAAACAAACTGCCACAATTACAGGGAAAGGCAGTTATTGATCAGTATCAGGAGCAGCTCAGATGCTAGAACCTCTGTTTATGCTGGAGCTCAATTATATTCATACTTTCACATAATAGAGCAACATTCTACAATTTTCCTTGTCAAGGAGATTTGAATCCCATTATATTACTGAATTATAACCCTACACTGTTTTGCGACAGTTCTCTTTATCAGTAGATCTCCAAATCAGCAAAATTTTAACTGTCGAGAGCCCTGTATCTTTATAATCTATTTTACAGACAGGCAAGCTGAGATGCAGAAAAGTGAACTGATCTTCCAAAGGCAAAGAGCAGGCAGGCAGAAGTGGATGAAGACCTAGATTTCAGGACACCTAAGATATTTGCTTTCTGGCTGTAGACCTCTGCAGCAAGGGATGACACCTGTTGTTGATGGTGATGGTGATGATGCTTTTTACCCTTTTCTAGTTTCAATTTGCAACTTTGCTTTTTTTAAAAGCACCCAACCAAAAGGATGCTATCTGGCAGTTTACACTGCAGTATAGACAAGCTCTTCTCTGTTCACATCCAAGTCATCCCAGAAGACTTTTGAGCTTTTAAAGATGCTCTTTACATCTCCTTGTTAAACACATAGATATATCGGTATTTACAACAGTGGTTAGAGTTCTCAAGACAAAAGTCAGGCTTGGTGTCTTGTGCTTTTTCACACTTCCTTTACTGAGGCTCATTTATGAACCCACATGGCCAAACTGTGCTTCTCATGATCTCCTATCTACAATTCTTGTATAAAATTTCTAGTACAAAGATCTTCAGACATAATTACAATCAAGTGCAAAATCATCATATGTAAGTCAGCACACTAAGATACAAAAATAAACTCCTACTCAGCAGGAGCATCCAATAACAGAAGCAAAATGCCTAACCTTAAGAAAGACAGAAATTCCATCCTCTCCTTCCTCCACCAAGGACTTGGGAAACTGAGAGACATCAAGCGAGATTTCAGAGCCCTAGGGATGGCCATCAAAGATACGGGAGCCCAGGTTGTGTTCTCCTCTATTCTACCAATGAGGGGAATGGAATCGAGGAGAAGGCAGATATCGCAGATTAACAACTGGCTGTGCTGCTGGTCTTGGCAACAGGGTTTTGGCTTCTATGACCATGGGACTCTGTTTTATGACCACCAGCTAGGGGGGAATGATGGTAACCACCTCAGCAAGAGGGGCACACATCTGTTTGCCAAAAGGCTAGCCAGCCTCATTAGGAGGGCTTTAAACCAAGCAAGAAGGGAGAAGGGGAGTGTCACACAGGCAGGGCAATCAGTACCACGCAGCCAAAGTCAGATGGCATCCAGCAGGAGTATGGTAGTGGGGAAGTCAGGATAGGATATGATTATAGAAGGTCCTCTTTCACACCTCCTAGGAAACCTGCAGGCTCTTATTACTTCCCTGAAATGCCTGTACACCAATGCGCGAAGCATGGGGAACCAGCAGGACGAACTGGAGATCTGTATGCAGGAAGGGGAGGTGGTGGAGTTGCTCTTTATGTGAGAGAGGAACTGGAATGCATGGAACTCAACCTTGGGGTGGATGATGAGTGAGTTGAGAGCTTGTGGGTAAGGATTAAAGAGCAGGCTAACGTGGGAGACATTGTGGTGGGTGTCTGCTACAGGCCACCTGACCAGGATGAGGAAGTTGATGAGGCCTTCTATAGTCAGCTGGATGTTGCCTCACGGTCACAGGCCCCGGTTCTCATGGGGGACTCAGCTGCAGTGACCATGAGTTGGTGGAGTTTAGGATCCAACAAGGAGGAGGCAGGGCTGTAAGTAGCCTTGCAACAATGGACTTCAGGAGGGCCAACTTTGGCCTCTTCAGAGACCTGCTCAGAAGAATGCCATGGGCTAGAGCTCTAGAAGGAAGGGGGGCCCAAGAGAGCTGGTTAGTTTTCAAGCGGCACTTCCTCCATGCCCAGCAACAGTGCATCCCTGTGTGTAGGAAGGCAGGCAGAGGGGGCAGGAGACCTGTGTGGATGAGCCGGGAGCTTGTGGCAATGCTCAAGCAGAAGGCAGCGGTATACAGAATGTGGAAGAAAGGACAGGTCCCCTGGGAGAAATACAGGAACATAGTCAGGGAATGCAGAAATGCAACAAGGAAAGCTAAGGCACGTTTGTAATGCAATCTGTCAAGGGATGTTAAAAATAACAAGAAAAACTTTTTCAAATATATTAACAGCAAAAGGAAGCCCAGGGAAAACGTGGGTCCACTGGTGAACGAGATGGGTACCCTGGTTATGAATAACACAGAAAAAGCAGAGTTGCTGAATGCCTTCTTTGCTTCGTTGTTTACCAAGGGCAGCCCTTCAGAGTCCCAGGCCCTAGAGACAAGAGAAGAAGCCTGGAGAGAGGAACGCTTGCCCCAGGTAGAGGAAGATTGGGTCAGAGAGCACCTAAGGAAACTCGATACTCACAAATCCATGGGCCCTGATGGGATGCACCCAAGAGTTCTGTGTGAGCTGGCGGATGTCATAACTAAGCCGCTCCCATTATGTTTGAAAGATCCTGGAGAACAGGGGAGGTGCCAGAGGACTGGAAGAAGGGCAATGTCATGCCAGTCTTCAAAAAAGGCAAGAAGGAGGACCCAGGCAACTACAGGCCAGTGAGCCTCACCTCCATCCCCGGAAAAGTGATGGAATGGCTCATACTGGCCGTTGTCTCCAGGCATATGGAGGACAAGAAGGTGCTCAAGAGTAGTCAGCATTAATTCACCGAGGGGAAATCATGCTTGACTAGCCTGATAGCCTTCTATGATGAAATGACCGGCTGGATAGATGAGGGGAGAGCAGTGGATGTCATCTATCTCGACTTCACCACAGCCTTTGACACTGGCCCTCACAACATCCTCCTGGGCAAGCTCCGGAAGTGTGGGATAGATGAGTGGACAGTGAGGTGAATTAGGAAATTGCTGGATGGCAGAGCTCAGAGGGTGGTCATCAGTGGTGCAGAGTCTAGTTGGAGGCCTGTGGTTAGTGGTATCCCCCAGGGGTCAGTCCTTGGTCCGGTCCTGTTCAATTTATTCATCAATGACCTGGATGAAGGAACAGAGTGCTCCCTCAGCAAGTTTGCTGATGATACCAAACTGGGAGGAGTAGCCGATACCCCCAGAGGGCTGTGCTGCTATCCAAAGGGACCTGGACAGACTGGACAACTGGGCAGTGAGAAATCTTATGAAATTCAACAAGGCCAAGTGCAAGGTTCTGCACCTGGGGAGGAATAACCCCAGACACCAGTACAGGCTGGGGACGGACCTTCTGGAGAGCAGCTCTGCAGAGAGGGACCTGGGAGTCATGGTGGACAACAAGTTGACCATGAGGCAGCAGTGTGCTCTTGTGGCCAAGAAGGCCAGAGGGATTCTGGAGTGCATTAAGAAGAGCGTCTCCAGCAGGTCGAGGGAGGTGATCCTGCCCCTCTACTCAGCCTTGGTGATACCACATCTGGAGTATTGTGTCCAGTTCTGGGCTTCCGAGTACAAGAGGGATGTGGAGCTGCTGGAGAGAGTCCAGCGCAGGGCTACAAGGATGATCAGGTGCCTGGAACATCTGCCCTATGAGGAGAGGCTGAGGGAGCTGGGCCTGTTCAGCCTGGAGAAGAGAAGGCTGAGAGGGGATCTAATCAGTGCCTAGAAGTACCTCAAGGGAGGGAGTGAAGAGGATGGTGCTGTTCTCTTTTTGGTGGTGGCCACTGATAGAACTAGAGGTAATGGCCACAAACTGAAGCACCAAAAGTTCCACAGGAACTTAAGGAAAAATTTTTTGACAGTGAGAGTGACAGAGCCCTGGAACAGGCTGGCCAGAGAGGTTGTGGAGTCTCCTTCTCTGGAGATCTTCAAAACGCGCTTGGATGCAGTCCTGTGCCACGTGCTCTAGGTGACCCTGCGTGTGCAGGGGGGTTGGACTAGATGACCTTCCAGCCTTAAGCATTGTATGATTTTATGACTTGCAAAAAGTACCTGTAGTATTTAATTCTCAATCAGTTGAGGATGTTTGCTTCTTCAGTATACCTCCAAGTAAAATTCCCATTCACTTAGAATTTGTCTAATTACATGAGCCAGAGTAAAAATTAACTTCATGTGGTTTTGAACCAGGGTTCCTGGTTTTAACCAGGGTTAACTTCCTGGTTTTGATTTAATGCACTGCATCAGGACCAAAATAACATTCCACTTCTTAGATGACCGATGCAAAAGTTTTACCTCATAGATGCCTAAGGTAACTGACTTTTAATTTAAGGCGTATGTGTCAATGTGCAAACCAGCTTCCATAGTATCTGTTTAAAGAAACAAGCTGCTAAATACTAATGAACTAAACTCCGTCCTCCTTGCAAGCTTCTAATCTTTAAAAAATAACACCAAAAGCAGAGTTGATCAAAAAGTAAAAAAAAAAAAAAAAAAAAAAAAGATGAACTTTAAAGTTTTTCCACAGTTTGAATTACACCCATTTTAATTACACCCTGGGTTGTGATCTTATCCAAATATATAGAGACATATTAGTGAAAGAATTAGAAAATATTTACAGTTAACAGTGTGTCCATAAAATTTCAATCTGGAAAAAAAAATAACAATACATATATTCCCAACAATTTCAACATGGCCTATTTAAAAGATAGACTATCAAGAGTCTTGGCGAACCTTAGCAGTATAATCAGTATATGAAAGGTGCAGAGCCATATTCAGGTTTTATGATAGAAGTCTGCTTTAGTTATAACAATCCCAATAAAAGAGACCACGTCAGGCTTTTGCCTGAGAAAGAATGGAGAAAGTACAGAAATACTCTGAAAATCTTGCTTCAGATAGCAAGACAGTAAGTTTAGATACTTGCAATCACATGAGGTAATAATGGATATCAAAATTAATAACTGCTTTTTTTTTTTGATAAATTCCTCTCAAAGCTTTCAAAAAGGTTTATGCAGCAAATTTCCTTCTCTCCAATCCTCAAGCCTTCCTCAGACCTCCTTTTCCTCCTTCTGTCCTTCCATTTCAGAAAGCTGAAGCAAATGTCACATAGGAGATTCTCATGGAAGAGTGAGAGGATGCATCACTTCGCTCCTATGGAGAAGAAGGCAGGAACACCTCATGATGTTCTTTAAGTTCAGGACATACTTTGTACTGCCTTTGCTGAACACTGAAGGAATATAAAACATTCAGAGGCAAAAGGCATTTATATTAACCTAAGTGCAGGAGGGAAGAAAAGTCTCACAGAGGGAGACAGAAAGAGGAAAAAAAGAGGCTAAAAAGTTGTGCTAGTCTTGCTGGGCATGTCAAATTCTAAGGAACAGAGAGATAATTTTATATTCTTGCAGACTTGTGAGCCTTCACAACCATCCCTGTGATCCTTACATTTTAATGGTGCTTTTTGACAAGAGCTTAGTCGAGGAAAGTGGTAAGGAAACGCAAATCCTTCCAGAGCTGGAACATCTCTCATATGAGCAAAGGCTGAGAGAGCTGGAACTGTTCAGCCTGGAGAAGAGGAGACTGAAAGGGGGCTCTTATTAATATGCATAAGTATCTGAAGGGAGGGTACAAAGAGAAGGGGGCCAGACATTTATCTGTGGTGCCCAGCAGGAAGACACAAACTGAAACACAGGAAGGTCCATCTGAACATACAGGAACACTTCCTTACTGTGAGAGTGACTGAGCACTGCAACAGGTTGTCCAGAGAGGTGGTGGAGTCTCCACCCTTGCTGATATTTAAAAGGCATCTGGATGGGTGCCATGCTGCAGTTGACCCTGCTTGAGCAGGGACATTGGACTGGGCGATCTCCAGAGATCCCTTCCAACCTCAACCCTTCTGAGATTCTATGAAACCTTCAAGACTGGGAATGCCAGAAGAAAATTCTCTCCTCAAATCATGCACATACTTATCTAGAGATGCTTTTTGGCACCTTTGTCACAAACAACTTCTACAACTTAAAAGACATTCTTTAGTGCCAGGCCAGTATTGGACCAGGATTCATCCAACTGAAAACAGAATTGTTTCCACTGCCTCTTTCCTTCTGCCCAAGAGCAGATATTTGGAGCAAATGTTTGGCTAGGGAGGCACTGGAGCTAACTGGGTAATGGATTCAGCTTGTTACCTTGATTTTTCATCCTCTCGTTGCCCCAAACTTTACTCTAGTGCCGTGCACATGAACATCCCTGAAGAGATGTTTCAGTGAGCATCCCGAGAAGAGTACTGCAGCTGGATCCACGTCCTGCTTCTATCAGAAAATTTTGCAAGCTTCATCTTTTTTTTAACATATATTGTGCCTTTCCACTTCACTTTTTATTCTGATCCAGCTCTCCACTGTCTTGACATTCTCATGCTCATCAAAAATCCATCACTGACTTTCTTATAATCCTTACACAAAATTGACAATATGCTAAGGAAAACCACCTTGCAGAGATGCCAAAAGAGCAATTCCAATCTAATTAGGAGTTCATACTGCTTCATTGAAAACAGCACAAACACTGTTAATGTTCACTGCAGCTGCTTTGTCAATAACTCCCAGTGAATCCTCCAATTTATAAGAAAAATCAGGAAACTATTGGATTCTATGACACTGATAGATCTATCAGTATTCATTGCCCCTTTCCTCTGCAACACAAGGCACAAATGCCAACAACTAACAGTCCCTTAAATGCTGAAGGATCGTTATTAAAGTGTGCTTGGCATATCCCTGGTCATTAATTATAATCTTGTGCACATATGCAGTGTGATTGCAGGAAATAATCAGCTTTGTCTGCCAAATTGGCAACATTTAGAAACTAATTTGTTATGACATACCATCAAAGATATTTAAACAACAAACCCAAAGCTCTGCTGCACTGTGCACACTGCTAAAATATCAGATCACATCATTAAAAAATAGTTAACATATCCGAGGGGAGGTAATATTTATCCTTGAACCCTAGTTCAAGTGGAATTTTCAAAAAGAACAGTTATATCCTTTCTCCCTCGCAGTCAGCATGAGAGGGAATCTCTCCAGAGTGACTGATCGGGGGGGAGGGAATGACTTAGATTACACTACAGACCTGCTGTCAGTCAGGAGGTATTAAATGGCCATTGAATAAATGTTTGCCAAGAGCAAAGCTTACCCAGGATTACTGTACTCTTTGGGATGCCTGTAGATTCATTTAGAGACTTAAAACTCATATTTATCTGTCTAATTTCTTTTATAGTCTGTTGTCTCTCTCATCCACCTATACCCTCGCTTCCCTGGCAGAAGGATGTGAGCACCCACTCCACTGCAGCTGGGATTAAAGCAGAGGAGTGTTGCGGGGAGGGGAATTTCTCTGCCCCATCTCTTCTGAAAAGAGCAGAAGAGCTCCCATCACCCAGGCAAACTCCTGGCTGCTAGAAAGGGAAGCTGCCCCACTTTCTGGTTCCACTCCAGTTTTAGTCCTGCTCTGTGGTCATCTTTGGACCAGTACAGAAACCAACAGAGATGCTGCAGGCTCAGGTTGAACCTATGAGATGACTGGGATTATTAACAGTTTTGCAGCAAAGAGATTCTGGACACCCTGATGCCTAACCCTGAGCTCTGAATTTGTGCGTTATTCTGTCTCGAAAGACCTACAGGTACTTTGAGAAAGTGCCATTTAACATGGGCTGAGAGAATACCAGAATAAATTCCACAAAATGATGGCAACCGAGTCTGCTTTAAAACTTCCCTAATCTGCAGAGCAAGAACTTGCAAGGGAGTATATGTGAGACTTGGGCTTGCCAGACTTAAATGTACATCAAAAGGTATTAAACACGTTATTATAAATAACATAAATATTATGACTTCATATTCTTAGGGCTATGGTCACATTATTAAAATATGCACAGAAATAAATATATAAAATAAATACTGAGTTATGCTGTCAGCCAGGAAATAAAATTCTTTCTTTCCTTAAATGAACAGTATAATTTAAAAATGACAAAACACTTCACTGGTGTAACATTTTTTTTAAAGCAAATAATTGTTTCTAAACTGAAATAGGCCTACAGGTCCTATGAATAGAAACTAAATATGACTGCTTCCACTAGAGAATGATGCTGGACTTTCATTTGTTTCCTCAGTCTTTTCTGACACTTTTCCCTCTGCATACTATGTTCCTTTCAGTGTGCTTTATTGCTAATGTCCTCTTCCAGTGGAAGTAGCAGGAGTCCATCAGTCCATTTAAAGAAAGCTAAGGATGGAAAATACAAGGAGAATTGACAAGTGCAAAACACTTAACCGATGTGATTGCTTCTCCATTCTTATAGTAATGACTGTTTACTCTGAGATACTGTACTTCAGTCGAATATTTTGTTTAGTTTATGTGACAATTTCCTAGCCTTTTCCCATGTTTTCTCACAATACAGAGCTCCATATTATTGAAACTGCATTTAAGAAATCACAGTTTTGTGCAAATCCATTTCACTACATTCTCAATTGCTATTATCAACTGAAGAGCCAACAATAACATTTTTTTTTCTTTCTCATAGCATTTTGTAGCTTGAACAATAATATGTTTTTTTTTCTTTCCCATGGTATTTTATAGCTTGTAACTGATTTCAGAACAAAATCTTTTGGAATGCTTGAAAGGAGCTGATTTTTTTTCTTGAAGCAATTAATGTTTTATGTATTTCTTTACCATGCAGTTGAGAAATCTATGTTTCTCAAAGATACTTCCCAAAATAAAAGATAATAATATGACTGCAAATCCATAATCATCAAAAGATTATGTACCAAAAGCTATTTCAGACTAGTATTATGTATTATATCAATATTCTTTATGTTTCCATATTTTCAAAGAAAAATAGATATGAACTTCTAATTAGCACCTGAGTAAAAAAAGCAAATATTTTTCTACATAACTGTCTAGATTTCAGTATGATATTGGCTTTTAACCTTTTAAATAAATAACCTGTATAGGTTCTTTTTTTTTCCACATCTCATGTCTCATTGCATAAGAATAGACACAAGCAAACTACAACCCAAACTACCTCAAAACAAGGACATCTGTGATGCTTTTTCTTTTATTGCACTATCTGTAGAGAGAAAATTCTGAGCATCCATTAAGATATGTAATTAACTAAAGCTTTTCATACCAATGGTATAAGATCACAAAAGTATTATACTAAATGCAGGCTTTAATACATTCCTAGCAGTCCTAAACAGATACAGAGCTTATAATACCTTTTAATCAGGACACCTTCTACCTTGGAAAGTTCTATTGAGGTGTACACCATTATGGCCAACATTCAAATTACATGTAATTATATGATTAAAATTATTTTCTTCTTCTAACTACTTTGATAAAAGCTATTCAGCATTTACATAAAGGCCTAAAATGCTGACTTTGGAAACAACAACTTTTTAAACAAACTGTGTTAAGTTAAATGTTCAGTGAACAATATCTTTATACTGTGACCCGAGCCTGGTGCAAATTAACAGGACTCCAAAAAAGCCCAAAATTGTGGTGGTGTCCCTGTAGGCAGAGCTATTACACATAGTGCGGAGAGCAACCACTGTTTCTGAGGTATTGAAGAGGATTTGACCCAGAAAATGAAATGCCTGAAGAGGAAAACAGAGGAAGTACAGAAGTGTTTTATTCCTGAGTAAGTCTGGCTTTACTCGGTTCATTTTGACATTTTCTTACAATATGGAGGAAAGCTATAAAAGCAGCAATTGCATTGACCTTTGTATCAGAGGAACAGCAAGAGCTCCCCTCATCAATGACAAGCAAGGATGATGCCATGGTAGAACAGAGTCATGATTAGCACCTGTAATTCCATCTCCGAGCACAGGATGAAAAGGACGGTACTTGAAGGAGACAGAAAGACCGTACATACAAGGACAAGCTCATTGAGTCCCTCTCTGTCCTTGCTAAGGCATTATTTCCAATTCTTTAATCACTCCTGTCATTATTCTCTGAACACCCTCCAGTCATCAGAACTCTCTTGAATTATGGAGAACTGCATCAAGACAGCGTGTCGACAACAGTCACGCCAACTCCAAAACCAGAAGTAACATAATCTCCCTTGGTCTCTCCTAACTTCTCTTTCTATATGGCCAGGGATCTCATTATCCTTTCTGGCCAGGGTGTTTCCTCAGAGCTCCTGTTCACCCGATCTCACAGGACAAATCCTCCCATTCCACACACAGTAACTCCTGCTTATTATCCTCACCACCTACAGTAGGAGTGAAAAGCGCTTCACTTCCACTGCATGGTCTAACCACATTGCTATTCTTTGGCCTAAACAAAGAACAGAAATACTTAAAACTTCAGCCCCTTCTATACTGTGATCAATGTGTCTGTCGTTCTGAGGTCTACTATGAAATTTCCCATGGCAGATGCTTCACTCAACACTTTTTTCCTCCAGGATCAACTCCTTATCATACTATCACTTCCTTATTTAAACATTTTAGACAGAAGGAGCTGGTGACCCATTGGTAATTATAAATCCATGTGGATCTGATCATCTAGTCCAACTTTGTGTGTTCCATTTCTATAGCATCCTTGACATCACTTACTATTCAATTAACAGAGCTGTCTCTTGCCATGGCATATGAATTCTGTTCTGGTTTATTCTACAGAAAAATCAGAAATGATTCCTATTAAATTGGAAATGATTCCTATTAAATCAGAAAGGCTCCCCTTATATGAGTGATTTGTGATTTAGTTCTCAGATACACAATAGTTCTGCTCATAAACACTGTTTTCCTTCCTCCTACAAGTATATGTGATCCTTGTATGCCACTGAATATGCCTTGATGTGAAGGTGCAGCACCGCTCCTAATTTTACTGCTTGTAGACTTTGACTAGTGACAAGTATGATGTGGCTAGCTCTTCATATGTCATGTGGCACACTAAACTTCTTGGATTGACATTTGCCACAGTAATCATAGGACACATCCTACCTCGCTCTGCATAATGAGAAGGAAATTAGAACTTGGCATCCTATGCTTTAATGCTGCCAATGCCTTACTCTTGGAAATATACTTGTCTTGCAAGTTCATAAGGCAGTAAGGAGAATTATTTACTTAATTTGCTAAAATTAATTATCTGAAGTGCTGCATAATGGATCAGTAATACTTTCCTAATTGTCAAGAATATGAAGTATGCTTCATTCATTTGCCATTGTCAATAAATATGATGAAAGAATAAGATGGATATTATTTACAAGCTGTGCAACTTTCCAAATGCAGAAACAGAAGTCCTTCTTCTTCCTCTTTACCAAAATATTTTTCTAAAGAGACATTCAAAATGTAAATATGTTGATGTCTTCAAAATGCCGAAGTTTAGTCTGAAGATGAAAATGTAGTGTATTCTCCCTGTAACTATCAGCACTTTTATACAGGATCCTATAACCAGCTAGAAGTTACACAAAATTAGCTGCCCCCTTTCTGTAACATATATAAAATACTCATATATTAAAAAGCAAGAATTGTAAATGTCTTTGTCTTGCTCTAGGAATCCTAATGCCTATTTCTTAGACCCTTAGGGAAATTAGGAAGCTACCAGACAAGTTAATGCTTTGAAACTGTAATTTAAAAGATTTTTTAAAGAAACTCTTCTTTTTTTCCTAAAGAACTTGGCATATTTTAAAGAGAAAATTGTAATAATAATTATGGATATATTGACCTCTTGTACTCTTAGTCTGGCCACTCAAGTGAAGTGGGTTTTAACCAGCTCCCTGTAGGATTCTGTCAGCTTCCTCTGTTTCTGTGCTTTGGCACTTCTTGCATTCAGCCTGCAAGTTGCCTAATACTGTCTTAAGATCAGACTTAGAAAAGACACATTTTCCCAGATCACTTTTGTTACACGCTTTGAAGAACGGAGTGGATAGGCAACACCTAACCAACTGCAGGCATGTGTGTAAAAATGCTGCGCTTCTCATGGGAGCTATGTCAGCAGACCTCCTAGGCAGAACTTACTTACCACAGTGCAGGTGGGAGCTCTAGTTTCTAGTATCCTGGAAAGCTTCAAGATTTTAACTGAATCATTTGAATTTTCACTTGATAAAAATGTATGGGCAACTTGTTTTAAACTATTGCTCTCACTGATGAAGATTTCTGATGATACCAAGGACAAGACCTTGGACAAGCCAGAAAGTGTTCAAAAAGTCCCTATCCAAAACTTTCTGAAACCAGAGAAGAACCTGAAATTCACTGTCTGACTTTGGGTCAAGTCCCTTTAGAAATGTGGTTTGGGGAAAGCTGAAAAATGACTGAACTACCCTCTGTGTAGCTTTATAGACATGGAAAATATTTGGGGTTTTGGCATTATTGTAATGATTAACTGGAGGAAGCTTTCTGGAAGTATCTTAAAATTAATTTTTTTAGGTATCTTTTCCTTTTTCTTCTTTTCCTTTTAAGTACGAAACATTATTTCTCAGCCAATATCTGGAAATAGTGAGAATGAGTTGAAATAAGAAAATGAAGAACTCTTTTCGGTACTCTGTACCCATTTACTACAACTTACGATTCACCTCTAAAGGTCTGGCATTTTTTTTCCTTGATAAACCAAACCAAAAAGAAAAAAGATGTGTAAATAAGAGAATAGGTCGTGGATTTGACACTTGTTTCAGTCCAACTGATGCAATTGAGAGGTTCTTCCAGTAAAATCTAACACTAGCACTGCCAGTGTCAGACAAAGAGCTCACATTACTTGCAAGAATAAGTACACAGTTCACAACAAAATACACTTTGGATTGAAAAACCACACTTACGTCCAGGCTGAAGCACACAGAAATCATGTTCCTTATCACTCCATCTCTGATCTGAATGTCAGCTCTCTACACAAGCTATCCCCATTTAAGTCAATGGACTTACCACAATAAATGTATCATCCGACAAGTTCAACTATGTTTTTATATATAAAGATAGAGAAAGGGAAAGAGACCTAAAGAGAGATGGAGCTGAATTAACATAATTTTCTTATCCTCTTTATATCCATTCACTAATATACTGAAGTATACATACAATTTCAAATTCAACTTATGGTAGCATTAAACAGAAGTACTTAGATGCACACAGATGTGCTGTTTGCTGCACAGGCAATCAAATCCTAAAGATCGCTATAAAATATATGCAGTGTTATAGGATATTCTGAATCTTTTTAAACATAAATATGCCTCCTAATTCAAAGGAAGCGGCTTACAAATATATTTCTCCAAATATCTCCTTGCTTTCTGAAAGTAGAGAATACAATTATTTGAATGGATGCATTACTGCATGTCTTATTCATAACACAATTTACAGAAGTGAAGCTAGAAGTTAAAAGCTATCTAGATACACTTGACTCTCTATAAAAATAATGTGGTATTACTTCTGTTGTTAACTCTACTGCTAAAAATGAGATGTTTGGTGATTCAAGCCCTTTATACACAAAGTCTGTAGCTCAGTCACGTAAAATGAGTTCACTTTAAGTAGCAGTGACACAACTATTTAGCTGCTTTGATGGTTTTAGACCTCAAAATGTAGAGACGTAGAACACCTTGAAATGAATCTTGCTACTGATTTTGTTCCCTGGCAGGAATTCTATCTTTTCATGTTCAATGCCAGATATAAAGCTTCCTATACTTCTGTTGCTGATGAAAAAGATAACATATGATGACAGGCTGATATGAAAGAAATTGTTTCTAGTACTTCAGGATAGTTTACTTGGCTTAATGTTACAACACGCATATAGAAAATTCATGATTTACAGTAAGAAAATAGCCTTTGTGACTTGGCAGTGTCTGGAAGAGAGTGATGCTTATGTTACTAATAAAAGGTTTCAATCATTGCTATCATGAGAGGATGAAACCTCCCTACAGAGAAAAACTGTAGGATTAAGAGGGAGTTTTTAAATGGGATTTCCTGTTCTACCTCTTACTAACAATTTGGAAAGCTCTTCCTGAATTGCACGAATGTTCTGCCCCAGGAAGGTATACCTCAGCATTATGGCTAAAAAAATTGAGGCCTTCATAACAGATGAGTAATGAAACAAAGGATTTATAAGGTTCTGTAAAGCAATTACTACTTTCCAAAACATGAAAGTTTTTTGGAAGAATCTTAGGAAAAAAAAAAAAAACAGACACAAATATTTCAACTTTTTTCAAGCACTTTTTGTGTAAACATTTATCTTTATATACATGCTACATGTACACATATATATGCACAGACACACACACACTCACATACATATCCATACACTCACTTACTATACTTGCTAGCAACAACTGCATTATATAGGTTGTCAACCCTGCATCAAAACTGCATTATGCCAAGTGTCATGCAAACCAAACCCTTAGAAGAGTGCTTGCAACTGAAATATAGGGCAAGACACAGCATGTGATTACAGACAGACAAACAGGAGAGAGTAAAAAAAATCCACTGTGATAATACTGGTCAATTTGATGCACTCTGCACACCAGCTGCCTTGCTGCTGTTAAGGTTATATGCGGATTCCTGTTAGAAGAGTTGCAAGAGAGGATTTAAAGGAGAATAACAAAATAGTCCTAAGAAGAATGTTTCACCAGTATCATATAAAATCCATATCATGTTCAATACATCAGTCCTGCAGAAACCAGAAACAGTATCTTCTTCTTAAAATTCTCATGTAAGCACAGAGATTCAATCTCACAGATCCATTTCTTGGTAGTACTAAGATGCAGGACACATGAAAATTAAATGCTGAATACCTGAGAAGACAGCAAAATTGCAATGCATGACAAAATGGCCAACTTCAGGTCTTTGCCACTGGTATTATTTCTGGTGATGATGATCTTGCTGTTGTGAGTAAGAGAAGGAGTTTTTTCCCTGACTTATGCCTCAATAACCTATAACAATTGATTCCTGAAAGCTGTCATTGGTAATAATTGGGGAAGATCCTCACAGAAGAATAAAAGGAAACACCATTTTTCTTTGGAGCAGTCTTGAGCCTGCCAAAAAAATGTCACATCAAAGTCACATCATTCCTTCTTTTCTCAGTAACAGGACATTTTTCTGAGAAAAGATTTATTAAGTGACTTCACATGAAGTGACTTCATGATTGCTTAGGAAGAAAAACTTAAGGAAAAGGGGCCTGATGAGTCTCTCAGTTCAGCTCATGTTGAGCAGCAGGAGGTGCTACACTTTAGTAAGAAACTCACCCCACCAAGAGTAACAGTTCAAAAGCAGCCTCGTCTCAGTGCTCCACAGGGTGAAAAGTCATGCTAGAAAGTTTTAGACACTGAGTGAGCAACCACCTTGCAAGGAACAAATTCTCTGCAAAAAACGCTGCCCTGTCTCCTCTCAATCCATTAATCAGCAGAGACCTTGAAAACTTCATCTACTCTTCACTCACCAAGTTTTTAAAATTTCCTTTTGCCAGCTCGATTCTCAGGCCAGAAAAATATAGCACTGTCTGGCTTCATGCCCAATGCCCAGGCCACCTCTCAGCCAAAGTTCACATCCTGCAAGTGCCCACAGGTGGGTGCTTAAGTATCCAAACAAAAGACTACCGTGCATACATATGTATCTATACATATATAGAAAGTATGTATATCTCTCTCTCTCTCTCTCTGTACACACACACACACACACACACAATATATATAAATCCTCATCTATGGAAGTAGATGGATCACATCAGCCAAAAATTTCCAAAAATTTGAGTTTAAGAGTCACAACAGTGAAGAGACTCAAACAGTTCTGCTTTGGCAAAGCTGCAAGCAACTGAGAACTTCTCACTTCTGCTCACTACTTTGCCACTGCTCCTTTCCCCAGCTCATTCACACATGCCTGGTACTCACAGCACTCAACATTTCCTGCTCTCTTAATAAAAAATAGGAATAATGAATGCTCTAAAAAGCAATGGGTAGAAGTGAACATCCCTATGCAATTCAGTTCATTAAAATAAAAAAAATAAGCCAAATAAGTAAAAATACAATACAGTCTGTTTAAATACGGGAATAAAACTCCTCTATACCACAGATAACCTATTGCTGGATTTATGTACCCTAAACCTTCTATATAATCTCATTCAATTCTATTTGTTCCTTGTGCTAATATTGGCCTTTTTAATCTCTCTCCATTTGGAAGCGCCAGACCTCCCCATACCTTTAACCATCTTCATTGCACTTTCATTGAAATCAATGGGGCTTTGCAAATTACTATTGTACAACTGACTCCATTATGCCCATTACGGATTTTAAAGCATCGTGACAAGAAGCTAAATTATATGCACAACTCCCTCTATTCTGCTGTAAATAACTCAGCCATATAATTTTTTTAAATGAAGTGCCCAAATTAAAGAGTAACAGTATGCAAAATTTCATCTTCAAATAAGTCTGTGGGCCTATTTTGAAGCTAAGATAATACAACACTCTTCACAGACTCAGCTACATTGTGATAGCTTTTGTTTGTCTTGTTTCTTGTTCAAAAATTGATAAAGGCTGGCCCAATTTAAGTTAAATAGGAAGCTCGGAGACTAAGTGAAGTGCCAGAGTTTTAGTCCCACATAACATTAATGGTCAAGTTAACATGCCAGAGTCCTAGCAATACAAAATATCTATACAAAAATCTATACAAAACAGGATGTCAGAAACTCCTAATCATGTTAAGAGCTCAGTTTCCCCTTGTTAGTAGCATGTCTGTGTGAGAAAGGAGGGAGCTAGCAGACTTAGCTGCTCTTTGGATATAGCCCAGCAGAGGCTGGTTTTACCGTGGAACGTCTCCAAAGATGTTACACTAACTTCCAGGCCTTCCAGCTATGACCCTCCTCCAGGCAACACCACCCAAATGGAGAACAAAGCAAAATATGGTGATAGTGAAGGGTGTGGGAGCATAGACAAGACACTTCTCTCTCCTGTGATTATTCAGCAGAGATCTGAAAGAAATAGAGGAGACTGAAGTTGGGGCAGTCGAAGAAAAATACATGAACCCCCTGACCCGGCTCCTCTGTGAGTCTCACAGCTTCCTCCCTTTCCAAGGTGACCATGAGGCAGCAAGGTGATAGCTGGTGCTAGGACCGCTGTTGGCCCAGGCAGCTCTTCTTCCCAGATCCTAAGGACACTGAGGACATGTCCCACAGCTCAGGGGTCTGGTGAACCTGACATATCCTGTGAGGTTGCTCTTGCCAGGCCAGCAAAGTCTTCCTGCGAGCAGCAAGAGGTGGAGCAAGAGCATGGAGACGTTCCCAGAAGGAAGTAGGCAGTTTTCCCCAAGGAACTTTCTTCCTCCAGTGGGTGGGGATGATTTAGCCTATTGTGCAATCTCTGCTGCTGTGTAATTTATATTCGCTGGGGTGCTAGAAATGCACATTCTCCTCTAAATATAAGCAATTAACTCCCATTAGCATTAGCAGGAGTCACTCAGGAGACTATTCCCCATTATTGATTATCTTGTTTTTGTACCAACTCAAAAAAAATGTACAAAGAAAAGGAAGTCACACAGTTAGTGGCTTTGGCGAAGTTAAGGCAGGCAAATTAGACTCATTATCATTCTCGAGCTAAACAGTGAGGCTTATTAGAATGTAGTTCATTTACATACTTTGATCTGATGGGTGTAGATACCTAATTATACAGCAGCCAGCAACTTATTTGCTGTTTTTTATTAATTAATATTCAGTATTATAATTAAATGCACAGGCTGCTCTTCTGCAAATCTTTTTTGTTTGTTTCTAAAACAAACATAACTTTTAAAACATACCTATGAAGTCCTTTCTCAGCAACAGATTATAACACCATGCAACGGAAATGGACACTGCCATGCTTAACAAACATGACCCAATGCCTGAGGCCCTTGTACTCCCAAATCTATCTTTAACAACTAGTAAAGCTCTTGATGTTAAGTCTGATGCCTGAAATACACTCCTTTAGGGGTAGCTATATTTTTAAGTAAGGAGACAGTTAATATATTCATCCTATCTTTAATATAAATATTGCATTTTTACATACTTTCTTTAACAAAATCAAATATTGATGGGACTTCTGCAAATTTCACTCAAATGAAACAAAAATAATAGTATATATAAATACAAAATTATGATATCGATCTTGAATGAAGAAAAAATAGGACTAGCTGTACTTTGTTCTCCACATTTTAGACGAGAGCCTTAAATAATAATAAGATAGTCACGGTAAGAAAATCTCCCACAGACACATAATTTATAAAAGTATGAAAGAAAGCCTTACTGCATTCGCTGTGTGGCCTCAAGAAATCGAAGGACTAATTTCTGCTTTGTGGGCTCTGTTCCCATAAGATGGTGCACGCTGTGCTCCCAATCCAAGAGAGCACTTGCTTGCATGCTTAATATGAAGCACATGCCATCCGTGTCTCCAGTGACACTCTGTTTTAAGGAGAAGCCCAGGATATACATTTTGATGGAAAGCAGCGCACACAGCAAATGACAAAATTGCATCCTCTTAGCAGTAAGATATAACAGGCTCATGCCAATGAACTTGAGAGCAGAATTCATTCATACGGAAATGTAAGGACATACCAAAGACTCAAATTAAGTACCATGCATGCAGCAGGGGCAGGACTTGGCTCACAATTTCTGGAATAAATGCTGACAATATTTTCTATAGCTGTCACTGCAAAGGTATATGTGGACTTGCCTATGCAGACTTCAAGAGCTTCAGATATCACTCCCTAGGTTAGCAGCTACAGATTTTCAAGCATATTTAAGCTATGTACCAATCATCATTTCTATGAGCCTGTTGGTCTGTGTTGCTTAGAAGCTGCCTTTACAAAGCAGACACTTCTGCAGAAAAAGGTATATTCATCCTCTCAAAACTATAGCAATTGCTTGCTGATTAAGTCATTAAATAAACCATCCATGAGAGGTGGCATGATGTAGGGATCACTAATAAAGGAAATAACAGTAGAATAAAAATAGCAAGCAGAGCTCACTAAGCCTTCAAATACAATGATTTTTTTCTTTTTCTGGAAAGACAGTGCCAAGCAAGCTGAAAAATTAATTTACTATTTATTATCATTTGTGTTATGATTGGTATCTTTACAAGTCTGAGTCATTAGCATGTGAGTTTACAATTATCCTCTGAGCCTGGTAATGTCCTGTCATTTACCTCCTGGGATTTATGTCAGAATCCAACTTGGTTCTTAAGTGATCTTCCAGCAGGACAGAATGACAGAACCATTACAGTTCCTTCCAGCAGATGACAGTAATGATATTATTATTCTCCTGATCGGCTTGGTGATGATTGTTTGAACTTTATGGTATTAATAGAGAAAATAATAAACGTATTCATATTTGAAAGCTCTCTGTATTGTGTTTAGTACCATATTATTGCTACATTTTATGGCAAGTACCTTGACATTTCAGTGAATTTCCATTTGCAGTATTACTACTATAATCCACTCACTTTATAATTGCTTCTGGATACTTGTAATGTTTAATTTCTGATATTGCCTCTCAGTACAGGAACCTGCATATGAAATGTATATAGAATCATCCTTAGAAATTTGCAGGGATAGTCAGAAGTTCTAGGGGCTTAAAACAGCCAAATATATATTATTCGTGGCTGCTGACCCAAATAAAGTCTCACTGGCCTCTTGGGTTTTCATCAGAATCTACTTCTATGGAGTATCTTTTCTTTAGTCGCTATTTAAAATATCCATAGCTATTTAAAATATCCATACTCAAAGTATCAGCATATGATACTGAGAGCTGCTGAGCTGCTGAGCACATCCAAACTGACAGACATAGGACAAAGTAGTTAGGAGAAAGCTATGAGGACAGCCTCAGCTCAGTGCATATCTCTTCCTGGGAAAACAACAGGTAATCCAATTTGATTAAGGTTTCTTGGCCATGTTCATATTGCTGCCTCTCCAAAATGCTCGTATTTTTGTTTTGCTTTAACCTCACAGACATGTTTTTGCTTTAACCTCACAGACATGTTTGCCATTTAGTTCTACTGCCTTCTAGCAGCTGGGCCTCCCACCCATGTGAGGGGACTTCCTCATTAGCAGTGTGTCTCTCCTCTTCCCTCTCATCTATCGCATCCTTTTTCCTGACTCATACAAACATCATTAGGACAGTTAAGTCCTTTGTCAGCTGCTTGTTGAACAGCCTGTGTAGGTGGGAAACATGGCTAAAAAATAATCTCTCTGAAGATTGTTCGTGAATTGTATCAGATATAAACAGAGGAATTAAAATCTGGATACGGGATATGAGGGGCATTAAAAGTATTATTCTTTCAACGAGATTTGTTGATAAGCAAAATAATTCCAAAAATAATAAGATCATTAGCAAATAGACCTTGGAGTGAGTCTTGGAGATGGACTCTGAGAAATTCTCTCCCCCCTTCATATTTGACTCCCTTGTCTGCTACATTGGACCATAGACACTTTGCATCAACCAATTTCATAAGGAACCTCAAAATGGAGAAGCTTCCTTCTGTCACACCTGAATATTGTCAGGAGGAGGGAAGATTAGGTGCATCCCACCATCTAAGAAGAGGGAGCATGCATAATAATTCAGTTGGGATGGGGCCATCCCATATGGATAGAATGTGTGGATATAATCAAAATGGACAATGGAATCCGGCTACAAACTAATCCATGTCAAAACAAGCTAGCAGTGAAAGAGCTCTGAAGTGAGTTTGCTGAATCTGCTCTTTGCAAGAGACTGGGACAGAAAGAGACACAGAAAAGTGTCCTACAAAGGGACTTTTTACAGATGTAGCTCATGAGTTCATGCAGAACAGAGGTGCAGTGCACAAAGAACCAGATTTTATACTTCATTTCCAGCTGGGCATTCATTTTGAAAGCTTTCTTGCAACATTTGCCCTGTGCCACACATGCGCTTCTTCAGATCCACACAGATGTTTCTGAAGGAGTACATATCTCATTCTAATATCTGAATAGAACTAAGTTTCCTAAACTGTGCTTGTAGCAATTCACAGTAAGAAAGTAAAGTTACAATTTTGTAGAATTGGAAGCATGTATGCTCTGACGTTTCAAAACCCATTAGGGAGGAGGAAAAAAAAAAAAAGCATAGATGAAAACTTTGTTATTAAGGAAAACAGAGATGGTATTTTGCCACTTCCTCAGTTTTATGAATGAGACAACAAAAAGGTGACAAAGTTGGTAACAACAGAGACAAGAACTAAGTCTTTGTGGCTTAGCTGAAACTATCTACTTTCTTAACTCTCACCAGTTCCAGAGCAGCAGTATTACAGTACATTAATAGCTTATAAGTCAATGTCAGACACATTATGTGATAGATTCTCTGTATGAGATGTTTATGGTTCTAGGTGACACTGAATGAGACACACTTTTGAAAATATCTGAAAATATTTGAAAATTCTCTGATGTTTCACAGAATGACATTGCTAGCAGCTCTCATGAGAGCTGCTCCTCAGGATTCACTGCCAAAAGTGAGATGCTATGAAGGACAGCAGAATTGAAAGGGAAGATGTTTAAGCAATATCTAGTTCACTGGATGATTTACGGTATATTATTGTGGTAGCTCTTGGGAGCACTGTTGACCCATGCCTCCCTGCTTTTAAACAGAAAAGAGAAATGGTGTTTATGGGAAAGCAAAGCTTATTAGTTACCTAGATCCATTCATCTATTTCTGAAGCCCTTCTATTTCTGAAGGGCTAAATCCCAACACTCAAGAAACAATTCCAGTTTTAAATTTTGCTATTAATATTCTGACTGTATAAGACGTAAAAGCAAGAGATCTGGTCTAAGACTCTACTGTCCAAACAGACAGAACACACTGGCATTAGGGAGAATATTCAGTTACTTGGTATGGCTTAGAAATGATAACTGCAGTAGTTTTAAGATAAATTATACTTCTCTTCCATCTTCATACTTAGTCACCTACTGACACTCAGAAAAACTGAGATCCAAGATCACAGCATTTCCCATGTTCTTCCAGTTCTCAGCACGGACCTTGCTCTAGTGTCATTCATTCAAGTTTCATCTTATTCAACTTGGCCTTAGATTTGCATCTTTCTTTGGTACCTAGTGCAGTGGGAAGCACTAACTTTCCCCAGGAACGTAGTAAGCAGAGCTAAGACCGTTCTCATTAGCCCAGTATCTCGTGTAGATCTCAAGAGCTCTAGCTGTACCAGGTCTGAATTTGTGCCAATGCCTGATTGCAGTGGAAGTAACATTAAAGGAAACCCCTAGGCTAGTCGGTTGTCTTACAATTGTATTAGCCCCACTGTCTTTGTCAGATTTGTTCTCTATGGAACTGTAGATCCACTTAAGGTTATGAATTTGATTTATCTTTGAGATTTTAGGTGAGTTGCAATCCTTGTGGAAGCAAAAGAACAACAGCATGGAGCAGAAGAAGATACAGGGAAGATATATGTGCACAAATTTACCACACACAGCTTTGTCAAGGCACTTCAGCCCTGATTTGCAGACCTTTGCAATACCCATTTCTTCTGTAGGGACTACTAAATTAGCTCTGATTTACATCATGGTGGGGAGCATAAAAACGCAGAGATCTGAGCCAAGAAAACACACACACTCTTGAACAGAGGTGTCAAGAGGTACAGATGTATTGCACCAGCTGTGAGATGCTCCTTCCCGTCAATTCTACAGAACACCAATGTTGGGCTGAGTTGCGTGGTGTTATATAGCTGTATTGATTCTTCACAGCATTAGTTTTGTGGTGATGCTTCTAACTGCTTAAGGCTCTATGCAGAATAGCACTGAACTTCAGACAAGCAAAGAATGGAGGCATTTTTAATGAATCAGGTACAAGACACCACATAAACTGCTCCTAGTCAGTACCAGGATATTACAAGCTGTTTTTTCCCATGGGTTCCATGGAAATAACTGCCCCAAAATTCGGAGAACTGCCTTTTACAAGCAGATGTTCTTACTTCATTGTAAACTTGGAATTCAAAGTAATTTCCAATTTAACTGAAAAGACACTTTGGATCTTACTATTTTACTCAGACCACTTCGCCAAGTGCCATGAAGCTTCCCAGTTGCAGGTCCAAATTATACAACCCGCACCTGATTTCCAGACAATACTATATACTGTAACAGTTTCCTTCACAGCTACAGCTACAATATAGCTCATATGCATGTTTCACTTTACTGCAGCAGACCTAAATCCTGCATTTTCAGTAGGAGTTTTGCTTGAGGAAGAACTGAAAGATTAAGGACACAGAAAACACAAAGTCAGTAATTTGGCAGGCTGATTCTTATAATAATCTTTGTCTAATGATTATTTAATATTGTACTAGGCTATTTAAAGAATATTCTACAAAGTGTTGTAGCTTCTTTTTCAAAGCTTGTGTAAAATGTGATTTGTAATTAGTAGCTTTAGCTATGTAATGTGTGTGAGAAAATATTAGTATTCTGTAAAAGCTGCTGTCAGTTTAAGTTATATGGAGAAGCACAAAATAATATGAATAGTTAAAAGATAAAATAATTTGCTAAAAATAGACTTGCTGGATTTTGTAGAAACTCCACCTTGGAAATACATAAGAAAGATTCTGGTTCTTTTAACATTATGTTATAAATAAATGGGCTACATTTGCAACTGACCTTAGCACTACAGGAATATGCTAAAATTATTTTTAAGCTCTTCAGAGCAACAGAGAGGAATTATGCACAGTTTGTTACTGCAACTCTGAAAATTACTCAGCAGTGCAAACATTCAAAAAATACAGTATTTACACCGTGTGTCAATGGAGTAGATTCCATTGCCTGTTCGTGCCACTCTAACTGGGCTTAAAATACGGCCTGTTATTTAACTGCCTGGCACAGCTGCCCACTATTCGCTGTGCATCACAAGGGTTAATAGCTTCCTGAGGGTTTTTACCTTTGTTAAAAATAATAAAACAATAAAAAGCCTTTCCTCAAGGTGCGGAGAGCCTGAGAGCAGCAGAGGGCAGTCATGCTCTACCATACACAACTCCGGCTCAATCGTGTTTGCATTTTCGGCAGCACTGTCAAGAGCTGTCAAGCTCTGTGCAAGCAGAACTCTCCCCTTTTCTCAAGCAAAACCCATAGAAATTTTATTCTAATTCCTTGTGAATTCCTTGTGTACCTATGGAAAAAAAAAGCTAAAAAACACCATTGTTTCCTCTCGACAACCTACAAAACCTTTGCACCTACCTCCTAAGGTTCTTGGGGTCTTATTCATGCAGCAAAAGGTGCCAATTCATGAAGAATTTCCACACAGATAGTGAGCAGGATTTGGCCATTAGGCATCAAAGAAATAAGGATCCAGATTGGTTTCTTAAATTGCCTAAAGCTAAGGCAAGCTTTTCTAAAACCAAGTAATAACACCAGTATCAGCTGCTCCATGATCCAGACAAGATGCTACTCAATTAGTTAATGTTAAGGAATTATCTAAATAGAAGTGACTGTGTGTTTCCTAATGCTGTGTGATGGCTTGATTTCTCTCTTTACAGAGGAGTTTTCTTAGCGTATTCCCTTTCTGACCTAGATAAAATAATTTCTTATTCTTCATCTCCTCCTGTAAGGTAATGGCACGGTGAAGAATGCAATGTGTGCTACAGATGGCACTGAAAGAATCCAAGAATCTAAAAATATAGTAAGTTTTACAGGAGAGGTTTCATAAGGTGGCTGTCTCCTCCTTGACATCACTATTCAGCTGGCTATTGGAATGGGACTAATTTAATTAAGAGAACAGCTCAGATAAAACATTTTTGTCAGATTCTCCAAGTCCTATTCACCCTGCTTGAGAACTCAAGCAAGTCTTCTCTTAAGCAGTCCAGTAATACACCTCCCTTCAGGCCAGCTTAGTTGAACACAGCAACAATAGGAGCAATTGGCACAAAGGAAACTACTGAAGTTAATGTAAAGATTATCATATTATTTTTCCAACGGTGACCCAACGGTCAAGGCAATTGCTGGTAAGAAATTGTTCAATGCAGTCTCGATCTTTCACTTCTCAAAAGCTTCGGTGAATCTTATTTCCAATATTTGGTCCTGAGACTCTCACAGCTTGCCACTAGCTCATTTCACTCCTCTGCTTTCCAAACTATCTCAAGTAAAAGCAGCTATTTCTGTGCAATGAATGTCATTCAGTGGGTTTTGTGGTGATCATAGCTTTTTGTGTGTGTGTGTGTGTGAGAAACATGACCAGAACAGCGAGACCATAAGACCATTGACATGTAAGACAGATCGTTAATTTGACTATGTTCCAGTCTCTCCTAGCATGATACTTCATTTCCTAGCAATACATTTCTGTATCTGATTTCAGTAAGGTATCAAATACTGCACATCCCCTTTGGACTTTATAACAAACAGTATATTTGTAAGAGGAAAAAAAAAAAGCTATAGAAGATGGATTTTTTGCTAAACAATGCAGCTCTTTGGACCCAAAGCAGAACTGCTATATTAAGTAAATGCTGGGGAGGTTAGTGATGGGAAAAGAAAGGGGCAGAGAATGAGACAAGACCAAAGAGGTTAGTAGAAGTTTTCCAATCTAACACTCTCAAAATAAACACGTAAACAACAACAAAAAAGCTTCTATCTGGCCAAAGAAGGAAGAGTGTTAGAAGGATGTAATGCAATCCCTGCAGCATTTCAGACTCTACTTCAAATCTAGGTCTCTCTCCACATAGCATGTCCATTGCTTGCAGCAAAAAATGGGTTCCTTTAAAAACCATGTCCCTTTATCATCACAGAACCAGAAGTTTCAGATTTCATACTTGTGAGCTTGCAGGAATTTATAATCAGAACACAAACTTTGGTATTTAAAACTGGGGGAAAAAAATGGGACAATATATTCATGTATTACCCAGCAAACTGTGAGAGAGGACTAGTGAATTTTAGCTGTCAATATTGTATTTCAGGCTTTAGAAAGAAAGGGAAAGACCAAAAAAAAGCTGTCTGAGAAGGAGCAAGAACATGCCACTATGAACTCGCTGTTCATTGTTTTACTCTTAAAACACTCTGTCCTATGGACAAGAGCTGTCTGCAGTCGACTAGATTCACCCAATAAAGCAGTCAGTGATCACTAGTTTAATATAGCACGTGTGTACAAACAGCTGTGCTGCTTTGGCACCCTGTTTTACACTCAGATCTGAATCTCCCTGGCTTGATAAATAAAAAGGCAGTCCACACAAGATTCAGTCTTCCTCGGGTATGACTCCATGCAGTTGTATATACAAAAGCCTAGGGAGACTCTAAAATACTCAGAACACTCTTGGCACTTCGCAAGTTTGCAAACATGTTTTGCTCATTCAAGCCCCTATAAAACTCTCTATGCTACTGTTTACCTTCCTTTCAGCAAAATGTCTTAGAAGAGAGACATATGATGGCATAATGAGTGCTTTCTGCTCTTTCTTAATGGTTCAGAAACAAGACAATATCAGCCTAAAGCAAGTCATCTCCAGTCCTCTAAGCAGGTCCCAAAATTCCTCTGGCACCTTGAGAAATACATATTAATGAAATAAGGCCCCGGGAAAAAATGCAGAAACATGAGCAAAGGCAGAAGCAGGCACTCTGCACCTCTAGCCTTAGTGTAACCTTAAAGAGGAGCAAGCACCGAGTCTGCAGCCTATCTGCCTGAGCAGACACATGGTACCACAGAGAAGTCCATAAGATTAATGAGATCTTTGTCAATAAGGAAGCTTCTACCCAGTCGTATCCTTCTTGTGAACATTTCTTACTGATATACTGATTTTTTTTCAAGATGGCACTGGTGCTGACTTGATTTGAATTTCCAGGCTTTTCAGAGATTATAGGTATTATTTACTCTCTTTTTTTACCTACCACATTTTTAATTAAATTCTCCATGCATGGTTAGCTATAAAGTGCATATTACTTACCTGCATCTTCAGATCTCTCACAGTCCCATGGGTAAATCCATAATTAGTTGGTTTTGTAAAATGCATATTATTTATTTGACAGGCCAGAATGGCTCTAGAGGAACTGTCCTCATGTCTTGGTTAAGTGCATAATTAGGCAGGTTTTTAAAACCCATATTATGTTCCCCACATTGAAAACATAGTGCTCCATTTGTTATATCCATTTTTTACCTGACTCTCTATAAATATATATATGTATATATGTATGTATGTATTATTTACTCAATTGGACAAGGCAGCAGGTAATTTTACATTTAGGATGTGTGTAATGCATAATAATAAAAAAAAATCATCATGAAAATGCATGGCAAAAATTACTGTGCAGTACCAGTTATTTTTTAAATGACCATGTCCTCACCACTTTGACTATTTCCTCTCTAAGCAGCAAGGATATCCAGAAGAACAACGATTTCATGAAAAAAAGTGTTAATTGAGAAATGTTTAGCAATATACTTACACATTCCCCTAAATTTTCAGACTTGATTCATATATAAAGGGAATACTTGTTATCTTTACCAAGAACAAAGTTATTTAATAACATGAGAGTAAACTTTATTTTGCATTCCTACCTCTAGCTCTTTGGGGCCGATCCTCAAATGGCAGAAATGCACATTGTTCCTTGGAAATAAGTAGAATCATGCAGAGCAAAGTGGAGGATCAGACTCATTTGGTCCCAGAAATCAAACACTATTACATTCTTGCAGATTTCACTAACTGGAAAGGTTAGTCAGCCCCCTGAGAATGGCTGTGCAAATGTTCATACAGCTGCAATGAAGTCTTCCAGGGGGCCTGTTGCCCATGAAGAGAACCTGCAGAAGCCAAGGCATGATTTTCATGCAACTCTGAGGTCTTACAGGGGATATAAGGTATGCATGGGCCTGAGAACTTTGAACAGAGATGCAGGTCACCCAATTTCATTAGCAACTGACCAAAAGCACCAAGTAGGAACTCATACAGACAACACAGGCCCATTTTGGAACAACTTCCACTGCTACCCATACTACAGCATCCGTCTCCTCCAGAACACACTTCTTTCATCAGCGTCACAGAGGAATAAATGCAATTATTCAGAGCTACAAGAGGAGAAACTGAGATAGAGAGAAGCGAAGAAATTCACCAACACACCTCTGAAAGACAGGGCTGAATCTAAGTCTCCAGTATTTGTGCTCTCTTCATTATAACATCTTCTTTTCATCGGGCTCCTCAGTAGCCCCTGATGTGAAAGTATTAATTCCCTCACTTTTTTTTTTTTCTGAGAAACAAACAAAAATGTTTCCAGAGAACAGCTTGGGCATAATTCACCCCAAGTGAATCTATAAAGCATCAGGAGGACATGTATTGTTTCATGGACCAGAACCATACAGGTACTGAAACATCAGTTCCCATTATTTTTTCTAGGGAGAGAGACACCTAAATAACTGAAGAACTGCGTCCTTTTGCATTTGGATTCTCAGTCTTCCAGCAAAGCATTATTCAGCTGGAGTTGTAGATCCCAGATTATCAGCAACATGATGAAACTTGGAGAAGATCTGAAACTATCAACAAAGGTTTAATGTTAAATAAAAACAGCCAAGGACAAACTCCCTGATGTTATTTCATGCCTCATGCTGCTGAACGGAATGGGAACGACATGTGACATATAGAAACATGCAATGTGACAGCTTAACTGTTCACTAAAGGTGATTCACATCAACTTCTTGAGCAGAAAAAGTATCCTCCTAAGTATTTGGTGCTTGTTTACGGGGGGTAGTTAAATAAGAATTCAGCTCTTCTCTCCCATTCACTCTCATCTCCGTCTTTCTCCACACTTCTACAAGACACCATGACATCTCCGCAGCTGTCAGCCCCATGATGCAGCTCTCCAGATGCAGAGAGTGACAGAAAAGCTCTCCTGGGCTGGGGGCCTCTTCCAAATCACAGCCCAGCACTAAAGGCATCATTGCGATCACAAAAACAAATTGATGGTACAAGTCACAAGGCCTTCTCCTGCAGAGAAGCACTCGCTCCCCTGAAAACCGCATTCAAACTCATTTGGGTGGCCCTGAGTACTGTGTCAAGACCAAACCATAGGCCAAAAAGCATAATATATTGTGTAAGGAACTTGCCATAAGTAGAACATGACTCCTTTCTGGAATCTGCTCAGGTTATGGGCACACAATCAAGTGCAATCAAGGCACAGCAGCTAAGCAAGTTAGCACCTGTCAGCTGGATCGCTAAACCTATCTCAGTAAGTGCCTTTATGTTCCACCCAGAAGATTATTACAGAAATGGCCATGCCGTGAAGGATGCTGCCTTCACCCCTGGTTTGTTTGGCTTTTCACCACGTCTCTGCTGCAAGTTGCCACCTTCACATTTCAGCTGGCAGATCTGATAGTGTGAGTGCTTTCATTTGCCTAAATGGAGGTGAAAAAAAAAAAAAGGCAAAAAACAGATGGCTTGTTTAGAAACAAATCTCAAAATTTAAAACTACCCCGGCTGCAGTAGTGCTGAAGTGCAGAAGGTCGATCGCAGGCTTTCTTCTCCCCAGATAGCTGGTTAAGGTGACAACCTCCAGGACACAAGCAGTAACAAATAGTTGGAAACTAAGTCCCTCTTGCAGCACTCCTGGAATGGCTCCAGCCCACCCCAGTTGCAAAGGAAAACAGACCAGCTGAAATCCCAGTGAAAGGGATCTCAGTTTCACTCAGTATTCTCAATAAATACGAAAAAGAACGTGCAAGGCAAAACCAGACAGGTACCTTAAACAAAGACTATGATTAATTTTAAACTATGTTGCCCAATCATATTGATCATTATAGCCACTTACATTTTCTGTAAATCCACTAGAGCTTTCCTGTTTTGTTTCTGAATTTCAACACAAAAACAAGAACTCTCTCCCACAGTAGGCTAGATATTTCCTGAAATAACACGAGTGGTGGCTATTTTACCCAGCAGGTTCCTTTATCACCACAGAGCAGGAAAGTTGACAAGCTTTGTGTCTGAAATGTAATTAGCTTGTGGGAGTACAGTCATAATGAAAGTAAAATTTACATTATTGCAGGCCTGTGATTGTTTGCTCTTTCCAACAGGAATGAAAAGTGAATTCCAAGGCACGTATTTTGGGGGCTTGTTCAATCCATGTCCTCAAACTTGCTACGTGGCTGCTGAGGGGGAAGGGAGGCTCCTGGGGGTTTAGATTGTATTGCATGTGAAAGCTTTTCACATACGGTCTGAAGAGAAACCAGAGTATCGCAAAGACGAGAAATGAATGATGAAGAATGACCAGCTACGGAGGGCCCAAGTCTGATTTCAGTCTCATTCGGGACTCATCCAGATTAGCGAAAGAGCATCTGTCCCTTAGAAGCAGATGGAGAGGTTTAAAACACCCTTGTACAATACAAAAAGTAGCTGCCCTCCTTCATTAAAAAAAAAATGAAAAAGTTTATTTTTCAGCAATGGCATCTGTAGAACAAGCAGATATTCTTCAAACCCATCAAAATGCTTCAGTATTTGACCACTTTCTATTGCTTTTTGGAAAGCTCGCACACAAGAGCACAGAATGCTCAGGATACCCTTAGGTCCCTATCTCCTCTCGGTCCAGGTAAAACAGATGAGCAGCTTGGTCCATGGACCTTTATGAGTGGTGAA
Organism: Tinamus guttatus; assembly: GCF_059628265.1. NCBI lineage: Eukaryota > Metazoa > Chordata > Aves > Tinamiformes > Tinamidae > Tinamus > Tinamus guttatus. Next base: position 1,114,647 of record NW_028288624.1, on the reverse strand, counting down.
ATTGTTAACTGTGAGAAAATTATGGTTGTCCTTTGAAACATCATCAAACCCAACAATCTAGCCTTCCAGAGCTATCTTCTCAGGCAGTTTGCAGACTCAGGCAAATGCTTTCACCATCATCCACACATGGTTCATAGATGAAGAGCCTGTATTTGACAAGCCTTCTTTTTGAGCATAAAAACAATAAATGGACAGCAAATAGCAAATAGACAATAAATGTATTGATCTACACATATGTGAGACATACTGGGTCCAGAGGACTTTCACAAACTGGCCTATGCAGCAGCCAGCACAGAATCAAAGAGCCACTATGCTGCAGTCTGCTCACTAGATAACCCCAACCTGGTAATACTGACACTGGTGAAAGGTGTTTTTACTGCTCAGTAGTAAAATCAGCGACAATCTGCTGAAGATCACCATGAATTAGCATCTTCTTATAAAGTTCTGCAAAAAAACATGATCACTTACAGTTTGTGAACCCTTATTTCTGACTGAACAGTAGCTATTTCTGAGATGAAATGTTCCTCTGATAATCCAATGCGTAAGTCTCGGTATATAATTGTGGTCTATGCTCAATGTCCAGTCAACATCTATAGGTAACTGGAGATCAAAAGATATTATATTACCTATAGAAATCAAGTGCAGTGGTTTGATAATCTATGTTACTACAGCATCCAATTAATTTAGAACTATTTCTTAATGACTGGACTTACAAACTGGTATTGTTCTAGCCTTTGAAGTAAAAGTAGGTCTCAATCTGCCTATTTTATTTTTATTTTTTCCTTTCCCTTAAATCAGCAAATCCACTACACAGCCTCTTGCTGATTTTAAGAGGCATATGGTTCCTAATCCAGCGGTGTATGAATTATGGCAGTAAATGGCTTTGAAAGTGCCTCGAAAGCAAAAATATGGAAATTTCCCCCCCTCAAGAGACCAGGACGAGCAGTCATTATTTTTGCGTTTGCAGAGAACACTGCCCAAGTGTTCCCAGCCAGCGTGCGGATAATTGTTTGTCTCTCTCCCTCTTTGAAGTATCTTTTTTTAAACTGTAAAACCTCAGACACGCTCAAGGACAGCTCCCACAGCTTGGTCAAGAACACTAGCATATCTACATATTCACTAAGTCATAAATCTTCTATACTTTGGCTATGCATATATGACACATGACCCTTATTTCTCCCTTGTGGTTGCACTCTGAGAGACAACAGAGGTCCACTAAAGCATACAGCTTTCCTCCTAGGTAATATTTCATATGTATCTCTTCACAAGTACCAACACACCAAGGTAACTGCGCTGCAGTCTGGGAGGGGAGTTTAACCATGATTGGCTTAAATTGTCTAATTTGGATTAAATGAGCAAAAAATATCCCTCAGCTATTAGTTAGTATACTAATGTTATCTCTCTGTTTCTTGCCTTGTGGTATTCGGTTTTGTAAGGGGGAATGAACTATACTCTGAATCCTTTGGATATTTGTTTCGATCTGTCTGTCAGACATTAATTAGTTTCATAGCAATCTCTCACTGCTGTCTTGTGGAAAGACAGCAAGACTGAAAAATAAGCCAGGATGACAAAGGGAGGGTCTGCCTTGCTTCTGACCAAAGAAATCTGTCATTAAGGAAGGTTCAGAACTCACATCTGAAGCTCCTTCACCTGCCTTATGGGAGTACAGATGACTGAATTAAAACATTAAAACATTAGTATAGGGGAAAGCACCTTTTCAAAGGATGGTCTCTTTGCCCATTTATTTCCATAAACATAAACATTTATTTCCATAAACAACTGCAGGAAAGGAGATTTTCAGAGCAGAGCCCTGGAACTCAACCATGCGACTTTTGCTAATGACAGTGGCTGTTAGACAGCCAAAATGCCAAATGAGGTTTCCAAATTAACCTTACAATAACATTATAGAGGCCTCTGGAGTAGCTCTGCAGTTAAAGCCATATTAAGATTTGCACTTGGAGCACGGCTAATACCCCAGGATTTCCTGCTCAAATTACTCTGCGTCACCTCCCCATTTTACACACTAAGGCCTAATTCCCTACTTCATAATAGCATTTTTAACACTAATACAATGCATATTTTTCAACACCAGGAAAAAAAAAAAAAGCTACAACAGTGTAGAAAATCATGTTTCAGGTCTCAAGGAGACAAGGGAATTTGTTCAAGTATATTTAAATAGATTATCATTCAAAAGGAAATGTTAACTTTTTCTTTTTAAAAATCTAGAGTGTGTCTTGTTGTAGCTATTAGTGATAAAGAAACACAGGCCTTAAATAATACATATGCATTTTTGGTGGCATTTTAAAGATGACACACTGGACTGTTTTTTGTCAATATCAGTTATCCAAGCTGGGTCTCTGTGTTCTTCAGCCCCAGCAGGCCAAATCAACGTTCAGTTTGGTTTAAGAGAGAACTTTATTCTTCCAAGAATGTCCAGCCTTCTCCTCACTGCCACCTCTGAATTTCAGCACTCAACAGCAGTCGAAAAGTAGCTCCCCACATTGCTCCCTTTCCTGCCACCAGAATCACTTAACATATGGTTGAAAGCACAATTTATCCAAGTCTATATCATCTTCTTACCACCTCCTACATTGAGGCTTTCTCCATAAAGCCCTAACCTCTCTCCTGCTCTGTCTCCCACCTAATGGCTTGTACCTGTCCCCAAATGTCACCCAATGAATTATGCTCGTCCCAGCTTTTTCTCTAGGGCATCAGAGCATCCTTGCCTCCCAAAGATGTCACTTCAGTCCTGTGGAAAGTCCATTTTCCACCTACACCACATGCTGCTTGATCTTTTCTTCAGTCACTTGGTGATCCCTTCCCTCTTTATCTCATCACCCACAGTTTTCTGCACCTCTGAAAAATGAAGCTACTTTTATTTAGATGACTAAATACAAACATCAAAGTTTTTAAAGGCCCATTGATGCATTAATGTGTTTACACATAAAATATACATCAGGATTAGATGACATTGCTGGTAGGCAGGACAGCGGGAAGCCGATGGCTAGCCTCTTGGCATTAAAAGCATTGGAAGAATGCACACAAGCAGACACATATTTTAATAGTTTATCAAATTCCAAATCTTTTGAAATTTAGCATGTTACTGGTGCCTACCCATCAAGAAGGTAGAAATCAAAGTGATTCCAAGCTGAATTTTCCATTTGCCATCTTATCTTACCATCTACTGCTAAAACCACAATCGTAATAGGCAAAGCAACACACTTACCAGCAAATTACTACATAAATCAGCTTTCTGTACCAGCGAATTATTTCTGATGAAAACACAGCTAATACAGCGTGCTGGTTTAGCTAATTTCCAGACCCCTGGAGTGACGTACAATAGAAGAGGAAAGTCTTGACACTAACATGTCCTTACTCAGAAAGCATCACAGTGAAAATCTGGGTATTTGTGCTAGCAGATCCAGGGCAAAAAGGATACTTTATCCCTAAGCAGATGAAAAATCAGATAAACTTTGGACAAAAGCAGCAATTTTTTTCAAGAGGAATGAGTTTACGTGGAAGATTGTCCTCATGCCTCACCAAAGAGATCCGAGATATATCATACACACATAAATATATACACACACATACACACACAGGCCTACAGGAGTGTGAGGTGCTCATTCAAGCCTGCTTGCTCTCCTACAAGTTCGTTGCATTCCTCCTTCTCTGATACAACACCACAATGAATCCTATAAGCCTTTCTGCTTAACCTTAACTGCAGAATGATGGTAAAATCATTAAATGTGAGACTTCACTAGAATGTAAAGAACATGCCAGATTTCTTACTCCCTTTTAGGAACTTATTCAGACCCCAACAATTTCAGTATTAGTTCCTCTGTCTTCTGATACAATCCTAATGAGACATTTTAAGGCAGCTTTTAGTAATTCAGTCAGGCCAACAACTTTGAGCACCTCATGCGATTCGCACACACGCACATTGCAGCTTACACAAAACAGCGATGAAGCAACCAGGGAAGAATTTCCTTCCCAGTAGAAGGAGGGTGACTTTCCCTTCAGAATATTTCAAACACTTTGCCACCTTTAACCTAATGTAAGACAGGCTGGGGGGAGAGGATGGGGTTTAGAATTTCTACTTTCAGTCAAGTCAAGGATGAAAAAAAAATCCCTTTGCCTGGACCGTTTCCTCAAATGAGGCCTCAAATGAAGTTTAAATCTATACATGTGTATTTGTAAATAAATGCACAGACAGCTGCAGGACAGCTACAATTTTTAAAAGGCAACACTTGGAGAAAGGTTCTTGAATCCATGCATCTCTGCCAGGGAGATATGCTGAGTCCAGCACTTGCACCTAAGCATCTCCTCAACTCAAACACATCAGATGAGGTTTCAGAGGGTTTCTGGTCCTTCACTGTGTGAAGTGCTGCAGGACTATCAGAGCTGTAGGAAAGGCAAGATATCTGAGTCTTCCCAAATCTGCAGCATGGATTGTTTCACAGTCTCGGTAAAGGTACATTTGATTTCATCCAAACCACTTCACACATTTTCTTAATAAGTACTTGTGTCAAAATGTTTCAGTTGTCAGAATATTCACCTCTGAGCCTGAATATATAAGTACAAGCCCATACATTAGGTTATTCATCAGTATCCTGCCTGTAGCTTTGTCAACGCTCCTGAAGTGCCCATCACCATAATACACAGGTGCCACTTCAAATCCTTACCCCATGTCAGTCTGCCAGCGCCGGCATGAGGGAGGACAGAACTGTGCTGTGGCTCGGGAAAGTGGGAAATACTTCTATCCATCTTGGGAAGCACTCGGGTGGAAGCAGATAGAGCCATTTCAGGAGAAGCAGCCGATGCAATCCAGTGCTCAGGGCAGTGTCATCTCCCTCACTAAAACAGGTCACAAATACCAAGCCTGAACAAAAGTCTTTCTGGTCACAGGTTGGCAGAGGAACCTTGCTGTCTTCGGGAGACTGCTAAGTATGATGGAAACAATACATAAGCAAAATGTTTTTTCTTCCTCTGCATTGTAAGCAAATGCTAAGTAAGGAGCACTCCTTGCTTAGTCTATCCTCATATGCAGACACTGCCTAAAAGAGGAAGAAACTAGCAGCTCGTACAGCACCAGCATCATTTTAGTGTCCAAATGCAGATGTAAAAAACAGGGTTTGCTTCCAGGTGCAGACAGGTGATCAGTGTGGAGACATTGGCTGTCTTACCAAAAATGCCAGGCATTTTGGGGGAAGTCTTTTTGTAACAGATTGCAAAATTTGGATTCTTCTGCCTATAGCAGGGATCTGAGGACACTAAGCGTGCAGCAGGATCAGACCCAATGCATGTGTCTGAGCACAAGGAGTCCTCCACATTGTTAATAAAAGGTACCAGTGTGAAAAGAATGTGAAAGGCAGGATGTTCAGACACGGAGTAACAGATTGAGAAAAAAAGACCAACAAATCTTTACAGTATATTGTGATGTTTTCTTTTGTATACCGTCTCAATGACTGTGTAGTACCCTCGCTGAAAAAAACAGCTCTGGGTAATTGTCAGGGAACTTCATTCTGAGTGCAGGCTCTACTGGAAATTAATTGCTTCAGTGCAATCTGAACCACATCATAAATGTCATGTAGAAGTTGCAGGGAGTGAGGAGGCAATGACAGCTCTATCCGCACTGTTTCATTTAAAGGTGGGTAAAACACACTGCGACAGAAGTGCTCTTCATCAATAATTTAGTCTGCAGTGTAAAGCCAAGCCTTGCCAAAGATGCCAGGGGAGCAGCTACCTCCCTGGTTTTAATGACACCAGCAGGGAGGGGTTGAGGGGCCAGCTCAAATCAACATTCATTGCACATCTGGGCATGTCGGCAGATGAAGATATCTAGGACTGAGCTGACAGGACAAAGGGTTGAAAAAAGAAGTGTAACCTAGAAAACCTTTACTTTGAATTCTTTGTATAAATTCAAGGGGAATGACAGTTCCTAAGGTCATCTTACATAATAAAACTTCAGTGATCTACATAGAGAATTTTAACTCTTTCCAACGCATAATCAAAGAAGCCACAAGTTAAGTTTATATTATTCACTTTATGAATGTAAAATGCAGAATCCTTAATTCTCTGAATAGGACTATTTTAATGAGCAGAATGTTAACATTTATATGCCTGACTTCATCGTAATAACCCTAATTATAGTACCATAGAAGCCCCACTGTAGTGGAGGGTCACTGGAGTTCCTATTACAACCCTTCTCTTAGGGGAGTTTAGTATCTTTGCCATTTCCCAGTGCATCTGTCTGCAACTTGCCATGCAGGTTAGCACTGTTTTATTCCTTATTGCAATTACTGTCTTGCAGCAGTTTAGTTTGCTTCTTGCATAGCACCTGCTTCTTGCCAACAGTAAGTGGTTTTACTGCTTTTATGACAGTCTATACACAAAAACCCATCGATGCTCTCTAAAGGGAATATGACATTCAGGTGCAACAAGACTGATACATCATCGTACCAAAACTATCGTATTCCCACCCTAGGAGGCTACAGAGTCTTGTAGCTTGCACTCTGCTGAAACTATCCTGGTTTGCAGTTTTACTGTGATGCTGGCAGAGCTGTTAGACAGAAAGCTTCGATAATCTAGTTTATATATTGGAAGTTTTCTTTTTGGCTGAATCAGTGGTGACTCGCACAATCTTTACATGGTAGGATATAACCTGATGGACACAGAAAACAAAGGGAGGCAGATGGTCTGGATCTCGTAATGCACGAGTTATAAAACAACAAAGTCCTCAGCTGACATCTAAGTTTGTATGCTCACAGTCTCTTTTCAGGGAAATATTAGTGCTTTCCATGATCTTCAAAAGCCCTAAGTAATTAAGACCAGACCAGAGGTGTGCTCGCAACAGCAGCTTAATCCCTGACAACTTCACTGTTGGCTTCTGCAGGTTTCATGTCCAGTGGGAGCAGGGCCACAAGCAAAAGGACCAGGGGAATACGCTGGGTATACACTTACATCTAGCATTTTCCTTTCATTTCCTAGCCATCAGAGGGTATGAAGCGAGTGCAGGCAGAAGAGCTCTCTGAAAGTACTGCAGAAAAGGTGCAACATTTATGGTCTGAAAAAAAAGTTGAATAGTGAAAGTAGACACACCGTCCCCAGCCTAGATGACCATTTTCTAACAGGGGAGCTCTGCAAGAAGAGGTCATCACATTTACATTTCTTGTCTGGGAGAGGAAAAACAACCTCATCCTTCCTATGCCCATTCCTTCGAAAGGAAGACACTTGTACCTCTAAAAGGAAGTTCATTAGGAGACGTTGCTAATGATGATTGGGCACACTGATGTTAGCACGGGAAGTAGGTGATATTAGCATGACTAAGACAAAAATATTTTCTACCAAGTCTGTATTTCACTCGCAACACAGCACCATAAGCACTGTCCCAGTGCAAGCTGCCAGACCATGTCCATATTGTCACAGCAAGTTCTGTACCAAGTGTCACCAAGATGAAACCATCTACCCTATTCTTTTTTTCACCTGCTTCCTGACACACGGATAACAGATGATGCTACAGGAGCAGTGAATCTCTGCAGCGTTGCTGTTTAGGCTGAGAGTTTAAAGGGAAGGGTGATAGTTACCTGAAAGTCAGACCAGGAGTTTGGCTAGCTCTCGAAAAGCTTTCAAAAATACCATTGCTCACTGTAAATGCTGGATTTACTAGAAAGGATATTTAAAAGCCTATCCCAGTGCTGTTTCTTGGCTCAGTGCCTCACTTCTGGGAAGAAGCTGAAATTTTAAAGCAACAGAAATCTGAAGCTGCACTTCTTCTCCTGCTGAATTGCAGAAAACTGGGAGCCCTAATTCTAATAAACTCAGATAATAATAGCACCCTGCACTACTCGTATACATGCAGAGAGAGTAAAGTAAGATTGTGCATGTGCAGTAGAAAAGAATAAGCATAAAGCCATATGTGGCAGACTTTTCTTCCAAGGCGCCAGGCTAAGCAGAGCAATTTTGCAAACACCAGAAACAGAAAAATGCCATTTCAGAAATGTGAAAGAATGATTTGAGCCAGAAAACACTCGCTTTTAGGTGTGCCTTTAAGGACCAATTCTCTTCTGCCATGCCCCACTGCAAATATTTATACCTGGTGCAAAGTGAGCCTAGGAAGCTGGGCTGTATTGGCAGTGAGCAACCTTAGCAGGTATAAGCAATTCGCCATAGGCAGAGCCGCAGAGGTTCAGGACCCCTTAACTGCAGCAGTCAAGTGCATTAACTTATTTAATTTTAAACGGCTATTGCCAGGCTCCCAGCTGGTGCCGCCTGGCACAGCTCCACGGATTTCAGCAGAGCTGCTACAACTGACACTAGCTGGGGATCCGGCCCAGTTTCTCAATTTGTCAGAAAGACGGTGACTCTTAGGGCACACTCCTGTCCTGTGCAAGTTGCCACATCACTGGCATCCAAAGTCACCCAGTTGGGGGAATTCACTGTGGCCGTGCCTAGGGCGCCCTGCTCTCCTTCCCGGGCTCGCTGCAGGACTCCTCTGGCAGCAACGCCGTGGCGCGGCCTGGAGCGCCGAACCCAAGGAGAAGACGCTGGCTCTGGGGGCAGCAAATCTGTCAGAGCAAGTCACAAACTCCAGCTTGAGAAAAAGTACACAGACACAACAGTCTGTGTACTAAAATTAATTGTAAAGATAGAAAAAATAAGTCCAGAGGACAAGGCAAAGAGCAGGGCTGACCTGGAGGGTTGGAAAGTCCAAGGTTTTCGCCTGTAGGACACACAAAAATCACTTAATCCCTGCTCCATTTTCCCCAACCTGTGAAACGGGTCTTGGGAATATTTACCTTTCAGGAGTCCTGCGCCACTCCAAGTACACCTTCTATCTTTTTATTAATGCAGTTTTAATGGGACAAATAATTGGAAACAAACCTAACAAAAGATATCATTCAAAAAAAAGTAACATTGTAAGCAAATAAAGCACTGGAAACAGTCATTTCATCCAGAAAAGAAAAAAAAAAGTCATTAATTTTATGATGAAGTAATTGTGAAATAGGAGAAATACAGTATCGATACTTCCAATAAAAAATAATGAGTCTGAATCCCCTCCCACAAAAAAAGCTAAATACCCATCCTGTAGCCCAATAGACTTAATCTGCCATAAAGCCAAATACTTCCCAGAGGAGGAGATTGTTAGTTTGAACATTAATTTCCCTTCCCTTCTTCTTGTGTATCCATTAAGTGGAATAACAAGAAATGTTCATGGCCATAAGGTGTGGTTGATGGCAAGAAGTAAAAGAAAATGTGCAATTAAAAGATGTAAATGATAAACTGTGTAACTTCTCAGCAGGCTTGACCAATATAGGAGACCACAGGGACATGTGCATTTTCTTCTCCCATGGTGAGTCAGTGACCTGCAGGGACACAAGGATGGAAAAAAGTTGGGGGGAGCACAGAAGAAATTAATATTCCCATCTTTTTCTTGTTCCCTTGGATTTGCAAAACATGTTCCTTGAATGAGTTTGAAACTCAACATATAAAAAGCTGACTATTTATATATTTGATTCTTTAAAAGCAATTAGGAATACAAAGCAGATGGTACAGCATTGTAGATTTCCCTTTTCATATTGCTTAAACACTAGAGATCAATAAGTCTAATATAAACAGATGATTTCCATAGCAGGGTTTATAATTAGCTGGCACTGAATGTGTCCAAACTCTAAAATAATTAGCAGAAGCATGTGGCACACCATTAAAACCTTGTGGCTTGTCTGCATTTACATTTATAATTATTAAAGTTAATTATGATGCTTGTGGTGTGGTTCCAAGCTCCTTTACAACTTAGATTAAATATTTTTTCAGTCCTACTTTTTCCTTTCAGCCCACCAAATGCCAGCACATTCAACAAACTTTATATCATCAAAAAGAAAAAATGGGGATTATTTTAACAGAAATATCCTGAATATTTTCCTACCCAACAGATAGTGATATGTTCTGATCCAGGTTTTATTTTTTGTAACAGGACATCACGCAAGAACCAAGTAACTCACCACTTTGAAAACACTGTTACTAATCAAAGACTGTAATTTTAAAGTTGTTCAAGAAAATCATTATGCTATTATACCACCTGATGGGGTTTTAACTGAAACAAAGATTTTTGTGGAGCAGAACATCTCAATGACATTCGAGGAAAATCTTTTACATGCTCTGCTTCTGTACTGCATACAAACAAATCACCATGAAGAAGGCAGGACTGGGTACAAATATATATTGTGCAAGGACTTTTGAAGGTCTAATTTGAATTTACATGTCTCTTCTCATAGCCTCACCTATGGAAAACAGCAGTTAATCCACCTGGTCATTTGTGAACATTCTTTTTTTTCTGTTCATTAAGACACTCTGTGACAAATCCAGGACTCCAAAGAAGTTGCACCATTTGCATAATGTCTTTTTAAAACTTTTTTTTTTTCCAGGAATTTTTCTTTAGTGTAAGTAAAACAAAACTCAACAGTGTCCTCTAAGTGCTGTTGGCTCAAATAGGATGGGTGCCGCACAGAACAGCAACCCTCTGGAAGAGGGATGTTTCTGGAGGAAAGATCCCATGATTCAGGGACACCACATTTTAATCCAGCCACAAGTAGCACCTTACTGCTAGGAAAGTACAAGTAAATCTAATTTACTACTCTGCCTTCTGATGTAAATCATCTTGTGCTATAGGATTATGGGAGCAGGACTGCTGAACACACCTGAAAAGAGAATAGCTACTCTTCCATCATGTATCAATTTGCCCAGATGAAATTCCCCATCAGTCTTTATTTTTCTAATCCACCAAACGTTTGATGAACTTGAGCTGCTCAAATGAGTAATTATATTGCAGGCCTCTCTGTTAGAGTGGGGGTTAGGGAACGTGCATCTCAAAGTGGCTCTGAACTCGCCTGGCCAGGACTTCTGTTTTTCCAGCCAGCTTTGCCCTGAAAACTGAAGAAGGAGAGAAAGAGAGAAAGAAAGAGGGAGAGAGAGAAAGAGAGAGAGAAAGAGAGAAAGAGAAAGAGAGAAAGAGAGAGAGAGAGAAAGAGAGAGAGAGAGAGAGAAGAGAGAGAGAGAGAGAAAGGAAAGGAAAGGAAAGGAAAGGAAAGGAAAGGAAAGGAAAGGAAAGGAAAGGAAAGGAAAGGAAAGGAAAGGAAAGGAAAGGAAAGGAAAGGAAAGGAAAGGAAAGGAAAGGAAAGGAAAGGAAAGGAAAGGAAAGGAAAGGAAAGGAAAGGAAAGGAAAGAAAGGAAGGAAGGAAGGAAGGAAGGAAGGAAGGAAGGAAGGAAGGAAGGAAGGAAGGAAGGAAGGAAGGAAGGAAGGAAGGAAGGAAGGAAGGAAGGAAGGAAGGAAGGAAGGAAGGAAGGAAGGAAGGAAAGAAGGAAAGAAGGAAAGAAGGAAAGAAGGAAAGAAGGAAAGAAAGAAAGAAAGAAAGAAAGAAAGAAAGAAAGAAAGAAGAGAAAGAAAGAAAGAAAGAAAGAAAGAAAGAAAGAAAGAAAGAAAGAAAGAAAGAAAGTTTCTCCACTCTCTCTTCATCTTTAAGTAGCATGGAGAAAGACACAAAGATAAGCATTTTCCAGCAGAAAACGCTACCAGCACCAAAATCCAGCAGTGGGAATCACTCTTCCACAGCATTCCCAGAGCGAACAAAACCTAATCTTTTGCATATGAGTTATATTGCTGCAATCAGCTGCTGGAGATACTTGATATATCTGGACACCTGAGAACAGGGAAAGTCTTTGCACCATGGCAGAAATGTTCCACTGTGTTTCTTAGAAAAGAAAAGAAAAGAAAAGAAAAGAAAAGAAAAGAAAAGAAAAGAAAAGAAAAGAAAAGAAAAGAAAAGAAAAGAAAAGAAAAGAAAAGAAAAGAAAAGAAAAGAAAAGAAAAGAAAAGAAAAGAAAAGAAAAGAAAAGAAAAGAAGCCAAGCTAGGATTAGGATAGCTTTTAAGGAAACAGAGCCTTCTGCCTCCAGCTGATGAATATTTCATGTGCTCTAGCACTTCCATTTTTGAAATCATGAGGAATACCTGATTTCTACTATAGAGGTGCCTCCCCCATCTCTTTATGCATTTCTGTGCTTTATATAATGTGTCCATCATGAACTTCTTGGCCCTCGATCTTGTTTCCCCTGGCTCAGGCCAGAGCTGGAGATGTCTGGAATGTGACAAGGCAGTATTAGCCTGCCAACTAGATTCTGTTAGCAAATTTATTTTCTTCTCCTAGACTGATGATAAAAATGTCATGGTGTGATGCTTTAGCAGGCCCAAGAGCTGCCCACCTACAGCTGCAGGGCTTGGAGGGAACTCGCAGCCAAGAACGCCATAAGGAGAGCAGACAGCAACTCCACCAACTTTGCTCCTTCTGCATTGCTTATTCTCCTGCTAAATGATGCAATGTGACCCCCTCAGGGATTCCAAGTCTGATCATGTTTTTCTCACTATTTTTTTCTTTCTGACTTCCTCCTTCTCCTTGACTAAAGCAGCCCAAACTGCTGAATTTTTCATGAAAGAGATAATATCATTGTACATAAGATAATGGCATTCAAATACATCCATCTGCTTGTTAGCTCTGACTACATCGATTGTGCTTCTTCTTAAAGAATATTTACCAAAAAAGGAAGGAGAGGGGAGAGAAGAAGATTCTCTCTTTTGTGGTATAAAATATGCACGTTTTCATAAATGAAGTACAGAATCCCCTTTACATACTCTAGATAAGTGAATAAAATCAACCAAGAAATTAAGAAATGCACCCTTGAGGTCTTGCCAGGACAAAAGTATTTCCTTCTTGTAATATTGCATTGAAAATCTAGACAGGTTTTACAACAAAGCGGGTTTTTTTTTTCGTTTGTTTGTTTTTTTCTCCATTCTCTCTGTACAGTATCTTGTTTTGGAGATGAAATACTTCATGTCAATGATTGGGCTTTTTACTAGCCTGAAAGTTTCCAAACACAGATTGCTCCAAAGATATCCAGTCTATCTTGCGTTCCATAAAAACTGTCCAATCTGAAGAAATTCAGTTTATCATTTTGTTCGTTTTCAGTTACACCAACAACGCAGAGGAAGACCACGTAAAACATGTGATATTCAATTACTGAAAAGTCAGTGAAAAATAACTCTCAGAAATAGGGCAAGTGAATATATTTACAGAATTTCAGATGTATTAGATAAAAGCAGATAGCAAGATGAAAACTGCCTATCAATTTTATATGCACCTAACTGCTCTCACTTCAGTTCCTGTAGACTGCATTGAACAACCCCCATTTTTCCCTCTTGGCTACCAGTAGATTCTAATTGGCTTGTTTACATTTACTACTGACACGTCCTCAAATCGGAGTTGTGCTTTGTGCTCTTCCCTTAACCCGCTAAGTACAGCAGCTGCTCCAGAGCACTTGCTATCTCAGATTCCTACTTGAACCAGCCTCTCTCATCACCCTCTGAACCCATATCCTGAAACAGAACTTCCTTTTCTGTTGGTCACTAAGGGAGCAATGCCTCAACTATGGTGCTCCTCGACTACGATTGACCTTCTTTTAAAACCAAATTGAGTATAAAAGAGGTATAGAGGTATATATATATAATATGCATATATATATGTAAAGAGGTTGGGATTGGCTCACAGATGTTCCAAGGGAAGAATTATTCTTTCAACAAGTTTGCAATTGTGAATTCTTTTGCAGCTCCCTTGACCAACATGCCTCAGTATCCTACAGTACTACTATACTATCCTACAGCTAATAGCTGATGCTGAGTTTCCCAGATGACGACATCTGTGTAGCAACTAGAGAGGGACTTTTTCCTGGACAAAAGCCTCTCCAACTTTTGATCTGCTGCCTATTGTAATTTTACTATGCAACATATTCTGTGGGAGCTTGATGTCCTAAATACAGAGGACATGTCCAGTCCAGTAAAATAATGCCTCTATAATGATTGCTCCAATACTGCTTGTGCAATCTCTTTGCAAAATCTTGTTATTTGTGATTCTTATCCTACAACTAGATATGCATAATAGCTCGAAGGTGCTGTTGATGGAATCTTTCCAGCTCTTTGATGTGCCAGCAATGACTTGTCCATGTTTCACAGCCGTGGACTAATGTGGAAATTACTACAGCAAAATAAACACTAACTTTGGTATTCTGTGGGATACCACGCAGGTGTCAATTTGTGGTGCAATCTCACATGCAAAACACGTTTGTTTTTTTCTTTAATGCAGCATATGATTTCTTAGACATCTGATAAACTCTTAAATGAAATGTATTACCCACACTACTACATTATTCTCATGCTGCATCTTACATATGCTTTTCCAGCTATGGACTAGTGCATAACCTTGCTTTTCTTCCAACTGACGATAAATCTGCAGACTTTAGCTGCCATTGCAAATTTGTTGGTCGTGAACTAGAGGTCTTCTATAGTGTGTGCAATGGAAGCACAGCCACCTGCGCAAAGAAGTTCACATATAACCTTCTCCTTCAGTGTTGTGGAAGCCTTCAATCTGCTCAGGTTAAAGAGCTTGCCAGATGTTCAAAATTTAATAAATATTCCTGGCATCATGTCTCTAGTGGCATCATCAATCATTACTACAAAGAACAGTCCAAAGAACAATCTGTGCCAAAATATACCTTTGCTTGACTCCTTTTGCTATTACAAATGGATCCAACAGAGTGCCAGGCCCATGCCTCTATCCAGCACACCATTGTGCACATGACGGATAATTTCACAAAGTTTTCTGGACATCCAGGAGTTCAGATATACTGCCAACAGTTTCGCAGAGATAGAAGTCTAATAGCGTCAAAAGCATTGCTAAGGTCAATGAAGACTTGTTTTATTTGCCTGCTAATGTTTCCTCCTACATTCACTCAGATAACGTGCATCACCTTAATATCTGTGGCACTTAGATCCTCTCCAGTTAGCAATTTGTCCTTCTCCTGAAATTAGGATTGCTATAGGAACAACCTTATTGGGCTACCAGACTGGAGGAAGATTAAGGTGTCTTTGAAATTCATAGCCTAAGGGTTTTGTTTAGGTGCATAATTTAGGCATGCAAGATAAGGATAGGCATCTATCCCCTGTGGAATTAGGGTTCTTGAATTCTTTTTTTTTTTTTTTTTTAATTGCAGTTCTAAATAATATTTTTCTATGCTCCTCCCTAAATTGATTTACAGTGACATTTACTATATCATGAAAAGGTTGGATAAAACTGAGGATTTTAGAAAGAACATCTGAATGCGGTGTTTTTGCTCACTACTAGAGTACATTTTGTCTTTTCAGAGAATTTAGGATACTTGGTTTCCTGGAGTACAGGGAGTGGCTATTAATATGCCCTTACAATACTTGACATCATATTTCTCCATACTTTTTTCTCCTCAGTTGGATAATCTCCCTCCCATCGAGATCATTATATGGACTATTCTTAGCTTCCTAAGTAATTCTGCCTTTGTATTTGGTGCAAGTATGTAACTGAAACACAATGATCAACAATAATTATGTTTAACAAATACAAGAAGAGAAAGGAAATGGTGTTGTATCATTTCATTGCAAAGAATGTCCAATAGAAGTATCAGTTTAGTGGAAGCATAGGTTAAAAGAGCACTTTCAGCAGCTTAGGAGCTGACGTCTCTTCATCTGGTGTTAGATGTCTATTGTCAGTTTCAGTCAAGAATTGTTTAAATAGCAGCAAAGCAAACTCAGGTACTTATGGGCTGCATTGCTTTTGCCTAACAAGTTTGCACTGCATTAGCCAGTGTCCACTAAAATTAAAGTTAACCCTGTAGTTACATGGCCAGGAAAGAAGCGCTCACTTCCAAGCACGTTTTCCCATGAACAAATTGGTTCTCACCCCGCTGCCACTTTATATTCTTTACAGTTCTGTCCTAATGCGCTATGGTTATTCCCTTCTTGCTTATGTCAGAAGGTTAGGTTAGATAATTTTAATTTGTTCAAGATCACACTCATTCCACAAAAGGTAAAAGTCCTATTTATTCATTACCATCTGTAGAGAGAGACAAATGGTCTACATGGATAAAAACTTTGCAAAAGATCTGTTTTTCCAGTTGGTAATGGTGTGCTCCCTACACAGCTGCAGGACATTACTGCCAGGATGAGATGGATGCTTGCCAGCTTGCTAACACCTTCTTTGAAAAACAGATAACTTTGCTGATCAGGGGTTAACTTGCACCCAGAAGATCTTGCAGAGGGAGGCTATGTACCTTTGTACGTGCAGGGATTAGCATTCAAAATAACCTGCAGCACACAGTTGGGAAGGTACACAGTGGAAAAATAGGGCCCCTTTAGGTTGCCTTGTAGCCCATGGGATACAAATATTTGGCAAATCCTTACATTCCTGCAAGCACAAGCCCTCGCTCGTCACTGTCACTCATGCACACCAGGATGCTAACTGCCAGCAGCTTCTCCCATGCATGTCCATGGAATCACAGACTCCAGAAGCAGAAGAGCACAAGGACTGCCTGTGCAACCTCTTCTACAATCCAACTCAGTGAATTTTGTACAAAAAATCCAAGCTGTATCATAGTCTGGGGCTTAGCCAGAGCATAGCTTTCAGGAAGGCATTCAGCATTGAGTTAGGACTTAAGGGGTGAAGGAGACTTCACATCTCTGGGGAATTGTATTCCAACTTTAATCATTCTCAGCATTAAGACAAAGATCAGTCTGACCATCACATAATACTACTAATTTGAACAGAGCAAATTTTAGCCAATTTTAAACTGTGTTGATGGATCTTGCCACATTTGCCCAGTCTCATATGACTTCACAAGATAGATTTCTGCACACCAATGTTGGAAAGTCTGCAAGCCTTGATGTAATGCCCATTAAGAAATAAAGGCCCACTAAGCTGATTCTTCTCTTGTATATTCTTGGTATTGAAACTATATAATGCAATCTCCTTTCTCATCTTGTTTATTAAACATATTGTCGATTCTTGTGTTTGTTACAAACAAAAAGTAGCTGCAAGATTTCTAAGGAAGCCAAGGAGACATAAGTGAGAGCTTTGGCTCACACGCACTGAGCTGAAGTAGCACCATACTTGCGACAGGCCCATTGCCCACGATACGGACTTGCTAGAGCACAGCACTGAAGAACATATTCCAGGAAACAATCTCATGTTCACACAGGAATGGACCAGAGCCAGAATTACAGATCTGATGTCCAACATTAGAAACCTATATCGATTTCTGCATAAGTGATCTAAATCTAAGGCTGTAAGGTAGATGATTGAAAATAAAGCCTCTTGGACTATCAAACATCAATTCATTGCAATACTGCTACTACGTTCTCTCTACTCTCCATAATCACCTTCCAAAGACAGAAACATTAACCCATTAAATTACTCCAGTGGACAAGCTAAGGCAGCAAGTCTCACACCTTATTCCCTGCATTGCATTCATGCACCTCTGCTAACATCACGCCTAACATCATGCTCAGAGTTCTCACCTTTGTGTTGTCCCCTCCTCGCAACCTCCCTGCAGAGCTCAGGTCCCAGCTGCTCCCAAATTTCAAATCCCAAATCTCCCCTGTGCCCGTACAGAGGCATTTCCCTTTGGGAAATGACTTCTCCCTTCCTCAGCCTTGCAGCTTCTTCACCTCTTGGAAATGAGGGCTTTGCCACCCATCCCTCAAGAACAGAAGACAGGAGGAGGGGAAGGGAAGTTCAACCTTTCCCTTCCAGGGCCGCAGGCTTTGCTCAGGTGGCTGGCACCTGCTCATTTCTCCTCCATCCTTGCTGGGCAAAGTAAACATCACCCTTTCCACACAGCCTGGGACAGAAGAACTTGAGGAGGATAAGGTATAGAGAGGGAGAGAAGATAAAAAGGACAGAGATGGATATTAGCCATCGCTTTAAGGGGAGTGCAAAGTTCCCTTATGCAAGGGAACTTTGGTGAGCAGAACGGTATAAAATTATAGAGGTTATTATGTTAGCAACATCCTTGCTGTGTGCTCTTTCGCAGAGCCGCTCACACCCACTGTGCTTGGCCAAATAACATGAAATAAAAACACTGAACAGCAAAGAAGTTTGGTGTCTTAGGAAAATTCCTCAGAATTGTCTGGCTATTAACACCTCAGCATCCCTGGGGTTCAGAATCGCGGCATCTGTCCAGGCTGCTGGTAACGTAATGCAACCAAAGAAAAATAAGTTTTTACCTCTAAGGTAAAATTGAAAAATGGTTGGAACCATCAGCTGCTAAAGGGTAGGAAAGAAAGAGTCGAGGCCCACAGCCTGGAAGAATAAATGGCCAATCTACATAAGTAAAGAGAAATGCTACAGGCCCATGTTTGTCAGGACAGCCATGAAAGACATTTTGCAGGAGCCGCTATCCTTAGGGATAATAAAATTCTATACAACAAGGAACGTAAGAGTTACCAACACCAGGTCAGAAAGCAACTGCTTTATGGGTAGCTGTATATTAGTTTTAGGACATGGCTACCGGCAGCAAGTGTCCTAAATTACGTCCGTGAGGCACGTGAAGGCAGACAAATGGAACGGGCAATAAATGACGAGTGCTGCAGGCAAGGTTTATGGGGCCAACAGCGGCTTAACGTTTGGGCACATGTCTTGCACATGCTAATTTTCCACTTCTTCTTCTGATTGAAAGGACCAAAACAGCTAAATTTAACCTACGAGGTATTGAAACTTCACAGAGCCCTGCTCACGATCAATCCTGCAAGTAAAACATGTCCACAAAAGCGCTCAGTACACTGGGTAACAGGCAAATACAAGGAACCAGCAAGCTGCTCACAGACACTCGGTCAAACGAACGAATTGCTCACTTCTACTTTATTGGGTCACTTTTATGTTTGGGGGCCAGACAGCCTTGTCAAAACCCTTTTATTACCCTTAATACTGGGATCCCTCTTTTGGGAGGCTAATTTAATAGGGATGCGTTCATGCAGCCCAAGGTGAGTAGGTACTAAAAGTGCTTTGCCAGTGGAGCTAATACGGAGCATGGAGTGGAGCTCCTTCTACATAGTCAATTTTATTCCATTCAGCAGCATGGACTTCTTTGTTTACATGATAGATTTCCGAGCTGTCATTTCCCACCTCCCTCCCCCTCACAGTTTAATGTATTATACTATGTTCTATCACTTTGCTTTTCTGTTTATAAAAATCGAAGCCATTTCATAAAAGCTGATCTTAAGTCTTTTTCTGCTTCAGAATTAGCTGTTGCCTAAGCAATCACACACGCAGGCCAAAGTGTAAAGGCTGATCCCACAGCCCAAAAATTCAATACCAAATTCCATTTGAAACCAAAGAGAATGAAACGCAGACCCAAACCTGCAACTTTCCTTTAAAAATTGGCAGAATCTCCAGTGCATCAAAACTTGTAAATGAATTAGTCTGTACATAACGTAAGCCTCAGGCTTGCCACAAGACACCATCCAACCCCAGCAGCTATAGACAGGCAGTCAAAGTCTTCAGGTGGAAGTCACTGAACCCAGAATCCAGATCCAGAATTTTAGCGAGTGAAATTCTTATGCTTTCTCATTGTAATCTCCATAGGCTCAAAATGGATTGGAAAAAAAAAATAGCAAGAAAGCAAAACAGCAAAGGAAAGCAAACATTTCTCTCTCTCTCTCTCTTTTTTTTTTTTTTTTCAGAATATTAGCAAGAACTAACTGGGAAAATTCTAGGGTCAATCCTGCAAATTTCACCCTAACTATGGTCCTCTTAGACAAGACTCTGTTAAGGGTGTGTGTTGCCTTGTACTGCCCACCTGCACAGTGTCCTATGGTGCTGAAGGAAGGGCTTGCAGTGTAGAGGTAAAGTTAATTTTTCCATGCTTTCCTTGAACAATGATATACAAGCAGAAGGGAAGCAGTAATTAAAAATTAGTGTGAATATTTTAGTCAGAAGTGGGAACTCATTTATCCCAAACAGGGAAGAGGTTGTTCAGATAATATCTGAAATATTTTTTTTTATGCTCGGAAATTGGATCAAATCAACCACAACTGCCATGCTGGTGGTGAAAAAGGGTAATCTCTAACTAAGGGGATTGCTGAGTTCATACAAATGATGTGAGGACTTTAAGTGCTTCTTTCTCGGGAGCCACAGAGACATTCCTCGCTTTTTTTTTTTTAATTTTACCTTACTGGATTTGCTATTTTCCCTTCCTTACACTGGCCCTAATCAATGCTGCAGGTCAGGTTGAAAGAATGGCCAGACCTAGAGCCACATACATTTAAACCACTTTGATGCAAATATCGATCCAAAGAGCATAGACATGTGGAGGTGCTGCTGTTTTTAATGGACAAGCCTCCCCCCGCTCCCCTTCCAGGTTTTCACTCCATGAGGTAAAGCAGAACTGGCTGCCCAAGCAGGAACAAACACATGAATTAACAGCTCCAAAGACAGACTGGCTTGAACATTAAATTCTCCTAATTCCAGAGGACAAGATGCGGCCCACATGAAATGCAAGTGCGTTTCATGGCCTTGTTTCCTAAGCATTCCCACATTTTCATCCATGCTTTCTCGTAGGGGTACTGACCGCAGCAGTTTCCACGTGCCGCGGTGGGAGAGCAGCAGTGCTTCATGTCAGCACGCGCGGCGTTGTAGACACCATGTCCACAGGGCTCTATGCTTAATTCCCATGTACACAAGACTATCAAAGTGCTTTATTAGAAAGCCACCGTCCATGGCTTATATTTAGAAACAGTGAGCGAGTCCAAGCTGCAATCCAAAGACAAGATCAAGGGAAGGAAGGAATTCTAAGGACCGCTTTGAAATTCAACACTAAAAAGATCTGACATCCTTCTATCTGTAGGCATTTTTAGGCTGGACTGAAAATAAAAAGAAAACCTGTTTGTACAGAGAAAGCTTGCCTGGCCCTATGCCAAGACAGGAAGTCTATCAAAGCTGGGCAGTGTTTGAAAGCAACAGAATACTAGAACCAAAAAAAGAAGAAGGGTGTGTGGGGGTGAGAGAAGCTAGAATGAAAATAGTTATTTCAGCGTCAACTTTTGTGCCATTTTGCAGATTGCTGTGTGTCTCGCACGTACGTACACCTGCTGACAGCTGCGCCACTCCCCACGTTTTCCATGCCGAGCAACGTGTCCTCCATGTACGTGGTCTATTGGAGGTTACCATCGCACAGGGCAACTCCTACACTGCACAACCTCCACCACAACCGCATCCGCGCTGTTCCTGAGGAGGAGCCTGTGGATGCAGGCGGCTGCGCTTACATCCAGGCACTGGGATGAATCGGTTGAGCTGCACACAAAGGCACCTGATTGCCACGAGATAAATCACGCTCGGCTGCTCAACAGCACATGTAAAATAGTTGCTACATAGATTTATTAGAATCGTAAGGCCTCAAGATAACTCAAGCAGGTCAAAGGCGGTTTTGTTTTGTGGGGAAGAGCCATTCGCTAGACCCATTCACAACATGGACACACGATTAGAGCAACACAAATGTTGTCTTCTGGGCTTTGACCTTGCAAGAGCATTCATACTTAGTTAAAAAACAGATGATGTCTGCTTCTTTTAATGAATTAATTTATTTATTTTAAACAAGGAATTTCTGGCTGTAATATATTCAGGTACAAATGACGCTGTCATCGTGAGCCACAAGTTAGAAAGTTATTACTTTTAATATGCCACTACCTTAGGCCTCTACTGTTATGTAAAAGAAAAATAACCTTGCGTGACAGTTTAACATTGATCGATGTGCCTGCCAAATGCAAAGAGATAAATAAGCAGGTGATGAATAAACAGCACTTCAAGTAAAGACATTACGCCGCATGCATAAAACGACGCCAGGCACCTAGGAGCCGTGGGTGGCCGAAGGTTAGCCATTTCATGCCCACTCGGTAAAGCAGACTTAATCGCTTCCAATATTTTCTGTTAAAAAGCACGCTTAATGAGCCAATTTCACAAGCCCAGAGAAACTGATTATTATCTCTGAGTTCCAACTGAGTTGGTTGTTTTCCAAGAGCCGGTTTTTCCTTGACGGGATAAAAACCTTTTAGGAAAAAAAAAAAAAGGAAAAAAAGGGAAAGGAGAGCAGCTCGGAGGGCGGCGCGGGTGGCAGCAGATGGCAGTGTTGCTCTGTAGCCGGGGATGCCACTTGGCAGGCGGCAGCAGCGCTGGCTCATGATGCCGTCATGAGGCAAACAGTCCCCTCCATCCTCGTTTGCAGGATCCTCTTGGACAACTCTGGATGACGCTTTTTGGGGCAGTGCAAAATCCACGGTGGGGAAGGTTTAGCCCCCCAGGGCCTGATTCCCAAGGGCCCTCCAGACGAGGTGACCAAGCCAGAACAGCTCGGTCTGTGCCCTGGCAAGTGACCCCGCGGCAGGGCCGAGGGGGATGGCGACAGTGACGTTCCACCCTCCAGCTGTAGCACAAGAGCTGCAAAACAGCCCATGGAAAAGCAAAAAAAAAAAAAAAAAAAAAAAAAAAAAAACCAGCCCCCCCGACCGGGCTTATTGTCACCAGCAGCAGTTAGTCAATCACCACTTAGGAAAGAAGCCCCAGTAACTAGACCTCGGCGTATAATTAACTCATCTATCAAAAAAAAAAAAAAAATCACAGTGAACTGTTGTTGGGTTCTAAATCAGAAGCCAAGTTAATTATTTTTTATGAATATTCATAGGAAACTTGTACAATTTCCAAACTAGGCCTTCAATTACTAATCAGTTAACTAAATAACTGGTCTGTCTACTTCTGAGGAAAAGATGATTTTTAAAGGAAAAAGGGAGGCAAATAGAAACATTAAAAAAACAATGAAACACTCAGGAAACAGGTATGAAATCAGGCACCAGTTACCACATCCATTCACATACCAGTTTTCCGGCTCCTCCGGTCAAGCTCACAGAGCAGGAGTGTGTCTGGACCTCCACAGGCAGCTCTGAGGAATCATTCCTGGGTGCTGGGGATGGGGAAACATGCAAAAAATCTGATATTTTACAGATAACATCCCTTTCGTGCAAAAGTAAATGTCCTTACAGACAATGCCTGAATGAAAAGCTAAAGTAAAAGCCATACATGAAGCTGCGAGGACTGTGGGAGTCAAGAAAAGTATGTGGTAGAGAATCCAAACAGCAATAGAGCACAATTTCCTACCTTGTGCTGCAGCATTCCCATATTAGGAAGGCAGAAGAGGAACTTTGTGGGCCCTCATCTTTTAGTTATAAAAGGTAGAAAGAAATTTCCAATTTCAGAAATTTTCCAATTCTAGGTTTCCATAAAAATATCCTCTTCAAAGGCTTTAGAAAAAAATATTTTTTCCTAGATGGTAGCAGTTATGTTTGAACCTCTTTCAAAAGTTAATCTATTTAAAAGCTGAAGGTATTACACTACACTCAAGAACAAATACTGCTCTCGCCTACACCAGCAGAGATGGCAAATAACTGCTGAAGCCACTGGAATTACATCAAATTTATTCCAACACAACCAAGCCCCGTATGGACGCACAAATCGAAGGGAAGAATGGTTGCTCTCATTGTCATCACTGTTAAGGAAATCATAGGGAAAATGTTTTAAAATGTTAACCAAAAAACATTAAAAGGATGCAAGAACACCTTGTCTCGTTCAGAGATGCACAGACCAAGGCATGCACAGACATTTCTAACCTTCTTTTGTCCAGTTCTTTATTCTCTCTCTGACTTTTGCAGTGAAAAAATGAGTCAAAATATTCCTGTAAATGTAATATATTTCAGACTTACTCATTTAGGCTCATTATAATTTCGGAAGATGCTTATATGTCTAATATCTCCTAAAATCAATTACTCTATTGGCAGTTAAGTGCCTAAGCACCTTGGAGGATAAGAAAACAGGCAGAATCTGCTAAATAAAATATGCTAAGAGAATATTCATGTGGTCTACATGTATTTTCCCAATTTAAATCAGATTGTGATTGCTTTCTGACCCAAGCAAGAGATAGATTTGATGAAATAAGACTGGTAAAACTCGCTTTAGGACAAAGGTTGATTTGATAATCATAATTACTTTTCTACTATATCTATTTTCTTAAGTGTTAGTAGATTTATTAGACTTTTCCTGTATAACCTATGGCTGATTTGCAGCTTCCTTGGTAATTTCTTAGTAGGCAGTAGCAATTTCTTATATCTTCAGTAATGTCTTGAACGTACATTTTTTATATTAATGATCTCACCAGGAGAAAAAGTGTACTGTGAATGCATGATGGCCATATGGAAAAGACAATGAAGTTTAGTAATTAAAACTGAAAAGGGAAAGAACTATGCAGTAATTAGAACACTGATTAATCAGCTGATAATTTTATCTTGATTAATGCTGCTGATTTTCCTCTTCTTATTGACCTAGGAAAGGTAGGTTTAGACCAATTAAATATAAATTATTCCCTTTTTTCACATTCTAGGCAGTTTCCAGTGTTCTAAGTCTTCCTACATTTAAGATGTAGCACTGAATTGCTCTTACTAAATTGGGCAGCTCAACAAAAGGTAAAATAAGGTTTATGTTCCAAACATGCTGATGCTTTTATCTTAGGCAGAATTGGACACAATCAGTTATTTCACTATTACCTAGGGAATATTAAAATTAGATTAAATTGCAGGAAGAAAAAAAAAAAAAAGAAAGAAAGAAAGAAAGAAGACCTTGCCTGTTTTAAAACCGTAACAGTAGGAAAGCTAAAAGGATTCATTCATTTTATTAGGCCCAAGATATGGATGCATAATGTAGTCCTGCAACTTAAAGAAAAGGTTCTATATTAATGTCCTGATTTCTCTTCATGTGCAGAACTTTATTATTCATGTGGGAGAAGTGTTGCCAGCACCAATCTCACTCCAGCGTCTGTTCACAGACCATAAACAATAATACCTATTCTTACTTTCCACTATACAGTTAAGGGATTAAAGCTACTGAAAACAAGTCCTGGAACAGTGGAAGGGGGTTTATCTATAGCCTCGCTGCGTTACATTCATATGCGAATAGAGAGTTTCATGGCGCAGGCGGTAAGGCTTTACAATCACAGAACCCATCTTCTCGCGACAGCAAAACACAGATGCCATCGATGTTAAAGCTACTGCACGGTCTCCGAGATAAAAATTGGAGGAGTACAAAAAAACTCACAAGCAAAATGTAAGTATCTCCATTCTGGAAATTCAAAGGGAAACACCTCTTGCGAGATGCCTGCACTGAATTTCTGCTACCAGGAAAACACTGTGATCCAGGTGTAACAGAGCCCCAGACGCTCCTTTACAGACCATCTTGAACAGTACTATGCTTGGCAATTCCCCGCATGCCAACTTATTTACTTTTGCAAACTCAGGAAGGGCTTTAAGATTAGCAAAAATGCAAAAGGCAGAGTTACAAAATTGTATCACCAGCACACTGCTCTTGGCTGTGTTTTCTTTGCTGGAGTTTCAGGTGGCAGAGTACAAAAACAACCAGTGCCTGTTGCCAAAAGTACTGCAGTTCTGCCAGCACTTCAGAGGGCAAGGGGAATTCCACAGACTCTAAGTTAAGGATTCAACTGACAAAAGACTTCTCTACTTCTCTTAAATCTGTCATTGGAAATACTCACTTCAATTCAGCCTGTCCCAAGTAACAAAAGAGTGGGTAGAATGGTTTACTGTGAATAAATTATGCAATGGTTTAATACTTATTTGCTTTTCCTGAATTTCCCATAAAGCAAACCTGGTTTCCGCTGTTAATGAGAGGGGAGGCTACCTCAGCTAGCCAGTAGTATTTTCCAGTCGTAAAAATCACACTGCATTGTTTGCTCTTTTGGATGGATCTACTCAGTAGGGCACCAACAGTGGGGAATAAAAGTAAAGACTAGCAAAAGAAAAGAAATTGTTTCAATATAAATAACTTGTTAGCATGCATAAGCCAGCATGCACAAGAGAAATATATCCTCCTCAAGCAGAAGTAGCCAAACAGACTATGAAGAAACCAAAGCGATCTATTATTAGACCATCTCTGTTCATAAATGTCACTTACCATGTCAACAGAAATGGCACTTCCATGTTCTCTGGCAGACTAAGGAAATAAATGATTCTCTGATTTGGATAAAATCATGTCAGTTAAAATGGATGGACCAGCCAATTCATCACAGCATCACTAGTCTAAACTCAGTGTACCGACTGTGAACAAAGCTGGTAACCACAGTAATTGTTTGCTTTTAAATTAGTAAGAATGCAAATACATTATTTTGCAACTTTTCAGGTGTGTTACTAAGGTTAAGTAGAACAAGTACTTGGTAGGTAAGGCAAACTAGTAGATAAACCATGCATCAAGAGGCATCTTGTTCTGCAACTATATATACTATTTACGCAGATGACTAAAAAATTTTCCATATGTGAAATTGAATACAAAAATCTTTCAAAGATTGGGTTTTTATAGTTAAACTAAACAATGAGGTACATATGGACAAAAGCCTGGTATGAATATCCAACAGCTAAATGAATAAAAGAAAACTAAATGTTCATTAATTCCATTCCCCAGCGATCACAGTATATACTAGCTTCATTCAACTGCTGTGCTTTGGTTATGAGGCCTTGCAAGGAAAGTGATGTGCAATGCCAAACACATATTTGGTGCTTGTTTAGAAAGAGACAGAAACTAATGCTTTCAAATGAAGATACCTAAGCTACATCACAACATTGTAATTGGAATTTTACATGAGTGGTGTCATTTTGAAATGCTAACCATCCAACACTTCTTGGAAGTCTCAAAGCTCAGCATTTTTAAAATCATGCCATGACATCTAAGCATGGATGTTTTTCAGCTCAATTTTAGACATCACAGTTTGAAATGAAGCTGGAGTGTATTTAACTAGCTGGAAGCCCATCTAATCACATTTGGAACATGATGTTCAACCATAGAAGTTCCAAAACAAAAGGAAGCCAAGAATCTGAAAAGCAGAGAATATGAAGCATTTTCAACTACAGCCATAAAACCGATGTCCAACGACAATTTTATGAGAAAACTATTAGGTCCAGAGGCGCTGATGAGGAAATTGGTTAAAAGCAAGGCAGAATATATCCAAAGTAAACCCCACCTGTTCCTTATAATCCCATTTGTGCATTAACTATACAATGGGGTGGAACAATAAGCTAAATCCTTCATATTTCCTCACTTGTTGGTAATCTTTCACATGCGACAAAGTAGAATATAATTACATATCATTATCTATAACCTGCTGCTATAAACAATATGTGAAAGATTCTAAAGAATACTAGCAATATCACAAATTGCTAAAATTCATGAAAAAAGTGGAAAAGTAGAACAAAGGAGCCGTTTCTAATAGTTTGAAAGAAAATGCACAGCATTGTATGCAATGAATTGGTTCTATATACCCATTTCAAAAAATATTTTCAATGAAATAGCTAAATAATGTACAATTTTAATGTAAAATGAGATTAGTGCTGTTTTACAAACCAGAATAGTATCACCACCTTCACTTAACAGAAACAAATATGTTTCAGTATCAAAATGAAAATAAAATAAAAACAAAGAACTCTTGTTTCAAACAATTTTTGATTCCTCACAACCTGATTATTTTTAAACAGAGAAAAGGATAAAACTTTAAGAGACAAGGGAGATACATATTGCCAGAGCTTGTGTTGCTGGTTTTATTAAGTTGATGAAGATTAGCCTGAAAGTGGCACAGCTTTGCTGTAGAAAAATCAAAACACTTTCTCTAAAGTTTATTTAATGGTCTTGCACTGGACAATTTTGTGATTAATTAACACCAGTAGCAAGCTCTTAGGTAGGGCAACTGCTCAGATGTTTCAACAATACAATCATAATCATTTTGCTGTGCTAAGGAAAAGGATACAAACTAAAGACAAACTTTTGAAAGTATTACATACTCTGGATTTGGTCTGCTGATATACAATGTAATAGGGTGTTCCACTTAAAATGGAGAAGGACCAGAGTAAGACAAAAGGAATGCTAAATATAGGAATGGAATAGAAAAAGAATGGGAAAAACAATACAAGAAAATTATTAGAATAAATAGTAGAATAAATATAAATAAACTTGATATTAATACAACTGTACAACTTGGAAACAACCATGTCCTTTACTAAGCCTGAAAGACATACAGAAATATAACAACAACACACTAAACTGTAATACAAAATTATCAAAATTCATCAGATAATATGGAGATAAGGTTGGTGATACTTGAAAAAAGCTTCATTAAGAGAAGAAATTACTTAGGATCAAGACAACCATTATATCTGATATGGTAATTCAGATCACAGTGCACCACAGACAGTAGCCAAATTGTCAGGGGAAGTTTGTCTTGAGTTAGGACAAAAGAATTGCTCTAAACGCAGATAAAAGTCAACAACTGGAGCACTTGAGCTCTGTAGCTGGTTATGCTGAGGGACTCCGGTATATGTTTGCTGACAAGAGCACTGAAACAAGTGTAAACTGTGGTGGTTTATCTACCAAAATGCTTCAAGGTAACCAAACGTCTCTGCAATCAGCAAAGACAACAGTGAGCTAATTTAACAGGGTGGCTGATATAGTGATTTACTTATTTCCTTCAGTGTAAGTCAAACAAACATAACAAATATTCCAACTTAGGAAGGAAAAAATGCCCATGAAAAGGATATGCAATACTAGGAGTTTGTCAGTAGCAATCAAATCCATTCAGTACCTGCTATCATGCAGAAATTAAAAATGTCGACCTTCACCAAGTCATGAACAGTTACTCAGCTCTTGGTAATGTCCCACGCAACTATTTTTTCACATTAGTACTTGAATAATTCAATTAAAAATATATTTAATATTAGCAGCTCAGACAATAGTATAACATCTGAGTGAAGAATTACCAGAACAGAGGAGAAAAATTAGAAGGTGATGATTCAGTCTGAGGAAGGTTCAGCACTACAAACAAAACAAATGGTGATCTCCAAGACTTTAAACATCCTGATACAGATTAACTCAGGTATAGAACCAAATATTCCAATCTTGTGGCCGTAATTCCATCTGATAAATGGAAGATGGCTTAAAGCCATCCACTCAAAGAAGCAGTATAGCAACTATCAGGCCTACCATCTAATGATGCAAGGTTACCAGAGCCAGAGGGGCTTTCCAGAAGACCTCTAAGAGAGGGAACAAACACCACCAGAAAAGGACCCTTCAGTGCTGGGTAAGGATAATGCAGAAGAGTCCTGCAGGGAGTCAGACTTACAAAACAATTCTGTAATGCTCAATGCTCCCCAAGCCTAGCTGAACAAAGAATGATGGTAGAAAATGGCCACCTATAGTCCACCTATATCTAGGAAGTTACCTTTGGAGAATATACTCTTAGTCAAACTGTATGAACATCTAATTTCCAACCAATATTTTCTTTCTCATGTAGAGTAAGAATTTTGCTTGTTTAAATTATCAGGTAATTTTCAAAATATCTTCCTTCTCTAACCCAACAGCTAATGACCTCCCACATCAATTCTTGGTCAGTTCTACACTTCAAAAATGCATTCCTGAATAAAAATAACATTATGAACATTTATATTTCAGAAGAAGCAACCTACTGCTTACATCTCTGAACTAATAACTATGGCAGTTGCTTCTCAACCTTTTTGGTCATTCATAGCTTTCAACAAATGGCATTATTTGCACTTCTCCCCTACCATCCAAATAGCTTAAGTTCTTCACTCCCAGCATTATGGAAGTCTTCTCTACAGTCCCATCAACATTTTTTAAAAAAACTCAGACCTCCTGGCTAACTGTACACTATGTCAAATCTCTATAAAACTCCAACTTCTCTTGCCAGCTATTTTTTTCCTCCCAAATCCAGTGACTTACAAATTCAGCACCTGGGCATACTTGGATCCCTTCTGAAGGCAGCCATGATTGCCCTTGGTCAAAATTATTCTGTACTTTTCTGCAGCCCCAACAGCACTTTTCACAGTGAGGATTATTCTCCACATTGTTGTGTGCAGTCAAAGTCACTCGAAAATTCCTATGGTCCCAGCAGCACTAAAAATACATAACAGCCTCCTTACAATAATGGCTGTGAATCACAGCATTCCTCAGCTGACATAAGTAGTTAAAATAGTTTAAAAAAAGTTAAAATAAAACTTTTTAAAAGTTCAAGTGAAAAATGAAAAAAGGTTGAAAAGGACTCCCCTACCGTCTAACAATATTAAAGTCTGCCTCAAATTTACAAACGTACTCAGCAACATCAAACGCGCCGGCTTCAAACACACGCGGCAGCTTCAAACCTGGCAGCTTCAAATGCGGCAGCTTCAAACACACGCGGCAGCTTCAAACGCGGCAGCTTCAAACACTTTTGTGGCAGCCATCTTGCACACGCTCAAAAGAGCACAACCTTAGAAACCTTAGGCAGGCACCTTATCCACTAGGCTACACAGAGTCTTTGTTACAAAAAAGAATTATTGGAATTTGCAGACGTTAAATTAGCCCGTAGAGGGAGCTCACACCGTCCCATAAATGTACAATAATTGGAACATACTGTAATTTAAAACATTTATCTATTAAGCTCTCTGTAGAGAGGCTACAGAGGTCAAAATAGAGCATTCCTTACTTCACACCAACCTCTGCGAGCCCATAAAATTTCATTCAAATTAGACTCCATTGACCACGTATTTTCTAACTTCAACAAACAGAAGAAGAGGTGTCTGGCCATCTATTCTCCACAACAAGCACGGCTCCTTGTAATGATTATTTGCATGTGATGTTGGAAGAAGAAAGTCCATGTCAGAACATAACAAGAAGAAAGTCTCCGCAATTGGAATTGTCATGGCAATGCCCTCAATCTCCCCATATGGCTCATTCTATGGTAGGGCTCTTTTTATACCTTGACTAGAGCCAGTCTTCCATTTCTCAGGGTTTTGCAAGACACGGTGCTTGCAAAAGAGTATTTTAACAGTATGCTTGATATTCAAAGACTGACAATGAAAACTGGTAACTGTTGGGTGATAAATGGCAGCCTCTAATGAAGCCACAAGTAAACAAAAACCCAAATTCCTCTGGAAATGTAGAGCTGAACAATGCATGCACTGAGCGTGAAGAAAAAAAAGGAATTTACTAATTTCCTGTTGCAAAGGATAGACTGGAAAGAATATCATACCCTTCATTAGAAACCTTCTAAATACCCACATCAATTTGCACTACTCAAACTGAAACAGCAGTGAGCACTTCGCTGTATAAAGAAGGTCATTTTCTCTGGGCCTGAATATACAATACAACAAACCAGTGTGGAAGGAAGAAAGAAAAAATGTCAGAAAAGAGTGATTTTATTTCACTTAATATAATTTGGGACATTCTAAACGTTGCATAGATTGATCAGACTTCAATATTAACTTGTATTTTCTATACCACAACAATCAAGCAAGCCCTTCATCCTTGTGTTGGCTTTGGAAATGTTAGTGTCTACAGCTTTTTGACATTGGGTGCCTCCCATTATTCCTAATGATTCTTTTAGTTTTTTTTTTTTTTTTTTTTGGGGGGGGGGGGGGAATATGACTGTTCCAAGAGTCCCATACTTAGATCATCACCAACCATAAAGAAAAGTAACGATCTGACACATCGCAGCACAGACAGGCTTTCTGATTAAATCTTCCACTAGCTTCACCAGCACTCATTGACATCATATACTTTGTTTTCACCTGTGTATATCTCGTCTACCCCAAAGGCAGAAGTCAGTCTTACACTCTCTAACTGAACCACAGCGAGCTATATGTATCTTTTTTTTAAGTATTACATGACATTCATATGCATTAATTTATTTTAATTAGTATATAAATTACAGCTCCCTCAATTTTCAAATCCAAAATGGAAGAGCTCGTGTTACACCCTTTCACACCTCCATAGTCCTTGCTCACTCAGCTACCTCATGGAGTGCTCAAGTCTCTGACCCAGCAACACACATTCTTCCCATTTAAATGGGAGATTAGTGCTCGAGTGATTTCCTGGAGCAGGGTCCAAGTGAGGGGGAGCTGAATCCATTACCAAGGATTGCCAAATATGACCCAAATATTAAAATTTTATATCAAAATCCTTTTTAAAAATGAATATTTTACCAAGCTGTGGCAAAAATTTGGGGGGCTATATTGTAACGATGAGGTTTTTATTAGTAAGTCCTAGCATGATGAACAAGCCCCAGCAGTTAATTCTAACTGGAAGAACACCAATTTCTGGCTACCAATGTGGATATTTATCCACAGAGTTGGAAATATTTGAGAGCCTGCAAATCTGAGCTGAACCTCTGGAAATAACCATAACTCTAATACCATCCACAGGATCTTTCCAAGGCATAAAATTGGAATTTCCCACTGCGTTTTTCAGCATTTCTGTGTCCACTCTGATTGGAAATCAGAAAGTACAAAACTATGAAAAATATGCTTTAAAAGCAAACAAGTTCTTTTTCTACTTTTGAAAAGGTGTAAGTAGGGATTAGCTGCAGTTTTGGCAGTAGGTCAGGGTCAGTACTTACCACACAAAGTGCTTAATTCATCCTCGGTGATCTAGTGCAGAGTCTCCCCGCGAGGTGCTGTATGAAGTTCTGGGAGCTGATCCGCTTCTCAGAGAACTCTCACAAAGGATTATGCACCTGATTCCTTGTAAACTCACATACAGAACAAATCCATTTACATTTGCCTTTTGTTTTCCTCTCTAGATTTCTGTCTATCTAAAATTTGACCTCTTTCTTAGTAATACAAGTTGTTCATTTCCTCCTTTGAAATGCTTATGTAGAACTTGTGTTTAATGTACTGAATGAAAAATACTCCCAGCTTCATAACATTAAGCAGCTATAATAAGAAATAAAATTATGTAAAATAGGAATTGATAGCTAATAAACCCAACAGAATCCAAAAGAAACCTGAAATGAGAGCCCAGAGATAAGACGATGAGTCAGTATCTTTTGTGTAACAGCTCTGTTCTCCATGACTGCATCCATTACCTCCTGTGAAGCAAACTGAATAGGACACTAATGCCATGGGAAAAGAAAAGGGACAGGCTATGGAAATGGCTATAGTTTAAGCAAAGAATAACGTGACTGCATCTGCTGTCCTTTTTGAGTCCTTCCAGATGTGGAGCTTGCACATCCACAGAAGTCTCATAAATAGCAAACTGCTAGCAAGAACTATTTTAGGGAAGATTGCTAAAAATAGGCAAATGTGTAGGGATATTTCCCCAATATATTCCCTAGCCTCCAGGAATCTGCCGCTCAGGAATTTCCTGAGCCAAAGGTGAAGTCTGTGTTTAACAGCTTCCACCATTCTTTATATAATTGCTTTTTCAACTTCTGTAAACTTTTAGCATTCACAAAGTTCTGCACTGCACACCCGTGTATGGAAAGTACCTCTTGAATAGCCAGAGTCTCTGAAGGGAAGTGGACAAAATACAGTTGTTTACAATTACTTACAAAACAGCAACTTGCTCAGCATTTCACTGCCACCAACTGCCTGGGGGTAGTGATGGGGACAGGTTCTGCAGAGCACTTTGCTTCAGAAGCATCTACAAGAAAAGAAATTAGTGTAATTATTTAAGAGAGTTTGAGTGGTAGAAAATTATAATAACGGATGGGAAGAAGATGAGCAGAATCATGCCTTTCTGGCCATCAATCTCCGGAGCAGTAAGCTGCACCGGGTCTCAAACCTCTGTCAGATATCTTGCTGGCCTGAACAAGATAAAGTGAGCTTCCTTATAAAGGAAATTCTAAAATTCCACATAACTGTAAATTTTCCACACAGCTTTTATTAAGCAAACTACATTAGCTGCACCCATTTCTTTGCAAAACCTGGGGAGCTCCAGAGTCAGGCAGCAGCACTGGAGTCACACCTGCACAAAGCGGGGCTGCAGCCCCATTACTGCAGCACCTAAACATTCCGAGAGATTTTTTTCTGGCATATTTTCTTCTAACAGGTTAAATATGAAATTCTATGTGAAATTCCTGAGAAACTAAATACTGACTTATCTTGTACACAGCAGGTGCTGCTTATGTTTAGGGAGCATCTGTGAATGTATTTTTTGCAGCAAATTTTCCTCGTACTATCACATTGATTTGAAGACTAAAATTTATGTATTTCCTTAAAAGTAAATTTTAAAAATCCATTTTAGTTACAGTGTTTGAAGCCTGGAGGTCAGTTTACTCTAAGTAGGCATCACTACCCGTGGCAAAGAGATATTTTAAGAAAGCTAATTTGTGTACAGATTTCACAAGATTTTCACTTCAACTATTTATACCAATTCTTCTGTTAGTGGGCTATCAGAAATGAAAAGCTTTATTAGCATTAATCAAATACTAAATACTCATTTTTTCAACAATAAGGATCAAGGAGATGTTTTAAAAACATATGAGCCAATATAATCTTTTAAAAGCAAGTATTTCTACAGAATTTTTAGATAGAATTTTTGACATTCATGCTCATTTCCCTTCCCTTGAAAGAATAAAATAAAAACTTTGCTGGTAAGTATCATTACAGTACCGTAAGAGAGATTCCAGTCTGTACTTTAACCACTATTTTCAGTAGATGATTCCAGTGCCCTCACATTGTAATCTCATCACTCATGTTGTACAGAATTTCTAATTTTTTTCTGTTTGTTTGCTCATGTCCCCTTTCCTGGTGTTTTGACACCCTCATGCAATTTTTCATCTTTTGGTTGCAAAATTTTTATTTTGCTTTTGAACTCTGAAGGATACATTTTGGAATGAAATGCTTGATATTGGCACCATCTTTTTCCATGCCAGCGTTCCCTGAAATCTACTTGAGCAGCTTTTTTAAGATCTCGATTTACAGCGAGTGCACAAATAGAAAATGGGAGCCCAGCCACATCTTCCCACTCCTGACAATGCTGACATCTTCACTCAGTTCATCAATACGCCCAGAATAGTTCTCAGAATTCAAAGGATTACCTATATTTTAAATAAATGCAGGTGTATGGAGGTGCCAAACCAATGAGGACAATTTCAGTAGCATTTCTGTGCATTTTCCACATGCACTTTAACAGAGCAAAATTTCTCAACAATATGAAGGTCAGTGCTATTGCACTGCACAGTAGCAGGGGCAAAAAGCAGGTAAAAAAAAAAAAAACAGCAAAAAAGTGTGTTTGACATTTTGGTATTCCACAAACCTGAGTTACTCTATAATCCACCCAAAACCATGTTTACAGGGTAAGAGCACAAAGGAATAGTGGACAGATCCTAGCTATCCATAACGGTCACAAAATCAAAATAAGAAGCAGCAGCCTATTAGTGCAGGAGAACAAACAGTTTCTGTATTTATAAAGCACCTAGAGCTACGAGCCTTTAAAAATAATCACTAGTCCTTGATTAGTTATCCTGCACATATGGAGATCTCTTTTTTTCCACATCCCAATATCTACTATTGTATTTCTTTCCTAAACTGATGCTGCATGTCAACTTTAAATCCTATTTATGGTACTAGTACAAGGAGCTGTAGACATTTGCTCTTATACTGCTACAACCTGAGCAAAATCACACTTCACCAACTCAACAAATACAACAAAAAAACAGAAAAAATCTTTGTATTATTACTTTTTGTATTATTATTGGGGCATCTAATTCATAATTATGCAGAAATCTTAAATAATCTAGACAGTGATAATAGAAAATTCAGCAATTTATATTAAAAGTGGTGTAATGATAGAAAAAAAAATGTAACTCTGCAATGAAATGCCAGTACAGCTCATCTTCCTCTTAATAAGTTTCTTCTTGGGATCCAAATAACTTGCATGAGAAAGTCAGTTAAATGGAAAGAATCTTCGTAACAGGATTATATGAAAGAGGAAGGCATGTCATATCTGAGATAGGCTAATAAGAGAAATCCACAGAATATAAATGGCTTGTGCAGTAGAATGAGAATTTTCTGGCAAAATTAGATTGTCATTCTGTAACTTAATGCTGAATTAGTGAAAACTTAATGTCAAACAGGACCGCACAATTCGCCTGATGGTCGCAAGTACGGAAGTTACAGACAGATGCTGTGATCACACCAAGAAAAGGTCTATAAATATCAGACAAAACAACTTAGAAACACTCACATTTGGCAACTCTTCTGGAACAAAGTTCAGGCTAGCAAAATTCTGGAGCCAGAATGTGCTGTCGCTTATTGCCATGTCCCTGGGTAATAGTACCACTGAAATCAATAAAATCACAGCAGGTGGAAGATGAATCTGCCTTCCACTATTTTGTGAAGTTGGGAGACAAAATTAATGGTAATCTCTAATATAATATAATTCATATGAACGCTACAGAGCCTATCCCATACACAGATCCATCAGTTTAAGGCTGCTGACATAATTGATTGTTTTCGGAGCACAAAGTTAGCTACTAAAGGCAGGGAAGTGCGAACATAATTTAATGCAAATGACAGAAACAGGAAAAAAAGTCTAAGAATTATACTAATAATATTAAGAAAACGTTAATCATATGATTGTGGTAACACAGCTAGATGTTTGGTCTATCTTTGGCATCAGTTTTGAGCATCTATAAACATGGAAGCTGATGTTGAAGTGACATACTGTCTTCTGAGATTAAAGTTTATATTCTGAGTTATGAGCATCTGCTGTTGGTGGGGCACTTTTGAGGTGGCATTTGGGGAGGAGGTTTAGCAGGTAGCTTGCATGTTTTACTTATCTGGCAGCACCTTTTTAAAAAAATCAAATCAATCCTCAGGTTTGGGTCTCACTGAACATGCTTGTTAAAAGGGTAGGCAACATGCTTAAGAATTACCACCGATATCTTTTAATGGCACTTCAGAACTACTTGAACATCAAAAAAGGTCATATAAAGTCATATAAAGCTCCTGCGTGCCATCTTTCTCAGGGCTCTGAAAACTATAACATAATGATGTATATTAACTCAGTCATACAAATGCTGTTGCTGTCTTGTTGCTGTTTCTGGATGGTGGAAACAAATAGGCTTAATGTGTGTTTTAGGTTATTGATGAAGATAAATTGGTTGATTGCATTTGGGGCAGATGAACAGAACTTCTGCTTGGTATGTTTTTCAAAATTATATCAAGTACAGATTATGCAAGACTGTGTCCTGACAATTCTTTTGTTTATTAAGAAATAATTCTCTTTGGATACAGTTTTAAGTATTGGAAAGATTTTTTTATACTTGTGCTAATATAAAAATATGAAGATGTTGCGAAACTATGAAGATTGCGAAATATGAAGATGTTCCGAAAGAGATACAGACAATATCTCTCACTGGATCACTTCCCACTCTGAATTATTATCAGCTTGTTTAAATAATTTCTTCATGCC
The DNA here is from genome assembly GCF_059628265.1 of Tinamus guttatus. NCBI lineage: Eukaryota > Metazoa > Chordata > Aves > Tinamiformes > Tinamidae > Tinamus > Tinamus guttatus. The sequence goes on along the minus strand of NW_028288624.1, from coordinate 1,077,458 downwards.
ATTCTTTCAAATTGTAAGCTTCCACCAAGGAATATGTTTACTGGATGTAGCACCTCTGCTTCTTTCAATACAGCCCTTACAAATATGTGCAAGACTACCTTTCTCTCCAAATTGGCCAAAAATTTTATTGTGATTTAGCGTATTGGTCCTGAAGTATGAATTCTTCTTACAGTATCCTATTATTAACTATGGAGATCAAATAATTTAAAATCTTAAAAATGCATAACATTAACTTAGGTAAATAATTAAGTCCAATTCTTTTTGCTTGATACAGTAGTGAAGTTGGAGCACAGTTCAGAGTTGTTGGGATACATCCAAGACCAACTCCATGCCAAAAACATACCAACCATGCAATCAAAATTGCACGCAAAAACTCAGTGCCCTAACCTAACATCCAAGGTCACTCAAAACCTCTAACAGGTCTGGCCCTAAATTGCCACTTGTGGGTCACCCCACCACACAAGTGTGTCATATACCACACACCATATTGTGTATCATTCCATGCAGATATTTCAGACACCTTAAGGGGGCATAACCCTATGTTTAGGCCCCTGAATCACTCACTAAAAGTGAGAAGAAGGATGTCACAGGATGAGCAAAATGTCCATGTAGCGACCACCTCTGCAATGCTGGGGTACGTTACATAGTGAAACTTCCTTGCAGACACTGCTTTGTCCAGTATTGGCAAGAGAAAAACAGATTTTTACAATGCTATAAATACAAGTCACGGTGCCATCTTGGTAAGTTTATTGCTGTTCTAAACATTTTCCCAACGTATCTGTAAAGACGCCTACACCTAAGTTTAACTCACTTTTCATTTGTGTTTTTTTTAACTCCGTATATCTGAAGAGCTGGGGAACTTGCACTGCAATAAAATAGCTGGAGAAAAGAAATTGAAACCTTAAAGACTGAGTACCTAATCCTGCCTTGAAGAACTATTATAAACATTAAAATAAAAAAAAAAGCAGAGACATACACAAATGTGAATCTGAATAATCGGCAACAAATGAAGCAAGTTAAACTCTCCCTTGATGAAGGCAAAAAGAAAAAAAAAAAGCTATATATGCATATACATATACATTACACAAATTCACACAAAATACATGAAAACATACTATATATAACTTTGTATTACATATACATATATTTTAGTACAGTTCTATGCGTAGCCAGGTTGATGGCAATGCAGATTTGCTGCCAGGGCATAACATGCCATGGACCTGCTCCACAGCCACAAGAGGACAATACAGAGCCCAGGCTGAGGACCATCACAGTCCAGCGGCCGAGTTAACTGGCCTCACACCTGCCTGTCCCAACAGATCCTCCTAGGCTACAAAGGCCACTGATGCCGTAGCCGTGGCCCTGTCCGCCAAGTGTGGAGGACATCAGGGATGAACTCACCAGAGGTCCATACGCTGCTCCCAGGTGCAGGGAAGAACCAGCACCTTGGTCGCTCTCCCTGACGGAGCACAGAAATTCCTTGGCGCGTATCTTGGTCAGTAGCCGGGCTTTGGTGAGGCACCCAAGGTGGACGCCCCGCTGATAGCCCTTCACAAGGGTTGCTGGTCCCAAGGGCTTTCATACGAGTGTCCCACGAGTGCCCATGCTGGCCTAGAGCCCACTGATCCAGGCCCCAACCCACGGGTGGATGACCTGTTGTCCCAGCCAGGAGGGTCTGCACAGGCTTACTCCGTTTGAGAAGGAGGGAAAATGGGCTGACTTAGAGACCTTTGGAGGAGACAGAAGTAGAGGTGGCAGCGTAAGCGAGAAGCACAGTGACCGGCAGTGTCATTAGTTTAAGGTATTCTCCAGCTAGAAATCGATTATACACTCATTTCTCAGGAAGATCGCTTATGAATTCAATTCAGATAATTTTTCATGTCCTACTGGTGGAAGCGGCGCTAATAGAAGGAAATGAGGATTCTCCCCAATTGATGATGAGAATATTAAGGAAAATTAAAAATTCTTCCTTTGGATGAACTGATTCAAACACCTGTGACAGGCGCCTTTGAAGAGACATGATCGTTTTAAACAACAGCTCTCCTGCAGTGTTTGGATCCTCAAGCCGCTCGATCCATACGGTCTCTCCAACCTAGCAAAATGGTTGTTAAACAGAGTACCAAAAGCTAGAGCATGACATAAAAGTCAGTGCCCTTGTAGTTATTTACTGTTTGCTGGACAGTGAAACCTGGTGCACTTGTAAGGCTGCTGAAATGAAGGCTGACCCTGAAATGACCAAACCAGGAGCCTAAACAGCCGTGGAAATAACTTAAGGCATTTTCACCCTCCATTTAGTTTAGATGTTTCTTACTGTTAGAACTGCTATTCCTACAGGATTAATTATAAATAGTTATCTACTGATATCTACAGTAATACATTTTGCTTCTGAACATGCACCACTGAGTTTTATAATGGGTTGTGTATACACTGCAAATGTTAAACAATATTTTCATTGATAAATGACAGGCAACTTGTATTTGCATTTCCTGTGAGATTTAATGATGCGGCGGGATGGCTGTGTGGAAACTAGGAAACAATATTAAGACTTAGTGCCAAAGCCATCCCCAGGAAAGCAGGCACATCACCCATTAACTTAATAGAATTTGAACCCGTTTACTCTATGCTATAGTGTGGTTTGAGGGAACCAAACTAATTTTGTTTTTACTATAGTACACGCAGAAGCTGAACTGAATAAAAATAAGTGTCACTTCCACTGATCCTTCCTTTTCCCCAAAACACTGTTTTTCTCCCTAAAAGCAAAATGTTCTCTCAACTTGCCTTGTTCTTTCGCCTTCCCTGCTGCCGGCTGTGGTGGCCAGGACATCATACTGACAAGTTTGCGAAAACTTAAAAGCAGGGGACAGAGAAGGAACAGTAATTTTAGATGAGAACTCCACAGTATTGCTAGAATGTCAACACCTAGATGGAGAGAAGAACTGGGAAAATCATGTTTATTCTAATGCTGAACACTTGCACTTTCAAAACCAAATCAAAGCATTCTCTCTTCAATGCCAGGTTCCTCCAAGCTGTGACAACCACTGACATAAACTAGACAGATTTTAAAGCTACAATATACATCTAAATGGTATCATTTATTTCTCAGGCTCCTTATTTCTCCTGGTAACCCAGAATGTTATCTTCAATGTCCAAAGGGAGCAAGGTAAGTAGCTGGACATCCACCAACATGTAAGAAGCCTTCTGTGCTTTCTGTGAGTTTTATCTATGGCACAATCTGTTGAATTCATTTATGGTGATATTTTAATGTTTCTTCTGTCATGGAATTTTAGTGTGTTTAATCTGACAAACTTAGAAAAGTACGTCTCTGCATATTTTAGATCTGAATAGTTTTGAGGAAGTCTTACAGCCACTTCTTATAGTTGCTCACTTTGAAATCAGTACATTTACTTCTCATAAATACTCTCCTCATGGAAGGGAAAAAAAAAAATCTCTTAAACTGAATATTCCAAATCCTCCCTAAGTGGATTTTACAAGAGCAGACAATATTATGGAAAACTAAGAGTTACCGATTCTTAAACAGAGAACTTTGTGTATATTTGACAGAGCATTAACACTGACCAAAAACAAAAAGTTTCCTGAAAATCTTCACACAGGGGGAACATAACAAGATGAGTTTTCTTGTCAGCACCAATGGGAGCAGAACTGGGCAGCAGGGTGTTATGAGAAACCACAGAAGAGAATGCACGCAAGGACATATTTTCACTGCTGTTGGTGGTGCATTATGAGAAAATATGGACAAAAAACAGTGGATGTTCCTGGGACATCATGAGAGAATACAGACTAAACAGCCAACGTCAGTTGAAGACGAAGATAAGGACCGCCGTATCTTCAAGGAACTGTCTGAAACTGGGCAGTAGGACCAAAACAGGGCCTTCTGAGCCAAAATGAGGTGATATATGGAAATGAGTTAGTAGACGTCATCGAACAGACATGAAAAGACAGCCACCAGGGGGTCTCAAATGACCACCAGAGACCACCAGAGGGACGGAGGGTGCACGCGCAGGAAGGCGGGGTACATTGTAATTAGTTCCAGGAAATAGAATGAATATGTATGATCATTCCTAGACTTTAGTGCATGTACAGATAATAGAGAAATAAAAGTTTTAACAAAGACACCGTAGAGCATGCACGATAGGTGGAGCCATCCCCCATGCATCCAGGACTGCAATAAAGTGAATGCCTGCTTCTTAATACTGCATTGGTATTAAGAGCTTTATTACCAGGTTTTGGTGACAAGTGCAGTGTTGTTTCTTTCTAACCTGAGCTAGAAGTTTTTTCCCTGTAGTCTGGACCTCCTGTTCAATAAGATTATATGAATATTCAGGAGTCATTACCTGTCAATTTGTACTAAATCTTATTAAAGAAATAAATACAGATTGTTTTAATATTTGATACATGAATGTAGCATTTTTAAACAGTAACTAGGGAACATAGTAACTAGACAACTTATCTAATGGAGACTGAAAAATGAAACATAGATTTTTTTTAAAAAAAATCAAAACTTATTTTTTGCCCTTGTTCTTACTAATTCTGCCCCCATATACCTGACACCATCTCTATCCACATGCAGATTCTCACTGATAGCATCAGACTGAGAGCACTCTTTAGTGCCTGGTGATTAACTGATTTGTTACTGAATGTAAATAAGAAATGGGTGGGAATCAAATGATTATTTAAACTGGGAGAGTGAGATCATGTGCAACCCCAAATTTCACAGTTAAGTCACCTAACTTAAGCAATTCTTCTGTGATAGCTGTTAACTAATGTATGTATTTGGAAAACTAACTAAAGAAAATATAACACCTCCAAGAGCTCTTGTAGAGCAATCCTGCTCTTAAGATGAAATCCATTCCTGTGCAATAAACCAGTGCAGTGCTCTAACCCTATGCAAAATAGAATTTAAGTGGAATTTGGTGGTGTGTAGATCTCTGTACCTGGGGCAAATTTCACCCCTTTCTCCTCCAGTCATATGGACCTACATATATATAAAAAATTGATTTTACTTCAGGCAAAAAATATTTTCAGTGCTATTCCAGCTTGTCTCTGCAATCCAATTCATGAGAAAGTTAGCTTACATATTTCTTTTTGCGTACAAAACTTGTCAATCAGCTGAAAAAATACATACTGTACTCCAGCACATAAATATGTTCAAATGTTGATTTTATTTATCTAGCCAGAAACCCCATGTGGCACTGCTGCCTCTGCTATCTCGGTGGGGAGCAAAGGCTGGGGACTGAATTAACTCTGCCCCAGAAAGGACCGTCCAGGTCCTACCTCACCTGAGAGGAGTCCAGGTCCTACCTCACCTGAGAGGAGCCATTTTGGCTGGCCTGAGTTAAGCATTCCTGGTGGAGACTCTCCTAATCATGCACGCTTTCAATGTGAAAGTTTGTCATTCAGGTCCCATTCTCAGCATAAGAACATACCTGCTTAAAGGTCAATAAATATCTCAAACCAGTTTTTAAGTAAGCAAAAACAAAGATTAGAGACTACTAAAAGTTGATGCCAAAACACACATCCTTTATGAGAAGTGTGGTTTTGTGGATAAGGCCCTGGGCCTGAAAGGCTTTAGATTCATCCCCTGTTCTGTCACAGACCTCAGTTGTGACCTCTGGCAAGTCATTAAATTGCCTCGTCCTCAATTTTCCCCTCTGTAACAGGCACAGATGCAGCTCCATCTGTACTGAGGGATGTGTAGCCATGTGGCCACAGCCACTTCACATCACACTGCAACGTTAGTCACTGCAGCAGGTACTGCGGTGCTGTTCCCAGAAGAAGTGCAGTCCCTATGTAGGATGTCTCACCCTCCAGTAAATCAGTTCCCATATGAAATGGAGATGCTCATCAGGCCTTTCCCCAAACCTTTGTCGAGCTTCTCAATTTACCTCTCCAGAGAAGCGGGTCTTCCTCATTGCATACCAACCAAATGAGCCTTTCCCACAGTTTGCACCTTTAGGTACCCCCGCCACATGCAGTAAGAACAGGCATTAACACGCCACCCATGGAGATAACTTGGGTAAGCCTCTCTCTCACCCCTACATCAGGTCTTCAGTTTTCTTGAAACCTGAAATGGCTCAATAAAATGGCTCCAGACCCTAGCTATAAAGAGGTCCAGGTACCCCATACTCACAATCAATTCCAGGCTCCTGTCTCACAGTACAGGAGATTAAAACTAGATAATTATGGCCCCAGGGCGCTGGAAGCCAATTTCTTTTCCTTGCTAATCAACTACTTCCAGAGGCAAAAGACACTGGAGCACAGCACACCTTGACTCTTTAACTAGCTTCCATTTCCCCAAAGGCCATCAATTCTAAATGACAAGGTACTAATGCACAAACTGTGGCCCCATGAGTTGATCTTCTACCAAATACAGAATGGTCTCAACAAAGTCTGCATAAGAGCAAGCTATAGCTTCACTTATCTGTGTTTGTTTTGATCCATAGACCAAGAAGAATGGTTGTGGAAAGAAATGCAAGATAAATTGTTCTCTGTTGCAGTAAGAATCACATGCAATCACAAAGAAGAAAAGAGGTAACTCTGAATTTTTTATCCTGTTGAAAACTGACCTTCCTTAGCTTGAAACTGCCTGTAGGAGTCCCAGGACAGGTTGTTCTGACATTCTTTTAACATCGTTTCATCACCACAGCCAAAACTAATCACAAGAATATTACCCGATGACAGGTGCATTTATTCTGTCAATTAAATCAGATGGTTAAATCGAAATGTGCCCCAAATCTCTCTTGTTTGCATTATCCATATTGGCACTTCTTGGCTGTGGTTCATTGCTGGCTGGAAGTCATCCAGCCCCTGCAGAGTCACTTTGCAATCCTGTGCCAGCAAGTTTCCATGCTCTGCAGCGGCAGCTACAATGAGACCAGAGTGGTCCTACAGGATTGACTCGAAATGCTACATTATTTTGCTGAGATTTATTTAACAAAAAGGGAAAAAAAATCCTTTTAAATAAAGAAAATTGCAATCAATGCTTTCAAAATGAGAGCAAGAATACCACTTTGCAACTAACCATTAGTGATCTGCACACATTAAAACAGAGAACTGGAGAGAGACTTTTTCATTACCAAAAGAACACAGTGTAAGATCTACTGTCATTCTAACAGTGTTCCTTAAAAGACATTTTGAGGGAGAATGCTTGCTGTTCATTACCCAACAGAATCTAGTTAAGGTATAAAAGCAATAGAAATCAATAAAAACAAAAGAAATTAGGAGTTGAAGCTGAAACCCTAACCATAAGCCATCTCCTGTTATGCAATAACCTGTAATAAGTCTCTAAGCAGAGAGAGAGTTTACATGATATATTTGCTGCAAAGACAGTTGCAGCGGAGCAAACTAAGGATTAGGCTGGTCTTTTATTTATTTATTTATTTATTTTTATTTTTTGTCTTTGTGGTGCACACTCCAGTAGTGGTGCATACTCTCAATTCAGCTGAGATTTCTCCTATCTGTACTAGTGGTGGCCCATGGTCTGGTGATCTGCTCTGCTGGCTACCCAGCCTACTGTCCTCGGACATGACCTTTTCCTGTTACCTGGTCTCCCTGCCTCGCTAGGCCTCTGTAGGACCGTTGTGTCCCTTGTCACTGGCCTGCTGCCTCTCTCAGCCCTGCTGTCACCCTCCACTCCTGGCTCCCCTGTCCTTACAGAGCAGCTGGCCATGGCTGGTCCATGGCACACAACAAGCATTAGGCATCTCAGTTTTTAAAAGAAAATCAGGTAAGATGAAGTCTTCTGGACGCCAAAATCCCAGAGCATCACGCAGTGCAATTTGCAGGAGCTGGTACCCCTAAGCAGGAGTCATTCTGCTGAAATGATGACAGAGCAGGTAACAAGAAGTCTCACATCAGACCAACACCAGCAGACCTCTAACATCACAACACAATTTATTGCATTTGACAGGCATAAGAAATCCTAGAATAAGAAAAAAATGCATAAGACAATTGACCATTTTTACTGCTTTCCTGTTATTCATCTTTTATGAGAATCATTGCAACAAGGCTATACTTACAGCATATTATTAATTACCTGAAAATTAATTCATGAACATATTTTCTGATTACTGAGGTGGCTTCACATTCCTCAGGAAGTTATAAACTAATGAGTACCATAAATGTATTTATTACCATTGAAAGATAGGGATTCGTGAACATTGGGTACATATGGTTTTAAAGTGATGAGTACGCATTTTAACAATGGAATCCAATGTTTTAAACAATAGAAAATGATGTAGAATAACAGGACTTTGTTGTAACTGAGGCACAGCTTATCTTGCCAGTTCTGTTCCCATCACCTTCTCTTTCTGCTCTTAATTGTTTTAATACTACTTCCTAATTAAACTATCTTAAAGAAAACCAATAATATTCTGCTAAGTAAATTCTGTTTATTTCCCTAGCTGTGTGCTTTCATTAACAGTGTTGGTGGGGAATTCCATGAAGAGTACTGTATATTTACAGCAAGAGAATTAGGAAAAGTCGTTTGTATGTGGGCATGTAGGTCCTCGGATCAACAGAAGAGGGTGCTTTAGACACCTGAAAAATAAGGGTGTTTACATTTTTTTAACGTGGCTACATAAGCTGACAGACTATTCTAAACCACTGGCATGCAACAAAGTCCTATGGAGTTGTACACATGAATAATTCACTCTTAGAACTGACCAACTGCAAGTAATGCTAAAGCTTAGTCAGTGAACTACCAAAAAATATGTTTAAAAGTTACTTTACGTGGGGAGGGTAGTTGTGGTTCCTAGAAGCATGGGGAAAAAAAGCCATTCAAATCTTAAAACCAGTATATTTTTACCATTTTGACCAGCACCACCTTACTTTATGGGCCTCTACATATATACGTACCTCAGAGTATTCAAGCCACTCCCAACAACTCATATTTAAGTTCTATTTATTTTAATGTTGTCTAAAAGAACAAAAAGCAGAACTGAGAAAATGTGGGCTTTTTAGGTTTTCTTTTACCTAAATATTAAATTGTGCTACTGAAAGACCTTCATAGAGGGTTGGTGCAAAACTAGAATTGTCATACACGACCATGCAGGGGAGACAGTAAAAATACATGAGATTATCTGGAAAATAAATAAAGCACAAGGCAAAGTATAATTACACTTTGCTTTCATTACCTAAAACCACAGCTTTCCCAAGACACCCACTGATATCTATCATTTTAAGAGGAGCATAATATTAAATGTTAACATTAGATATTAATTTATCTAACACAAATGATATATCTGTTAAAATACATATTGTGCTTATTTAAAAAAAAATGGAGATTATATTTTTATTTTCTCCTGTGTTCCAAATCCTTCTGATTTACCAATAAAGCTAATGCCCATTTAGGGGAATATGTTGCAGGACAACACTACAGCAATATTAAGTAAGGCAGCCATATGTTTCCTCCCTTTACCATACTGCCTGTGACTGCCCCTGACTCTTGGTGGATTAGATCTCTCATCAGTTTGCCTGGTGCTGATGGGCTGCCTTTTGCAGGTGTTTTGTTGATATAATGCAAAACACGGATTTCACAAAGCTGAGCTCCCTGGGGCATGCAGCAGCACTAGCTACTTGTTCTCCACTATGGTGCAAGCCACAGAGGTCTGCTTGAGGCTCTTACTTTACGGAATTATCTTGAATATCATCATATGAGTGACTGCCTGTACCCCAAATACCTGCAAGAATGATGATGATATTCAGCTCTACCTCACTCTGATAATTTTTGCTTGTTTGTTTGATTTTTTTAGGCAATCAGGAGAAGTAAGCTGAAGATAGAATAATATTACTACATACAGAAAAGACATTTTTCAACAAGCTTCCTCATGTTAAATTCTACAAACAAAATGATGAATCTTTAAATATAGCTAGATTTAAAGCTCCATTTAAATCTACCATTCAATTTTCATTTAATTTTTGTTCAGCTGGAGAATCAGCAATGAGGTAAAAATTTATGTTAAGCAAAGTATTGCGTCAGCTCAGGAAAGGTTACAAATTGGCACAGGCTTAACCAGCATCTGATATGATATTTTCCTGGGGAGATTTTGTGGTTTTTCACAGTTTGGAAGACCCCGCCACTTCGTGCTCATTGTCTGCACAAATTAGATGTGAGGTGCACATCATCTCAAAGAGGAAATATCAACAAGAGGGAGAATATAAAAACAACACAAATGGAGAAACTTGGAGTTATATTTTTATGTTAATGTGCTGGTAAGAAAAGGGCCTCATTTGGGAAGTTGTTTAAAAAAAAAAAAAAAAAAAAAGCTTTAACAGATCTCCAAGTTAGAGCTTGGAAGTTTTCTACGCAGATGGAGGATTTAAAAGGAATAAAATGATAACCACATAGTCGAGAGACTAGAAGAGAGACCTTGATGTTTGATAGTTGTAATAACCTGCAGAGTGCTCTAATGGCTCAGGGATCAGGTGCAGAACTACAGCAATAACAAGAGCTGAATAATTATCTCAGCCATATCTGTATAACCACAGTCCCAGAGTATGAACTATATAAGGAGGCTTCTGCTGCCTCTCCAAGATTTCCTGAAATGTTAAATCACTGAATTGGGAGCACTTCCAGCATTAGTACTGCCCAGTTAGAAAGAAATAAAGCCCAGAATCCTCTAGCGGCAGTTCTAATGTCTTTGTTAATTATGAATTATGGGTAAACATGCAGACTCACAGAGGTCATGGCTGTCAGCAACAATACTTTTCAAGAAGGATTTTTATGAGGGTCTTTTTCATTTTGCCATAATGTCCTTTATATATACATAAAACGCACCAAGAATACAAAAAAATATATGGTGTTTGTTTTGGGAGAAGGTGCAATTATTTCTCGCTTGTTCTCTTCCCCGCGCGCGATCACAGAGCTGCTGCTGGCGCAGCCCAGCTCCCTGCCAGAAGCGCCGTGTGAGCAGCGACAGCTGCACCGCTGCAAGGACCGGGCAGGAGAAGTCACCCGGGCTGGGGTTGGGTTAATGATCAGACACTCTGTTAACAAGAAAGTGGTGGTTTCCGCTGCCAATGGCCAGCCAGGAGCCTGTCAGCCGCAGTCACCTTTCGGGGGCAGTGGAGAAACAAAAGCTGCATGCACTGGGCTTGATTAACCTCACTTAAATGGCAATGGTGATCTCAGATCTGTCCCTGGAGTGTATATGAACAGGATTAAAACTATATTATATATGGATCCTGCTCAACAAAAGCAACTGGCACAAAATCATTTTAATTAGGTGATAGGGGCTGTAACGCATTCAACCTTCTCCATCCCACCTAAGAACTTGAGGGACTCGCTGGAAGTTAGGAAAGGAGTAGAGGGGATTTAGAGGTAATGCTGAACAGCATGTTACCTACTGTAAGTGTTGGTTAGTTTGTAAGGAGCTCGGAGGATAATATTCAAAACAGCCAGGTGAAATTCTGCATAGAGGGTACAGTCTTGCAGTTCTCAACATAGATGAGAGACTCAGAACAAATTGCATGTGCAGTGTGGTTTTAGACAAGTAAAATTCAGCAGGTTCTTGTCCCATTTGTTAGAAACCTGTTATTGCTTAGGTGAGTTGCTTGATGTCTGTCAATGAGTCAAGAAACCACACAAACTTCAACTGCGTATGATTTCAGCCCAGCTTGGAACCCATGAAAATGAAATTACACATGACACCTTTTCAGGACTGTCTTCAGTGGGATGCAAAAGGGGAGCGTTCTTGCTTGAGACACATTTTCTCCGTTTTGTGGGGAGAGTTTAATGATGAAATATGTGACAATCAAGCACATGGTAGTCCTTCTGGGTCATGTTAAGCTGAACTTTTTATAAACCCTTGTGAACATACGTACAATAGCGAAGTATAGTAGCGTTGCTAGAGTTTGCATTTATCTGTATTCCCTCTTTTGCTTCCAGTGAAATCAAATGTTAACTGCAACCTTCTAGAACTTGCAGATTTTTCCAAATATTGCCAAACATTCTGGAGAATCAGAAACAAAAATATCCTGACAATTAATTTAGAAACTTGAAAATTTGTTGCTGCACTGTTCAAGGTCAATAAAATTTTAGTGCTCTAAATCATGGCAATTTTGAAGGCATGAAAAGATCTGAACTCTGAGGCACTTTGGGATATACAGAGCAGACATTTCACAGTCAATACTGCCTCTTATCAAGTGACAAATATTTAACCTTGACCATGTGGACACGTCAGGAAATTAAGGATGAAATTCTGACTTCTACTATCAGAGGTAAATCATGCTTTCCACAAAAAATGTGAGCATCAAACTCTCTAAGTGGAAGAAAATCCAGCAAAGAAAGGGAGGAGCTAAGTGCAAAGCCTCTGCTCTTGCTTAGAAATAGGAACAATTGCAGACAAATCAGAGAGGGTGAAATCCTTATCACTTCCCTTGGCATAGACCATAAAAGTGTGAAATCTGCAGAATATTCAGTGGGGAGGATACTGGCAATGCCGAGATGTCGCAAGCAGAAAAGCACATTTTCCTTTTCAAATATCAGTAACAGGTAAGAAGTCTGACTATTGTGTTACATAATAAAGGTGAGTCCTGTGTGCTTGAATCGTTAACAGATGGACTAATTAGAGGCTGAATTATTTGTAGTATAACTGATAGCTGGTGAAATCAAGGTTACTGAGGAAAATGAACTTGACTTTGCAAGGAAGCAGAGGGTATTTGTGGGGCGCAGACACACTGATTTTCAGAGGAAAGGGTTAAGAAGCAATGAAAGAACCAGAAGTGCATCTAATTAAAAGGCATTCCCAGACACACAGCAATACATGGGGAAGCAAATGGCAGACACCACATCAGATTTCTGTGCAGTGCATGAAGAGGAGAGCCTGGAATAATATATAGATAACCAGTACAAAGGGCAAGGTGTCAGGCACGCAGTGTAAGCCTCCATCTTAAAAAGATGCCATTCTTGGCAAAAACAGTACCCATTAATATATACAGGCACATACAGAGGCAAACGAAAATGTGACAAGGACAGGCACTATCTGTTTGGGGGCATCTACAAATGGGGATGTTGCACAGTGTTTTGGTTGTGACACAAGAATATATGGACAAAATTGAATTTTAAGACAGAGAGGAGTTCAATGTAACCCCATTTAAAATAGTTTATTAGCTTGCCTAATGACCTTTAAAGCTCACCTCCTGCACCCCACCCCTCCCAAACTGCCAGTATAAAAAAGCACATGGGAGAAAAAACATGGCTATGTGTGTAGGTATCACTGGTTAACCCAGTAGGGAATTTGAGGGCCTAAAATGCAAAACATACAGGCTAGCAGAATTCATGGAGGAAACATAAGAAACTGTTGTGTGCTGCGTCACCCAGGCTTCAAAAATTATCACGGAATTGCAGGAGACTAATCAAATTATATCTAAACTAGGAGGGATCTTCTTTTGGTAGGCATGCATTTGAGAGCACTTGCAGGTATCAGAAACAACACTGGAGAGGAGTATAAAACGGTCCAAGCAATATCTATTTCTGTAACAAAATCTGACAAGCCCAGATGAGAAACGCTGAGTACCTCAATGTTACAGAAACTTGAGAGAGTACTTCCAGACTCAGCGAAAGGGGAAAAAAGAAGCCTAAGGACCTCCAAGAATATAAACATATGTGTGAATGCGTGTGTGTGTGTATAGAAAAAGCTTACCGAGACGACGAAGATGAAAATGCTTCATATAAAGAGCTCCTGCACAAAGAAGCTCATGCCATAATAGTCCACAGCAGGAGGGCAGAAACCTTAGGCATAATCCACAGTGCCCATGTGGGCATTGAGAAAGGTAAGAAAATAGCTTAAGATATTTTATTTTAGTTGGGCTGAATGATGCCACAGAAGGTCAAGGATTAAATTCCACCCCTATTTAAGTCAACAGCAGAACTAAAGCCAAGATTCCTCTTTAGGTGTGGAAGGTATTAGTGTAAATAAAATGCATACTCAGAAAAAAAAGACAGTGGAATCAGATGTGATTATTTTGGTTTTGAGTCTAAGATTAATGTGTTTTCATTTGAGTTTAGTGAAAAAGGTTATACCCTATTAATGGACTCATTTCTATGATGCCTGGTTCAACAGACCACTGACAATGGTGTCTTTTCATTGACCAAAATGGGCTTTCAAACAGTTGTTTCTGAATTTCCAGTTGATTTGCTGGACAACACTTCTGCAGCAATTTAATAACACTTTATAAATCATATTTGTTTGGAATGGGATACCTGATGGTCTAATACCTTCTAATAGCCCATGATTGCTTTCTTATTTAGGTTGTGATCAACATCTAGTCATCCAGTTTGACAGACTGCCAGAAGAACCAGTAAAAACAGCCAAAAAAATAAAAAAGAGGAAAAAATTGGAGAAAAACAAACAAACAACAACAACAACAAACAAGCTAGGGGAAATCACAATCCCTATTGAAATGTGTTCAGGGACTTATTTGAGGGCAAATATATATGTATTGCTGATTTTAACACCCTGAGAAGCACACACTGAGTGCTCTTCTTTCCAGATTCCCCTCCTTAAACTCATATATCCAAGTCTTTCTCCTGGGAGAGGTCAACCTCAGTCCCTTAGATTGGTCTTCACTACCAAAGCCCCCAAGGCTAGGCTTACCTAGCCGTCAAGGACAAGGATGACACAATCCTGTTGACCTGCACAGCTGCCAGAGCACATTGCAGCTCTCTTCTGCTCCACACACCAAGTTTCTTTCTCAAAAAAAAAAAAAAAAAAAAAAAAAAGTTTGCAGGAAATGGGATCTCCCCCAGAAAATGTTCAGAATGGGACAGAGAAGATTTCTCTGCATCCAATAAGGGTCTCTCTTTCTGAGATCGCATGTTTTTCTGGAGAAAGGCAGATGAGTGAGAATAAAAGCAGGTCTTCAGCCATGTAACTCCCTCTCACAAGGAGAACAAGAACTCCTAACAGTTAAAGTTACTACCTTAAAAACTTGATGCCA